>NW_004797319.1:1475405-1485580 GCF_000002075.1 Aplysia californica | reverse complement strand
CCCCCCGGGGCAGCGCAACTGACTGTAGTGTCTTGAGGCCATTCCCAAAGGGGGGAAATTTCTCGTTCTAATGCACAGTAGAATTGTAATTGCAAATGGGCTGATCCAACAGTCATGCTCATAACTGTGCCTGATCTACAATAGGGAACTGCTGCTTTTTCTTTCCTAATCCTTACTACCGTTATTTTCCTCTACTTCTTTTGTATGTTTGTCACACTCTTGTGACTCGCTATTTCCGGGCTTCCTTGATAGTCGAAGCAGACTTTGTGCTGTTGAAGCTAGAGAGGTGAGCAGAATAAGTCTGATTCCCTGTAAGGACTTCTCTGTTGACATCCACCCCTTGGTGCTCATATGACCTTATGCAGTTGCGAGCGCCGTAAAACCTTACTAAAACTAACCAAACAGTCTAAGCTGCCCTTCGACAGACGGCACCGTAGGAAAAGAAACTCTCACGTACAACAAGACACAATGATGTCAAGCTTATTGAAGCTTTTTCTGTGGCTGTTTCCTGTCAAAGAAGCCCTTTGTTCTATTTTTAGTCCCGTCAGTTTCGAGGTAAATAATGTGTATTGATTTTTGAAACCTGTTTCAACAATGAAAGGCTATGTTGTTTGTCCGAGAGAGAGAGAGAGAGAGAGAGAGAGAGAGAGAGAGAGAGAGAGAGAGAGATTTTATTAAGGTTGTCTCCTTTAGATCATTATTCTGTTCCTGGACCGCGATGTCTAGGCTGAACAGGGTCACCTCGAGAAGGGGGAACATCTTCAGAGTGCTCCACCACCCGAGTACCTTAACTTCTGACACCCTCGGTCTCCCGGCCGACCAACAAGCACGCGCACAGATCTCTCAACACTGGCTTTAAACTGGCACCACTCTCAGGTTGGAAACCAAAACGTCCGTCCAATTCTAAGGTACCGCCCTACCAAATATGGACTACTACACAGGTGGCCACATTCCAGCCCGAGCGATCCTCGCTCACACAACACTTCCTTCCTCCTTGCCGACTATTAATGTTGAATCAGATCAAACCGTAGCCTTGCGTAAGCAACTGGGGTAAAAGTGGACTCCCCACAAGTAAGCAATCGGCACAGTAAGCAGTACTGCAACTTGATGTATTCCAAACCTATTGGTCCCAACTTCCTTTTTTGACCAATACGCTAAAAGTGAGCGACCGTGCCAAGATATTCGTACCACGTAGAAGACAATTTTGTTTTAATACTCTTGGGTTGTTCTTCTTCAGGTGTTAGGTGAGGAGTAGACATTGACTAGCCTTCTCGGACAAGGGTAAAATGTCTCGGAGGTTCCGTATGCAAGTTGTGCTCGTTAAAGATTCCACCTGGAGGCTATCTCGCTTATTACTGGACCGAATTTTACCACATTTCACACACATAACAAGCATAGTAAGGAATCTTGAAATCCGCAATCAAATTTGAGAAAAAGTTTCGTTTCCATGGATACGCCGCCATATTGGATTTTATTGACATGTCTTACGTAATGAATACCGCACTTATCGCATATGGAAATTGATTGGTTTTTTGCACGCGTGTTTACAAACATTAGATTAAAAAATTTATCTGTTGGTTTTTTCCTAATCGAATTAGAAAATTTTTAATGAATTTTTTCCTGAAGTAGCATTCAAGTTTGCGAAAAATTCGTGAAAATCCACACTCCAGACACCACCAACAAAAATCTGTTCCGTATATATCAAAAATTAAACAAACAAATTTTTTAGTATTACCTCTTCTCTTCATTCTGTGAAAATTTCATGAAGATTGGATGAAAAATGGTGGAGTTATTCAAAAAAGTATAGAGAAAAGTCGCATTTTGAGAAAACGGCCGATAAAGAAAAATAATATACTGACTTTATGAGGAAATGGCGGTTACAAACATGCCCGGTATGGGAAAAAATACGGTTTTGGGAATTTTTATGCCATGAAATAGTTGTAGGAGAGGCTAAGGAAGCTAAACATGCCTACAACTCAAATTCCATGATTTTGAGCCGAATGTTGATTTTGGGGGGTAAGCCCCCCCCCCCCCCCCCCCCTTAATGGTTTTTAATCGAAAGGAGTAGATTTCGGCCGTCACCGGGGCAAATTTCAAAATTTAGTACCAACTCAAAATATTTAATGTGTTCCACGCGCTCATATTATTTTTTATTATGACCTTATGCAGTTGCAAGCGCCGTAAACCACTTACCCCCCAAAAGAGACACTGACCATCATGGTACCCCATTCCTTCCCGTTGTCTGCCTTTTTGATTAGCTTGCTTTTTTTTCCTCTTAGTGTTATTCATTGGAAAGTTATTCAGGCCATCTGTGCATGTTGTTCTTTGCCTTTCCCTTCTCTTCTTTCCCTCAAACTTTCCACATAGCAGCAGTTTGTCTAGTCCATTAACTATTTACGTGGTCAAAGAATCTCGATTGTCGTAGTTCATGGGTCACACGGGTCAAATTGCTATTACTATAAGTTATAGAAATGATATTTTATCTTTGCAGGGTCTGTACCTTTAACCATTGAAAACTCTAAGAACAGCCTCTGTCTTAGACATTCACGGACTAAAAGCGTTGTGATTAGGAATGGCCGACCAAATTTTGGTCTCAGCAAAAGTCGGTGGAGGGTTGTTCTTTTTCGGAGGATGGGGGGTGTCATATGAATGAAATGAAACTTGCTGCTTTTAAAATGTCCACTTTTAGCTCAGTTGGTACAATACTGATCTACCGAGTTGGATGGCTCTTGTTCGATTTTCTAATGGTGAGCTCTGAACTTGGGTTGTTTTGTTGAGTTCATAAGGCTCTCCGCCCGTTTAACTCGGTCCAATCGGAGATGGACGGTAAATCCAGAGGCTTTGCATCTTAAATAACATTATAACGTTAAAAGGAGTGGTACACCTATACAATAGCAATGTACTCCCGTGGAAGAATTGCCCTCCAGAGCAACAGACCCCAAACCAACTTTTACATTACTATACCCCAAATATTTTACTAACGATTTTTAGCAGGCGTCGTTTGGATCTCGTGAGAAACACGTCCCATTGTACCTGTAAAATTCTATCGATTTGCGTATTGAGACGCGATGTCAGTAGGCCAGGCTACCGGACTCATAATGGTGAAACGGCGAGTTCAGGAGAGCGACGTTATGCCCTTTACAAAAGCACTTTACATAAATGTCTTTCTATTTAGCTCAGTCAGGGCCAACTCCAGGGGGCGTGCAAACTTTCAGGATCGTGGAACACTTCGACCAGGACATAAATAGAAAATGGCTGCACCATTTTAAACTTGACAGTCTTTGCTTGGTAACCTTAATTTTCTTTTATAAAGAAAGTGCAAGATGAATTTTGCAACATCACAATAACATGATATACTGTTCTCAAAATATTGCACACATTTTTATCTTAGAAGTACACGTGGGAAGCTAGGCTTGGCTCTGTTTTAGTATATTATTATTATTACATGTATTATTATCAACATTTCATTGACCCGAACAAAACTCTTTGAAGGGCTCAGTCAGGGCCAACTCGAGGGTCAAAGCGCACCAGCGGAAGAACGAGATACTCGATAAAACCAACGCAAAGATCGTACATAACAAGATAGTTCACTCAGCCAAAAAAGTGTCCTCGAAAGTCCGTGCATTGCTTCAGACGGCGCTGTTGTCTTTGTTTTAAAAATCTCTTTCGTTTCTCCAGAAGAAGAATATGAATGGCACACTTTTATTGTTACTCATGCAAGTATGGTAACTCTGTTGGCAAAGCGGGCGTTTTTTCGAAGAGGACGCCACCCGAGTTCGAGGACACTTGTTTAATTGACTCAAAGAGATGAGTGAACCATCTTGTTACGTACGATCTTTGACCAACATGTGGATCGAATTCAGATCTTCTGCGTGCGACAACAAAGAGCCACACTGCAACGCAACAGATGCCGACCCACTCTTTCTTCTTATGCACTATGAGAGCCTGGATTTGAAACAAAACCATGTTGGTCTCTTGGAGCTCGACACCGTTTTATGTTGGGGGCGTGCAAACTTTCAGGATCGTGGAACACTTCGACCTGGACATAAATATAAAATGGCTGAACTATTTTAAACTGGACAGACTTCGCTTAGTAACCTTTATTTTCTTTTACAAAGAAAATGCAAGAAGAATTCTGCACCATCACAATAAAAGGATATACTGTTCTCAAAATGTTGCAAATATTTTTTATCTTAGAATAAATACTCTGGGAAAGCTAGTCTTGGCTCTGTTTTAGTATATATTATTATTATTACATGTCTTTTTATCTTTATTTTATTGAGCCGAACAAAACTCTATGAAGGGCTGCAATTGGCCCGTGAACAGTAGTTCGCCCAATCGTGTCCTATGCTAATCCTGAACAAGGGAGAAGTCTGTTTGCGAGGTTTGTAAAGCCATCCACTGTGAAGTACTTTTCCTCTCTATCGGCGTATGTATGTCAAGTTTGGTAGCATGGCAACATCCCCGTTAACAACTTTTACTGCACGTGAACGCCACAACTCGTCACACACACACACACACACACACACACACACACACACACACACACACACACATACACACACACACACACACACTCTCTCTCTCTCTCTCTCTGCACCCCCCACCCTTTCTCCACACACTACACGCACGCTCACACTTACACAGTCCGCGCACGAGCCCACTCCAGCGACAGTGACAGTACCAGCGCCAATACCGGCGGGTCTTTCCGCGCTCTTCTCAATCAGTTTGTGACTGTTGCTGCTTTGAAGACCTTGATCTGTAAGTTCTGAACCCTGCATTTTATTCTGGATTATGACACCATAGTTCAGGAGTCATCGTTTATTTTTCTTGGCAAGAAATCTACAAGTTTACACAGGGGGTTGGTGGTGTCGCTGTCTTAAAATGAGCAAACTCGAAAGGCAGTTTTTAATTCAGGCCCAAATGAAAAAAACAAAAAAAAACTTTGGTTGCTGCTCTGCTGAAGTGTCATGCAAAGTTTCGTTGCCATAGGTAAGTTTATAAATGAGCTACATTAAAAAAAATAATGCAGACAGACGAAAGTGAACACGTGATGATTCACAAAAACTGAACCTTCACATTGTTTATTTTGACCTATCGACACCACACTGCCCCAACAATTCATTGTAAGCTTGCAGATTTCACCCTAGTACCGTCTATACATCTCCACGTGCATCTTAAAAAGTGCTCACGGTATGTTGGTCATTTTCTTTGTAAGAAAATGTGCATTCTTGAAATCCCCTCCTAATTTTGATTTTTTAATGAACCTTAGTTTTTCAGTGACCTTCAATAATAGGCTTACTGAAACATAAGCCTGTACTTTCAAATCGTACTTTACAATTCCTCTTTTCACTCTCTGCCCAGTCACATCTGAGGAAGTTTTCAATGATGGGTTGTTGTTTTTTTTTGTTTTTTTTTGGGGGGGGGGGGGGTCTGAGCTGGGGATGGTAAACACAGAAAGTCTTTTGAAAACGTTTACAAATCTCCAGCTCAGATGTAACCCCCCCCCCCCCAAAAAAAAATAGAAAAGAAAAAGCAACAAAAAAACAAACAACAAAAAAAAACAAAACAAAACAATAAAAAAGCAAAAAAACAACAACAAACAAACAAACAAGAAATTAAAAAATATTTAAATAATCAATAAAATAATATAAATAGATCAATAAAAATATGTATATTATATATTATTGTAAATAGATCTATAAATAAATTTTTAATTCCACACAAACACACACACACACACACACACACACACATACACACACACACACACACACACACACACGCACGCACGCGCGCACACACAAACATACATGTACACATACACACACACACACACACACACACACACACGCACACACACGCACATGCACCTCTTCCCCCAACCATCCTACATACCTCACGGTTTAACTTGCTCTGAAATAAATATGTTGGAGAAGAGAACAAGATGGATATACATGTATCTGGTGGAAATGCGTGAATAGGTCTTGGCAATTCTATAAACTGTACATGGGAAACGACAGCACCGTACTGAATGTCTTTTGTTTTGGTATTGTATTCCAACATCTATAAAATATACTTTACGTAATATTCCAAATTGTCCTCAGAAAAAATTTTGAGTCTTCACTAATACGAAAGGATATTTTTCATTTTAGCGACGGATAATGGAAGGCGTATGGTTACTACATTGTATTCGCTATTGTTTCCCCGGGGATTTGTCTCCCTCGTCCTACAATTTCATTTCATCTCTACCTGAGAGATCTTTTCGTTGCTTCCATGACGAACCAGCTTAATGCGAAAACCATAATTTCGAACAAGATCAGAGCGTTGTTTTGTTTCCAAGTTATGCCTTGGCTTCAGAGTGTGGTAGCTTGAATCAGTGAACCGTTATGATCAAGAAACAGGCCTGAAAATAATTCTGTCACTTTTTAATGGTAAAGTGTTAACGGGAGGAGCTACCCTTGAGGACCATTTTCTATATTTGTTGCTCAAGATCAAATCCAAGAGCACAAGTTATGCATAGTTAAGTGTCTTGATACACAATTTTATTTTGGCATAGCTATAGCGGTTGCTATGGAAACGGTTGCCATGTTGAAAATAAACAATGCATTTCAAATCCCTAAGGCTTTCTTATTTACTGACTAGATTTGACCAAATTTGGTGAGAGTATACCTTAACCAGACTCTATCAGAGTAACGGTACGTTTTTTTCAATAAGTGCAAAAGAAAAAAAAAAAGAATGTTCCCAAAGTATAAAAAAAAGTTTTCTAAATTTTGGTTGCATAATCGCTTGCCAATGGAAAAGTGTTATTGTTATCGCAAATATATCTCTTTTAAATCGATGGCAACCTTGCTATCTCTATGTTTCCTGAAAGTTTCATGTCAAAAGGACGAAAACTAAGGAAATAGTATGGAAAAAACAGCAAAAAAATTATATTTTGCGAAAAACAACAATAATTGTGAAAATTCACTACATTAACCCATCTTCATGTTTTCAAAGGCAATTTACGGGGAGAAATAAAGACTCTCTCAATTGTGTCCATGCTATTTTTAGCCAAAAAATTGGTTGGTCTTAAAAAAATCAGCCAACATAATCTGCTTAGCCTGACCCAAAATCTGCAAAATCAAGGGTCGCAATGATATATGGGCAGTTTGCCACAAATGTTGTATGTTTGAAGTCATTCCCCTCAAAGCCGGTTGGTCGTGAAGCAAGGCTATTAGGCAAGAGTAGTCAAGCCACATAATGACAGTTTGAGCCCCTTGGTTAAACCTTTTGCTGGATATGTGGGTGTACCAGGTACGCCCTAACAATTCACTCCTGTGTGCGCCTTGAGCGTACCTGGTACGCCTGAAAAAAACAAACATGTATTGTTTCGTGCATATCTTCGCTTCTACACAGTTCTGAATAACAAGAGATACAACAGAGACATAGCAATGTTAACGAGACAGTATAGCTTGGGCCAGACTGCGAATCTGACCAATCCCATGACAACAGGAACTGCGCCGGTAAACTCAAACAAACATGGCTCATTCTAAGAACACGCACTGTGTAAGGGGTGTGCATAGTCTGCCTTAATTAAAAAACAGACTGCCTGAATTAGCTTTTTATCGCTTTCCTAAAGACTGCGAAAGGTAAGTCAATTGGTGAATAAGTAGATAAAGCTTAAATAGCGTACTATTCCGTGAAAATTTGTTTCAAAACACACACCTTTGTATTCACCATGAATGAAAGCATGTATTGTAACTTGTGTTTTAAGTAGATTTATATCTAAATACAGATCTACATCTACATCTAGATTCTAGATTCTAGATAGATCTATTGAAAATATAGGTTTTAGATCTAGGCTTCCTCGAATCTGGAGATGGTCTCCTTGGTTTAGATCTATCTAGATCTAATTCAGTGCTCATCTCCCAGTCAAGATCTAGATCTAGATTTAGATTCTTTGGTACTTCTTCTTGTATGCAAGTGCCAGACAAAGTGAACTGCTTTGTAAAAGTTCACAAAAAACAAGCAGAGGAAGGCAGGAATATTTAAACATTTGTAAAACAAGGGCAAATTGGATTTAGCAGTACACTTGCATCAGGAAATAGACGTGGTAAGTTGTATTTATTATAAATCTCTCTTGTTCTTTCTTTCTCTCTCCATTTTTCTCTCGCTCGTTCTTTTTTCCTTGTCTTCTTCCTTGTTGTTGTTGAATATTTTATAAAGCTACTTGTATTTGATATGCCAAAATTGTCGACAGTTTTAATGTTGTTATTGCTGCTCATAATCGTTATTGTTGTTGTCTCCCTCCCCTTTTCTCCATATTGATGATGCTGCTGTTGCTGCTGTTGCTGCTGTTGCTGCTGCTGTTGCTGCTGCTGTTGCTCCTGATATTGTTGTCGTCATCATAGTTAATACATGTATTGTTCTCTCTCTCTCTCTCCTCGTCTCTCCCCCCCTCTCGCTCTCTCTCTCTCTCTCTCTCTCTCTCTCTCTCTCTCTCTCTCATTATTTCTTTATTTATTCCTCTTTATTTTTATTTTTTCCACTTTTCTCTAATCCTCCTCGTTCATACGTCCTTCCTAAACAGCCTGTCACATTGAGGGGTATACTCTGAGGTTCTAAATAAGCCCACGTTTGTTCTTTTGGTGAAATTCCCCCCCCTCCCCTCCACAACCTGAATTTAAAAAAAAACAACCTCACCCCCCCCCCCCGCCCCCGCTTACTAATTTTTCGCCCGAGAATGTCGGAGCAAAAAGATATGCAGCAAGTAGCCTAAAACCAGGCTCTCTCTTGGATCTCTATAAAAACTTGCAAATAAAAAATTTAATTTTAAAATTATATATATATATATATATATCTGTTTGTATTTGCTTTATATTATAATATTCCTCACAATAAGCATGTGTGAAACATAAGTACAAGTAGGCCTACTCTTTCGTAACCTCCCAAAATGTATATGAACTGCATCTATTATTATTCGACAAATGTGCCCCCCCCCCCTCCCCTGTATTGAGCGACAACTATGTACAATGAGACAGAGTAGAATAGAGGGCTTGGGGTATGGGGTAGATAAAGGGGTAGGGGTGGATCTAGGGATAGGGTTAGGGTTAGGGTTGGGGTTTGGGTTAGGGTTAGGGTTAGATCTAGGTCTCTTCTTTATTGTGTTGTTGGAATTGTCGCTCGATCGTTACTGAAGTCATTTCCCCTTTTTATTAAGGAAGATGCTAGCCGTACTTAATGACGGCTAGACTGGCAGTCTAGCCGTACTTGAGTACGGCTAGACTGGCTGGCTAGCCGTACTTAATGACGGCTAGACTGGCAGTCTAGCCGTACTTATTCTAAATATGATGGCTAGACTGACCATTTATAAAAAATAGGCCTACTGAATTGTACATATAAATTTTAGTGTGCAGTACCTAAAGTATTTGTATTTGAGACAAAACCAGGTGCCTTAATGACAGTGCATGCATTTTAAAGCTCCTGTTTTCTAATGTTAATAGGGCCTAAGATAAGTACGGCTAGACTGGCAGTCTAGCAGTACGGCTAGACTGTCAGGCTAGCCTTACTTAAGTACGGGCAGACAGCCAGGCTAGCCGTACTTAAGGACGGCTAGACTGTCAGGCTAGCCGTACTTGATATTGATGGCTGAATTGTAAATGAAATTTTTAGTTTGCAATGCCTAAAGTATTTGTATTTCAGACAAAACCAAAAGGTGCCTTACTGACTTGCATGTATTTGAAACTGAATAATTACTAGATCTAGATCTAATGAGACCTGTGTACTTAACAGGCTTAAGTCGATAGGGCCAAACCTAGATCTAAGTACGGCTAAATTTATATTTACTAAAGTACTGCTAGCCACTTCGTTTTTATTAATGTCTGGTAAATGTGCAACCCCCCCCCCTTTTTTATGACCACCCCACTTTATTTGGAACCTGAGAGTACACTAACAACTTGGTTTCGTTCACTCAAATTAGAATAATAACAGGCCTAACGCGAGCTTGTTTACCGGCGCAGGCTATAAATTGAACCGCTCTTTTTGCTTATGCTGCGTGTAGCACTGTTTGTCACGGACAGCGCCGCAAGCTGTACCAAAGTTTCTCCACTACCAAGATGTTTCAATTGCCCTATCCCGCATCCGCGTGAGACTTGGGCACTACCTTGAGCTAGCGCGTGGCGGCCAGTTGTACG
>NW_004797319.1:1462905-1470405 GCF_000002075.1 Aplysia californica | reverse complement strand
ATTTGAACCTTTTTAAAATTGGGGAAGCCACCCACTTTGAATTTTTAAAAATTAGTACCAATTGAGTAATACAGCAAATAGGTGTTTACAGTAATGTTGGACTGTTGAGACAACTGACCTCAAGTCAATGGACAAAAATGGAGAGCGTTTGTTCTATAGTCGAGGAGATATTTTAATATAACTTGCGCCTTGAATTTGTAATTGCACTATAGTAGGCAAAATGTCTAAAAGAAAGAAAACTTCTAACGAAGCACCTGTCGATAACTAAGTCTTGTCTAACCAGCGTGTAAATGGTAGGCGATCTCTCAACAATGCACCACAGAGAGAAAAATAAAACAAGGACACAATTCCCATGCCCAAAATGGAGACAAAAACTTGGTGACAACTTCGGTTTAGCAGACATTTCCATATAACGCTGCTCAATCAAAACCTCAGGGGAGTTGTTCAACCGACCAAAAAATAAGGAACACCTGCAAAACCACTGTCGAAAACTACAAAACAAGACGACTAGATCTAATATCAACAACTGGCTTCTACACGTTACTTGAAAAGGTGAAACATTATTTAAATTAATAATTTGGCATCGCCCCGTGAAAAGGTATCCCTACAAAATTAGAAATAGCATGTATGAAAAAATCACAAAAGATCACTTAATGAACCTAGATACAATCACCAGCCCAGGATCCCTTAGTCATTCCACTAAGCCACTGGACACCGGGGTGACTAAAGGCACCCCCTGTCAAAACCGTACCTTATATATTTTCTTTCAAATACACACATTCTATTGCTCATCCGACTGTCTAAGAGCGTAATACTCACCTTAAAACGTTTAAAGTGCACAGTGGAATCCTGATATAACAGGGATGGTGGGAGTAGAGAAAAAGTCCTGTTATATCCGATTCTTGTTAAATCCGAAATGCAAGGAAAGGGAGTATTTGTGGACCCAATCTAGCTGTACTTATTCATGGATAGTTTCCCTAACCACAAGTACCCACAAACACGGGTTTTGGTACCGACGTTCTGCTGGCGTCCTCGGGTAGTCTCATCTTCTTTCGATCCAGAGCAAACTTTTCAATGGAGTATGCTGCCATTATCTTCTCTCTATCCTTGATAATGGTGGGAATCGACCCTTGTGGAATGTCGAACTGACGACAAATTTCTGCCAGTGGAGCTTGCTTTTTGTCAACAGTCTGGGTTATTTCGTATTTTTTGTCAATTGAAAGGCATTTTCTCCTACGCTTGATATCGTTGGCGACCATAATGAAAGAGGTAGGCTTAGATCTAGGCCGACCGGTCGTCCCCTCTCTCCCTCTCTCTCTCTCTCTCTCTCTCTCTCTCTCTCTCTCTCTCTCTCTCTCTCTTACTTTTTACACATTGTTAACGAGCCTTTTTCCCTGCTATAACCGGCTGGACTCCGATGAGGCCCTGTTATTGCCGATAACTTTTAATAGAGACAAAGGGTAGGAAAAAAACGGGGATTTTAAATATACCTGTTATTACCGGGCCTGTTATATTAGTATATGGTTTCCACTGTAACAGATTAGGAGGTACTCACCGAAGTTTGAAGGAATCTTGCAGATTTCAAATGCAGGCGATAGATATCTTTAAAACAAGCCACAGATCCTCGAAAGATGTTTCCGAAAAATTGTTTTCATGTAAATGCACCATAACTTAATTACCCTGCAGATAATGCATTTCAAAATTACAAAAATATCACTTTTGATAGCGGAAATACATAATCTTAAAATTATCAGAATATTTTCCCCAGTTACCTGCCTTAGTCACCCCGGGGGTGCCCGAGTCACCCCAGTTTACGGTACGTCTTATTCAGGGATATGCACCAACAACAGATTATGACATTTTGGAAATTGCCATCCACTTCAACCAGTCATGTTACACCATATTAATTATGTCTCATTTCAGTGTAAAAAATGGACTGGTAGAGCAAACGGAATTAATTCGAGGAATGGGACCATACGAATTTTATTTTAAAAAGCAATAAAAAATTTTTTACGCCAACAGCGGTTCTAAGATCAAGTCCAGACATCAAGAATTTTTTTTTACTGAAGAAGAAATCCAACAGGCATTGAACGAGAAGAACAACTTGAGATTGTCTAAATGTCAGCTTACTATATAACCAAACCGCTAAATAACATTTTACACGCTTAAATAATACCAGGATCAAAATGACAATTCAAGAAAGCAAAATGAAAATTCTATATGAAAAGAGATACAGAGGAGACATGAAAGACTGCTGACCAACCCAAGAGTACTCCAGAATCGAATAGAAAGAGTTCTGTAGGAGAACCAGCCATGTAGAAAAAGCAACTAATTATTGACAATCTACAACAACAAGATCGAGTAAAAAAAATGTACAACGATTACAATTAAATCTATAGCTGTGCATTGGTTTTTACTGATTACTAAACTGCATCTGTCTTCATAAAACACTTAACAATTTCTGAAGTGCTCAGAAAAAAATAAAATGATCATCAAGACATACTTAGAATTAATGATAAATAAATATCGAGAGACCTAGAATTTGATTCAGCTTGATAATCATGTGTCGGAAAAGTTTTCAATCAAAAAGAGAGTGAAACAAGGGACATTGAATCATTCAAAGGATTCACAACAGCAATTGACAACAATCGAAACGGCATCGACCATAAAAATAGATTTCACAATTTGCCGAAAAGCACAAATCGATACTCAATGAAGTAAAGTGTATGGCGACTGTTGATATGAATACAGACCAAAAGGCGTCTTAACGTGGATTTTTAAAATAACATTTTCAATGTTTTGTTGAGGAACTCTGTTCCACTTTCTCGGCAGCGCGACCTCCAATTGCTGTGGATTCACCAAACGGCTTCTAGCACGCAATAGTAGTTCAGGTCATCCCGCTGTTGAAGACATGTCCAGAACTTACACTGGCCAATTCATGACATTCATGTTATGACCTTCCAGAAACGTTGTTTTTTTTTCCACATAGGAAGTGTGAGGGTAGGACTGTCATGTTGGATGATTGAGATTTTCTGATTTTTTCCCCGTGCTGTTTCACACATTGAATACGGCACTCTTGTCGCGGATTCGTTAATAAGGCGTTCTTGATCTAACTCCAGGACTAACTACTTGATGCCTCACACTGATGGAAGGAACATTTCCACGCATTCCGTGCATGCCTTGAGCTGTTTCTTTTGCCGGAAGAAAACGGTTCCGTAGATGCAACTGCAAAATCTGTCTGTCTTGTGCAGGGCTAGCCACTCTCGACTGCCCTATTCTTAGTCGGTTCCGGACATTTTAATTAAGTGTGCTAAAATCTTTGGATACGTCGAGGAGCAATACAAACACTATATTTTACTGCGTATCGCTGCTTCTCGGGCAGATTTTCCGCTTTAAATTAGGCGGAGGCAAAACTTGCGGCCAGCTTCATTAAGTTGTGGAGTCATGTAATGATGGAAATACCTTGATCCACCAAAAAGCTATGACTTTTGTTTGGAAAGAGCTACGTGTCAAGTTCCAGGGCCAGGGAAATGATTTTTAAAAAATATATAATATAGCATCCAAAAACAAACGTAGGTGCGCCTAAATGTTGAGTCCTATCCGTTGTTTTTATAATCTTTGGTAAGTATTAATTTACGGTGCTCGGAACTGCATACGGTCATATTATGAACGCGCGGGACGCACCTAGTCTAACATTTTCAGTTGGTAGGAAATTTTGAATTTTCCCGGGTGGCGGCCGAAGCCTACCAACTCTTATCGATTTTGGACCACCAAGGGATCTTTAACGTGCGCAACTTAAACACGGGACCTCCGAGATTTTTCACCCTTGTCCAGGAAGGCTAGGTGTAGGTCTTTCCTACCCGAAAATCAGGGTTGTGGCTGAAAGACAGCAGTAAGGAGCCAAGGAGAAGCAGTCCAAAGGTTGCACAGGAGCCTAGAGGAGGGGGGAAAGGGGATGAGGTGGTGAGAGCAGAAAGTGGTGACGAAAGCAGACGACAGAATATTGCTTGAGAGCAGGAAAAGGGGTGAAAGGAGACAATTTTAGAGAAGAAAATTGTTCCGTCGCTACCCGGATTCGAACCCGGGACCTCTGAAAGAGAGATGAACACCTTGACCTCTTGGCCAAGAGAGCCCCTGTCCTTAGTTTGATATACCATTTATACTAACTACTACATAAACACAAATGTTATATTAATATACCGTGTTGCAAAAGTTCTGTCACACCCACTTTAAAAGTATAATAACTCATTTACTATTCAACGTAGCAATGAGAAATGATCTTTTTTCATTTTCTGCCATCATGACATGAAAAGAATTAACCAATGTTATTCCTTATTCAAGGGCGATAATTGTATACACACTGACCCTGGTAAAATCCAAATCAAAGTTTGCTCAGTATTGTGTGTGGCCTCTTCCAGCTTGATTTACTGATATAAAATGTCTGTTCATTGACTCAATTAATGTCCTTATGGTTGCCTGAGGAATCCCCTGCCATTCCTTGTGAAGTGCACCCTTCAGTTCCTGACAGGTTTGTACAAGGTGCAACCTGTTTTTAATCCTCCAGTCAAGGTAATCTTACAGATGTTCTGTGGGGTAAAGGCTTCTTGTTGATCTTGAAGGCCAGTCAAGAAAAATGATTTGATGAGTTTGAAAGGAGTTTTGGCTAATCATGGCAGCATGGGGTCGGGCGTTGTTTTGTTAGCATATTTCATCAACAATGCCATATTGGGAAGTCAACGTGACGATGAATTTCGTAACGATACTGTCGTCCTTTTATGTTGCTTTGAAAAGTGACCAAATTGGTGCTATAAAGAGCAGAAAATACACCCCAGACCATCACATTTCAGGTACCGGATCGGGCTATTTTGGCGGTGTTGGCTTTGTGATATCTCAATCTTCTTCTTACACTTTTTCTTGTCCACCAAAGGAACGAATTAAAAACCTAAACCATTGCTGAATGGCTAAATGGAACACTTTACCAATGTCTTCGGGTCTGGCGACAGTGTTGGTGATTTGTTTGATGAAACAGGATTAGAATGGCTTCACATAAAGGGTGATAATCCACGATCATATAAATATCTAATAATGGTGTTTTGAGACAGTCCGATGTTCCTGGCAGTCTGTGCACTTGGTTGGAACGGGTTTCGAATGTGGGTTTTGACAATAACCCACATCTGACGTTGACTTGTCGCCCTTAGTTGGCCACGTTTAGGCTTGTCTTGGACAGTTCTAGTGGTGTTAAAACGTTTGTACAAGCGTTAGATGGTCCTGCTGTACACATTTACGTGTCTTGCAAACGAAGAAATCGCAATTGAACAATGTGTCATACACACAGCGCGTTCATTTTCTGAATTTGTCAGTTTTGTTATTTTGAAAACAGGTGAACAAAGACCAAACTGTTATAAACCACGGAATCTTATAGTGTGTAAGGTGTGTTTGCACAATATTGTCTGTATGATTTAACGCAAAGTTTGTGAGTTGAGTGCGTTGATTTCAACCTACACTGTGAGAAATCAAAACCAACACTTTGCTCACGTACTACTTCCGGTTCATGATTTCTTTCGTCTGCTCATGCACATGGAGTCTCATAAATCACACAAGTCATATTTTTTTCCATTTTTGCCGCAATTCTTACGCTGTAGCAAAAATCATCGGAGTATAATGGGGTTGGGGGGGGGCAGAACTTTTGCAGCTCGGTACAGTTATCAGTGTCGTTGAATTTACTGGTGATTCATTCATTACGACGAAAAACTATTTTGAGGAAGTGAAATCCGTGCGTTAAATGGTTTGGGTATATATCTAACTACATTTGTATCTGAAAGTAAAATGTGAGCAGAATCAAAGAGATTTTTAAAAAAATAGATGCTCTGCTTTAGAAATAAATGTGTGTAAAAAGGCGTGTTTGTGTGTATTTGTGTGAGTTTGTCGGCAAGTGCATGTGCGTTTATGTATTCAGGCCGCAAAAAAATTCTCTCGGTGGAGATCAATAAAACCTTATTTTGTCTTACCTTATCTAATGTTATAGATCAACGTACAGTGTGTGCACGCGCCTCTTCGGCTATCGCCTCTGGTTTCTCACCAGTTTCAATACCGCAATACATCTTCCGAAATAACTCTCTCGTCCCCCCATCTCTCTCTCTCTCTCTCTCTCTCTCTCTCTCTCTCTCTCTCTTTCTCTCTCTCTTTCTCTCTCTCTCTCTTTCTCTCTTTCTCTCTCTGTCTGTCTGTCTCTCTCTCTCGCTCTCTCTGTTTCTGTCTCTGTCCCTGTCTCTGTCTGTCTCTCCGTTTCTCTCTCTCTCTCCCTCCTCCTCTCTCTCTTTCTTTCTCTCTCTCTCTCTCTCTCTCTCTCTCTCTCTCTCTCTCTCTCTCTCTCTGTATCTTTCGGTCATTGTGTAGATCGATCCATATATTTATCCCCCCTTCACATGTGGCAATATCAAACAGTTTCAGGGATAGGGCGGGGAGCGGATAAGATGGTGACGCAGACTTTAAGCGGTCGATGGAGATGTGTGCAACCCCACCCCCTGGGGCGAGAGGTAGAATAAATATGTGTGTACATTGCTTAGGCCCCCTAGTCTCGAGCCTTGTGCGAGAGTCGCCTGAGTCAGGATTCCTGAGGGGTAACTAAACTCAAAATGAAATGACGTAGAAATAATACACGAGGCGCAAACGTGAATAATAAAGCACATTCCACGAAACTAGTTGCCATCATTCAGTTATTTTTTTTCACTACCTCATCTGTTTTCATGCGCTTATGCTTTACCTATAAAAACGTACTTTTAACCTTCCCATCTACCGACTTTTCTAAGCTACGTACTTAGAAATATTATGTCTATCAATCTGCCTACATATCTACAGGTATGGGAGTCTATCCTTTTACTTTATTAATAATTTTTTTGTCATTGTATCCTTCAAAATACTTGCAGTCCATCTTTTCATAAGACTGACCAAAAAGGTTAGGCTTACTCTGACTTAATTTCACTATTCCAGAGACTTCACCTACATTTCAGGAATCTTCAGAGACTAAAAAACGAAGGCTCGTTGTCAGGGACAGTTTCCTACTTCGAAACTGATGAGAGCAGTAAGAAGATACGAAAGACACCGATTTTACCGAATTAATGTAATCTGAAAATTAATAACAGAATTATCTCAGCTGTTAAAACTTTTTTAATTTTTAGAAACACCCTGTTCCTTGCATACTCAGCTGCTGCTTCTATTAAATGTGAAATGGTATGGGTTTAACGCCCCTATCAACACTATTAGGTGATTTATGCAGCTTCTTATATGCGGGGGCAAAAAGTGGAGATCAAAGCAGACAGCAGAACATGGTTAGAGAACAGAGAAGGAGATGAAATTAGAAAATTTTACGGATCATAGAGCTTTCCGCCGCAGACAGGTTTCAAACCCCTGACCTATTGGATGAGAGGTGAATACCGTAACCTCTAGATCACGAGAGACCCATACATATATCATTATTTATTTTATAATTATAATAAAAAT
>NW_004797319.1:1456715-1461783 GCF_000002075.1 Aplysia californica | reverse complement strand
TTCTCTTTTTATTGTCTCCTTCAGTCACTTAGGTTATTGTATTTTCTTTATCCAAACCTTTTATCGTTTGTATCATTTCTAAGTGAATTTGAAAATAAAATAAATTAAAATGAAATAAAGTAATATAAGATAAAATAAAATAAAATAATATTAAAAGTCTGATTGGAAATGTTTCTTCTATCAGTGTGAGGTTCAGTCTCGGACGTTCAGAACTTATCAAGAGCACCGTATGTCGTTGCATAAAATAAAATAACATGAAATAATAATATCATGCTCACAGTTTAGCTTTGTTTATTAAAAAATTACATACTCTAAAATGCAAAATGGCTGGAGTATTATGTATTCCCCCATATAGAGTCAAAGGCCGAAAAGAATCCTTGGTAGGTCTACAACAACAATTCTATAAAACAGACAGCCAAATCGATTTAAAACCAAGAAATGAGAAACGTCTCTTGATAATGAGCACACAGAGGGCCATGTCAAGCAATGTGCCTCGAGATAGAAGGGTTCACTGAAGCCATGAAATGGCCTCAAGACAAAACCTAGCAGACACGATACGAATATATATAAAACTGCCACCAGCGGACAAGCCACAAAAGAATCACATGCGACTATTTCATGTCTATGATGAAGAGCGTATAAACAAAAAGCAACCATCTAGAATCTAGAGGAAACGATCTGAAAAAGAGACATGGATATGGACGTGGATCTGGACCGCGAAAGACTTTAAACCCCCACAAAGTTTGAGGAACTTCACAGCACTTAACGTATTAAAGAACATGGAATTTAATGCATTCCGAACAAAAATCAAAACATTTAGACATAATTTTGTTTAAAAAAAATCTTACCAGTAGTTTGATTTCTTTCAGCATGTGACATTTACGATTCCTAAAAATGTTTGTCTACCTAATCCCTTCAATGTGTATGGTTCAGATGTATATTATGTTTACTCGTATAAATATTAGCGAAATCATTGGGCTTACTTCAGAAACCCCGCATTGTTGCTATTAGTAAAAAAAAAAAATTCTAGTCCCGTCAGTGAAACCAATTTGATCGTCACCACAAAAATTAAATAATTGCATCGTAGATTCTTTTTTTGAAATGCTCAGGAAATGGGTTCTTCTGCCGCCCTCCATTTCGCCTGGAGTTGTAGTTTCAACAGTACAAGTCCAACTAGATCGAGGTAAGGGGAAGGCAGAGATTATACACGAATGCGAAGCAACTAAGAACACGCTCGCACAGTCCACGATTTCAAGCCTCCGGGAAAACTTGGCACAATAACCTTCATTTTATTATAGAATCTGTTTAAACTGAATGGCTTATGGTTGTGTGGACTTTTCGGTCAAACCAGTTGAACGCCCGCCACTTCTCGACAGGGCAGACACTTTAGCTCTGGAAAACCGTCGGCTCGCAAGAGAAGATACCGGTAAGTCGATTTAATCTAACCTGAAATAAATGGAGACTCATTTCCGGCTGCGTTCCCCTGGAGAGAGAGACTATCACAACCTTCCGCATTTCTCTGGACAATCATTGCTCAGAGGGATGGCCAACGGAGGTGGCGACCTTTAGCTGAGAGCGGATAGATTCGGTTTACCAGTCGGGTGAAATGACTTTTCGTCCTCAAATACTAACATTTTCCTTCACTCACTTGTCAGTTTCGCACCCTCCAATCTCAGTCCTTTACTACCTCCCCCTCCACCCTGTTTTTCATCTTGGATGAATCCTTTCTGTCTCTCTGCCCCCCTCCCCCCTCCCCAGAAATATCCTAATCTCTTTTTCTTTCTCTCTTACCGTCTCTCTCCTTCCCTCTCTGTCTCTGTCTCTGTCTCTGCCTCTGTCTCTGTCTCTGTCTCTCTCTCTGTCTCTCTCTCTCTCTCTCTCTCTCTCCCTCTCCCTCTCTCTCTCTCTCTCTCTCTCTCTCTCATTCTCTTTCTTTTTCTCTGTCTGTCTTTCTGTCTGTCTGTCTTTCTTTCTTTCTTTCTTTCTTTCTCTCCATGTCTCTCGGGCTGTCTCTCCCTCTCTGTTATCTCCCTCCCTCCCTCTCTCTCTCGCACTTTCTCTCTCTCTCTCTCTTTCTCTCTCTCTCTCTCTCTCTCTCTCTCTCTCTCTCTCTCTCTCTTACAAACTATAAACAAAGATGTTTATTCACCGGGACAACTGTTTAAGTCAAAATTTGTTGACAAACAAAATCTAGATCAACAAATTTGCAATGCGTGTGAACAGCCACCACTGAACCTTAAAAACTTAAGAATGATTCCGTCCTGTCAAAATTAACAATTATAGTAGGACATATTAAAATAAAACGTTTTTGAAAATGGAGCAACATTCTACAGACTTTTTTTTTAGAAAGGAAAAGAGTCAAAACACAATGGTTAGAAATTCTAGGTTCAAACAAACAGTCACGGTGAAGTTTTTATTTTTGTGTAGACCGTGTGCTGAGCTTATGGTATCTGTTTGAAATAAACGCATATTCTTAGAAGCATATTATTAATTGAATGAATAACCCGCAATATAAAATGGAGCCATTTTTTTCTTCATGTGAAATCCCATTCACCATGTCAGACAGGTCATCCAGAAGAATTAGTTCTGCATCTGACTGCTTAGCACAAAACTCACAACTGTGCTCACACTTACTATAGCCAAGGCTGGGGTAATTATCCAACATCTGTTTTGCCCTATCAAAAGCATGAGTACAGAAGGTGTCCTGGATAGCATTAGAATAATTGCTGCCTGCAGCCATTCGAAAATATCCAAAATGTCGTTCAAGATCGGCTTGTGAAAAGAAGCTCAGGCGCACAGAGGAACTCTTAATAACTGATTGTGTGTCCAGGTCAGCAAGACATTAAAACGCAATCAACCCAGTGACTCTGATGTGTCTTTGATCAAAGCATGCATGCTGACATTCGTTATGGGTAGCATAGAGACTGTAACACTTGCCCAGTCTGCCAGTTTTCAATCCCATGGCCCCTCTATCAGCATCGTCACGAGTGATTCGCTGTAAATCATTGAGGCGAATATCATGAACAGGCGACTTACAGTTCAAAAGCTCCTACAACTGAATGACCTGATCAATAAAGAGCATCGTTTCTTTGGAGCTGCATTCAATATAAATGAAACCTTCTGACTGTATACATATAGATCAACAGACTTCAACAACAGTTAAGGACCACTTGCAAACACTCTGAGTGGTCTTATTGGGTCGACCTGCACGTAGGTGTTCTTGGACTGATCCAGTGGGTTAATGGCGCTGCCTCAAACGGACAATGACAGAGAGTGACATTGCAAGCCTTCTGGCAACTTTTTGGGCTACAACTCCATTCTGCAGCTATGCCATAACTCAGGCACGATCAAAGTCTCCCAACTTTCGTCTCGGTTTCATATTGATGAGATGTTGGATTTTGCGCAAACGGTGGCTTATGTTGCCACCAAAGTGAGTACATTTCGAGACCGTACGTCCGTTTATGACGTGCACCAGAAATTTTAACTTAGGAATGTCCGTGGTGTCGCACACAAGTCGATAAAAACAGCAAATTTTGCTTAAATTCCCCGAGGAATTCCGTGCTGCACGTGGTGGTTTTGGCCCTATAGGAAGCTTTGCAGTACGCATTGTTCACCCGTCAGCGCGTTCGGAGCAAACCAATTTGAAACATTCCTAGCTGGGTTTTTTTCGGATTAAAAAAATCCGGGCTGTCTGTCAAGGTGGCCCTTAACCTATGTTGAAGTCTGTATATTAAATTGATGGGCATATCATTGCTTTGTTTTATGCGTTGGCAGTGTCACCAAAGACGTTTATTCATGTTTGAAGAAATCTGTAAGGTCAGGCCACCTAGTAAACTTGCAGCATGAAGAGCCTATTACAGGAAAGCTCAAGGTTTGGGATTTATTTGTAGAGAGTCAACTGTTCCTTGAGTTCCTAAGAAGAAGGACTGGATCATATTATAAATCACACAGAATCTGATAGATTTGAAAAAGAACGCAGTCCATTGTGTCAATATGTTGAAGGGGGTAAACATTCTGAAAATTATTGATTAAGTCTGTTGTTGTCGTTGATAATTGCCTCAACTCTTATTTTTTCTTCGGTAGTGTTTTACGGCGCGCGGAACACATTAAACCTTTTCATTTGGTAGGAAATTTTGAATTTTGCCCCGGTGGCGGCCGAAGCCTACTCTTATCGATGTTAGACCAGAAAGGGATCTTGAACATGTGGGCATATATTTATATTGTGTGTGTGAGTGTGTGTGTGTGTGTGTGTGTGTGTGTGTGTGTGTGTGTGTGTGTGTGTGTGTGTGTGTGTGTGTGTACAGTCGAACCTGCCATGAGAGGTACAGGTACAAACGGCCAGTTTCTATCCCCCTTTGTTTTGTTTTCCTGTATAATTTCACTTGTCCAAAGTAAACGCTGCCACCTTATTTTATCAAAACAACCAAAAATAGCTGTATGTATCTGAGATGGCCACACTAAACTCTTATTGCTATGCTTTTGTCATACACATTATGCATTGCCACTGTAGGTGAGCCGTCATAATCCATTCACCAGTCGATAATGTAAGTCGCTCCAATGAATGAAGGAATTAGTTTAAGTACCCCCCCCCCCCAACTGTTTACCCAAGTTGACCGAAAGGTTACAATAGATTATCAGCTGCTGGTGAGGGAAGCGTTGTATCCACCATAGTCTATTAGCCAAACTCAAACGCAAATCATAGGCGGTCAATGTGAACCCAATGGACATCAACATAAACTTGCTACCCATGTGTTTGTTTGACTGTGCCACTAGGCAGTCCTCAACTGACACATTCCGTTTTACTTTTGTCTTACACAATATCAGAAAAAGAAAAATCCAGAACTTGTTTTTAAAAAAAATAACAAGTAGGCCTACAACCCCTAACCTTCATACACCACCTATGGTTACGACCTCTGAAGGGAGTGGTTTGTTTTCGTCATGTTGACCAGTCCTGTCCAAGACGACCACCTGTTTTACACGACCGCTATCGACCTAAACAATGGGTGGCCATCTTACACAAGTTTGACTGTATGTATTTATAAACGTATATCTTATATTTTATATAAAT
>NW_004797319.1:1428696-1455048 GCF_000002075.1 Aplysia californica | reverse complement strand
AGAGAGAAAGAGAGAGAGAGAGAGAGAGAGAGAGAGAGAGAGAGAGAGAGAGAGAGACAAAGTGTGAGAGGGGGCGTCATGAAGGTGAATTTCCTCCCACGTTTAGACCAACTTCATGTTTCTAAAGGAGTTTTTGCTTTTCTTAAGATGTTAAACTAATGTTTGAGCAGTAGAACAAATGTCGATATTTTCACCCCAAATTTGGAATGATTGAGATGAAATTAGTGGTATGTTCCTATAAATCACAAAGAGAGTGGAATGCTATCATTATTATGCTCCACGTGTTTTTTTTACAAAAACAAACAAACAAATGAAAAAAACACAAAAACAAATATAAAAACTCTCGACGAGTACAATTGGAAAGAATGGGAAAAACGTTTACAGCCAGAGATTCGTAAAACACTTTTCATCTTTGTTTCTAATAAATACAGCTTTCAAGACGTTTGAGTCGTTATCTATGCATATTTGTGAAAGGTCGTCACTTTGGCAGCCTAGAACTTCCCAACCACTTAACTCTCGAATTTGACAAAATTAGTGGTGGTTCGGAATCATGCAAAGAGTGCACAGTTTTATTGAGGAGCCTGAAGTCACTGTAGTTTAATTTTCAGTTTTTCATTAGTTTCGTTTAAATCCAATCTTGGGAAAGTCCGTCTTCTATGACGCCATTATAAACAAGTGAGATTTCCGTTCACTAGCCGTGCGCTCTTTTTCGACGCCTTTGAAATTCTAGAGTGTACAACCACGAAAGTGGAATAGAGAATCAACCTATACATCTCTATATCTAAACCTTCTATTTTTTATCTCTAAAGATGTATTGCTCCATTCCAGTAGAGTGTAAAAATATAGTAGGCCATTGACTTTCAGTTAATGTTAATGCACCGATTATTCTTTTTCTCACTTAGGAAATAGAACAAGTGCTAGTGAAACATTTTTCAAAGAGCTGCAGTGTTATCTCTTTTGTTGCTCTTTCGCGGTCATAGTTATCCGGAATTCAATTAACATCCATTGCTTCATATGAGCAATGACTTCTGAAAGCAATCTAGATTCTAGTATCAACAGAGACTGATCACTGCCCACTTCTCATCGTCAGTCTGACCGGGTCAAAGACAGGTTAGGAGATCCCTCTGGGCATCGCATAGGCCTGTATGTCCTGTATTGATCGACACATCGCCCTTCGTTCAGGTTTTAGGCTAAAGCTTCTTCGTCGATCGGTGGATTTTTAGTAGCCTTGCTTAAGCAGGGGCCTGCCTCTTTCCAATATCTTTTATTGCAGGGTAGAACCATAGGATTCGCTGGGAACGTAGTAAACATTCCAGACCATAGATGTGAGAAAAGTGGTGACACAGAACTGTGAGCAGTAATAAGAGGGCAGTAGTTTTGAGGGTGGAAGTCCACGGGCCATTGTTGCTTATGAGGGGATCTGGTAGAACATTCTGCCGAATACATTAGAAAGTTTGGATCAAAGGTTAAACCCCCCCCCCCCCACACCCAAAGAGAGAGAGAGAGAGAGAGAGAGAGAGAGAGAGAGAGAGAGAGAGAGAGAGAGAGAGAGAGAGAGAGAGAGAGAGAGAGAGAGAGCGATACAAGTGCGAATGCTTTTTGACAAGCAACTTGAAAAAGATCTGGGGAAATCTGCATTGCAGAGTTCGCCCAAGCCAAGCTATGCAACCAAGACACATGGACCCGAATGCCCAACGCGTAAAGAACAAAATAATAATATATGGTTGTGGGGTAATTTAACCTACAGTTTTTTTCGTTTTATTTTGGTCTCCACAAGAAAGCGTAGCTTGTATTATACGTATTCTTTTGAATCACAGATCCTCGATTGAATTGTTGAAGCAAAATGAAACATTCCGCGACCGTGGAGTTTGGAGGTTGCGTTCTTTGACTTTTTTTTAGACTTTAGGAGTTTTCAAAAAAGAAAATTTAGCTCCCATGCCTCTTTTAAAAGGGTGGGAGTTTTACATTCAAAATGTGTACCGGGTTAACATGCAAACATAGTTTAGGCAGCTGGGTGGTATAATTACCGGAATGAACTGTTTTGTTTACATTCTCGTCGGAACAGTGTCTGCGACTACACTATCACTCTACGTTTTGATGTATTCTTTTGAAACGGGTTGAAACCGGGATAAGTGAGTAGAATCTCAGCCCCCCCCCCCCTTTTTGCGTTTCTTTTAAGAGTTTTTAAAAGTTTTTTTCTCCTCATAACATGGTCGTAAGCCTCACTGATTTTCAAAAAGAATTTAGATCTAGACTAGAACTGTGTCAGTGTTACGACCGCTTCAAAAACAGAACTGAATTTGTACACTTTGCGACATACTGATAAACTGGTTGGGAGCATTTATACTCTAGTAGATTTATTTATCGTACAAGAAGGGGTGGAACGAAACAATATCGTATAAGGGAACAGCCATTATTACAACGAAGCGGGATTCCTCGGCATTTCGGTGCGATGCGTGTTGTAACTAATCTGTAAACACTACAGTCCTAGACAGTGAAAGTAAAAAACATTCCCGAAAGATCGGGTGTTCCATTTGAACAAGTCTTAAAGCCTAATAAGATCCAATTAACGCTGCCAGTTTGTACAAACCATTATTTATTAATGTAATAGATATTTATTTGGTACGGGGGGGGGGGGGGGGGGGTACGCACCTAAAGTCCCGATTTGGCTCAAAATTATGGATATTGAGTTGTAGGCATTTTTAGCTCTCCTACAACTAGTCCATCGCACACGAATCCCCAGAAGCCTTGTACATACCGGGCATGTTTGTCACCACCATTTCCCCATAAAGTAAATATTTTACTTTTCTTTATCACCCGTTTTCTCAAGCACCGATTAAAAAAATTATATCCACCACTTTTCATCTAATCTTCATGAAATTTTCACAGAATGAAAAAAAGATACTGAAAAATTGTCTATGAATTTTTAGAATATATAGAATAGATTTCTTTTGGTGGTGGTTGGAATGTGGATTTTCACGGATATTTGTCAAACTTGAACACGACCTCATGAAAAAAATCATTAAGAAATGTCTAGGAAAATTTCAGGAGAACAGTTTTTAGATTTAATGTTCGATAACATGTATGCCAAAAGACAATCAATTTCCATAAAAAAATAAGTGCGGTATTCATTATGTAAGACATGTCAACAAAATCCAATATGGCCGCCGTATCCATAGAAACAAAAAGTTTTAAAATCAATTTTTGACTGTGGATTTTAAGACTCCTTACTAAACTTGTTATATGTGTGGAATTTGGTAAATTATGGTACCATAATAAGCGAGATAGCCTTCAGGTATAGCCCCCCCCCCCCCACCCTTAAAATGTTTCTTATCAAATAAAACTGAAGCAAATTTACCATTTTGAAACTAGGCTACCCGCCGTTTACCGTGGTTTCCAGTTACAGTACGTATCGCCCTAGATGCTGAATGCTGTGATTGGTTCTAATTCTGACAGCCTTATCGCTTATGGTGAAGATGAACATTAATTATCGCTATTTACCTGCAGATGGTAAATAATGCCCTATTTAAATTTATTTAACGTTCAATAGGCCTAACATGTTCGCTCCAGAAGTATTGATTTGTGTCCGGTATTTCTCTTTTTTTTTTAGGTAAATGCAACAAAAAGAATTTAAAAAATGATATCAGTATCAAACGTATTGTTACACTAAAACTTCATATTTTAAATACGAAATAAAGATGTCTGTCTTGTCTGAGTGTTTGCTTAACCTTATTAGTACACCCTGGGGTCATTTTGTATCCCTAGGGTTTTATTCTTCACATTTTAGAATACTACTAGTCCGAAGATCTCTTTGAAACTTTCAGTATTTCTCAGAAAATCATTTTGACTGACGGCTATGCCTCTATTTTTTTAAAAAGCGTACGGATCGGAATAAAGAGTTATTTCCCCTTTTGAAAGTGGTGGCACAGAGTTCCCCACATTGTATGGGTACGATAGTACAACACGACGTCCAGATAGGGTTAAGTACATAAACGGCATGCGAACCCTCTCATACCATAAGCCAGTCTCAATGGATCACTGTGAAAACAAAATCTGAAAGTGGTGTGGGCTTGATAAATGTGTGATCTCTGTAAATTCACCTAGTGGACGGATGGCCCTAGGAACTATTTCATGCATCCTTCTGATTCTTTCCCAATATCATACTAAATACAGAATTGTTGTTTTCTTTCACTTGAACTTTAATTGCAAGAGGCGACCACACATTTCTGACGCAAAGATCCAGACATGAAGGATAGACAAGTTTCCTTGTATACTCCCACCCTGTCCGATCCCTTAACAAACAACATCTACCACTCTGCATGTTGGAACAAGCACCTATCTCAAGGAGGTGCACAGTCTGATT
Source organism: Aplysia californica (assembly GCF_000002075.1). Taxonomy (NCBI): domain Eukaryota; kingdom Metazoa; phylum Mollusca; class Gastropoda; order Aplysiida; family Aplysiidae; genus Aplysia; species Aplysia californica. Next base: position 1,450,685 of record NW_004797319.1, on the reverse strand, counting down.
TGGCATTTTATTTTCAGAACATAAATCTACCAGAGGCTATACATTTTTTTTTTAAAAACGTGTTGATAGCATAATATACTTTTGAAGAACAAAAGTACATGTTCCCTGAAGTCCCTTCTTGAATAATACAAGCGTATTGTCGGAGAATATGGTTATGAAATCGTCATATCGGTCAGAGTTACGTATTAAGAAATGCAGAGATTCCATAGGCTTTAAGTACAGAAAAGAAAAGAACAAACTTGAGTGGACGTGTGGTACTAAAGAAAGGGAAGATTATACCCAGTCAGAAATATGAGCTCTTGGGATAAACGACCTGCAAGTAATCCAAAATGTTGCGGCTCAATGGTGTAACACACAGGAAAGATGCCAAATAACGAGGCTGCCTGACATTGAAGAGCTTGAAGAAAGTGAAAAAAATGCCCCCATTACTCCTGAAACTTAATTGTATAAGACTGCTCCAGAATCTACAAAGAGAATCTGCATAGTCTAACAACCTGTGGTTTAGCTTTAATGCTGATTTACCATGTAAGTGATGAAAGGACCGGAACAGTCCTTCACACGAGCATAACGGTGCACGACGTCACAAGGAGTAGAAATGTGACCAATATTATTCACAAAATTGGTGTCTATATCAGCGTCTCTACTCTGTGAATTTGCAGGATATACAAAAATGTTTGTCTTTCAACATGAATTTGCCAATGGAAGAACCTGCTATTGTAATCTGTGATAAGGATGATTCAAAGCCGATGCTCATCAGACAAACTGTGCAGTCTTAAAAAGCAAATGAAAAATATTGTGACAACCTAGGTCCCATTCTAGTAATACTGAAAAACAAAACCACTGCAAAGTTGAAGAATAAACTATCTAAATATCCAATAGTAAGTAACAGTGAACAAACAGTCTACCCGAAAGCCCCTCAACACCACAAACTCCGAGTGTAGTACAGGCCTTATGGCGTGTAGACACAGCGGGCAACAGACCCCCCCCCCCCGAGGAACAGCAAGTTCCATCATACAGTAGTGTTGAAGTAGGCTCCCAACCTCATCTCAGACAATTAATTATTTATAATTGTGTATACATGCAACTTACCTTGAGCCATCAAGTAAACCCTGATCTGCATGATGTCATCAAAAACTTAGGAGGTCAATGCAAGAAAAAACACACCTTTTGGATTTGTTGTCTGTGAAATGCCTAACATACAAAATCCGTGTCCAAATCAAAGAGGAAAACCATACCATAATTAAAGATACTGTTCCAATTTTAGGTGCATTTCATTTGACAAATCAGCATACGAATACGTTTGTTTCAAACTTTTAAAAAAGGATCTGCGTTAGCTGACTTTCTTGGTTGCAGCAACTTTACTGTTCTTGCAGCTTGAACTGAACACAAAGAAACATTATGCAAGACGGTGCTGAGTGTATTTTTATGAGAGTAGATCTTGTGCACGGCAAATTGATCAGTACAGAGAGCAGCACAAATGTTTAAATGTAAAGGATAACTAAAATGTTTCCAATGGATCCCAAAAGCTACTCTTGGGGGCGACAATGCAACTTGGGAGGACGGTGGGAAAAAGGAGAGCGTAGGAGCAGTCTAACACAGACCTGGAGAAGATTTGGGTGTCATTGGGAGATGTCAGACTCGCTTGATCAAAATGCTAATGCAGGCCATGCGACTGACACTCAAGAGTAGCCTATATAACATCTACATTCGATCAAGTTTGATTCCATAGGACAACCACAAATACTTCAAGTGGCTGCGGATTTCTGGGCTATGCTGGGTCACTGCCGAAGGGACAATTGCTTTTTTTTTGCTCGCGTTTTGCTCAGACCAAGTCAGGCCATCCTTATCAATGCATGAATGGCAACTGCAGAATAGGCAAAGCAGACCAGTACGCTTCCCCCTCCCCCCTAGTGTTCCTGTGATATCCGAACAATTATTGTCAATTGCATAGAGAGCAGCAGATATGTTTACATGTAAAGGATAACCTAAACGTTTCCAATTAATCCCAAAAAACTACTCTTGGTGGCTACAATGCAGCTTGGGAGAACGTTGGGCTAAAAACCAGAGCCTCCATTCACACTAGCTAAAATAAAGGAAGCAGGAATGCGTACTAAACTGATCTAGATAAAGACGAGAGTTAAGACTAGTTAATAGGTTAGCGTCCTTTAGATTAACGCATAGATTCTAAATTGTTGCCGAATCAGATCTATATATTATTATTGAATTCTGAACTCCCGAGTCATCGATCAATGGTCACGGGTTTGTAGCTAACCAAATACATATAATATATGCATATTATGCACATGGCTTATATTGTGGATACTGTAAATTTGAATATTATTTGATGTGCAGCCAAACTGGATTTATGCGACTAAAGTACTAAAACTATGAAATGATACAAAAAGAAGAATTTTCTGAGATCATAAAATGCCCTCAATTTGAGCATTATCAACTACTATTTTTACATTTTAATTTTATGAAAATCTAAAAATGATTCTAAAAATGAACTTGTTAGCCTGAAAAAACCCTATGTGTCCCTGCAGGTCAGTATCAGCATGAAGGAAATTTCCAAACTGGGTTAACATAATTTTCAAAAACTATCACCTTTTCCCTACCATGTAAAGCAAGAATGAAGTAAATATGACTATATTTGACGAAAATACAGAACTTTTAATTAGGCGAGGTGAGGAAACACGAAAAGGAGAAAATGGCCAAAATGTTTCCATAGCAATGGGGTCTTAGAATTGAGATAGAGACTTGAAATTTAGCTGTTATCTTGGGTATGCCACTACAAGGTAACATACAAAAGTAGAAAACTATTCATTCTCAGAGAAAAAAACAACTTATGGACCACACAAAATTTTAACGAGAAAGGACTTCACGTCAAATGCAACCAAATATTAGCATTATACTAGGTACGAGACACTAAATTTTCAAAGTAGCTGTATGTCAAATTCATCTGTTACATATGAAAGGCCTATGTCTAGTGAGAATTTTGGTACCATACTTTTACCTCTAGCTCAATGTTTAAGAGAATGGCAGCTGTTTCAATTTAACATAATAATAAAATATTGCTACAGTCGTTAACTGGTTGCAACCCCATGTTTGACAGATAGTGAAAGAGTACCAAGTGCACCAAACATCTCTACATTAAAAGAGTACAATCAAAGAGTACAATCACTATAACATAGAAATGAAGCCTAATATTTTTTCAAGACTGTGAGATCATTACAAATTAGTATTTTATTACCTCAAACACGCCGAGCGCCGCACCAGCCTCAATACTGTAGTATACTGAGTGCTCCCGGTAGTTTCGCAGAAGGATTCATGCAAAATAATTCCAAGCCGATGACTTTATTCTAATTGAAAAAGAACTCTTCTTTCTATTGATAACTTTTTTACCTGGTACTTTACACATTTCGTGTTAAAAAATTATCTTTGAAAACTTAGACCCTTTTTTTCAAGGTTTTCTATCTAAACATTTAAGGCCAATAATAATAACCACGGGAAACCACGCTGAAAGCTGTATAGGTTTCCGCCAATGAAAAGACGATATTTAATCATCAATCTTTCTGCAAAGCATTTGAATGCATGGGTGTCAATTTTGAACCGGGGGACTTCGCATTCGGACCGCGAGGGGCTTCCCTTTCCTCGGCGATTCTCCATCTCCAAATACCCGGATATACAAACAACTTACACTATTATAACGAAGAAAATCTGAACTTTTTCAAAGTATTCAGCACTTGGTGTTTTATAGCGAAAGAGCAAAGAAACAGAGATCTGAATTACCCCCCATTTCACCGAAACCACGCGCTCGGAAGGCAGCGAGTCGGCTTACGTGCTGTGTTTACACTACCTCGATTAACGTTTGAAATAGCACCATAAACACATGAGAGTACACACACACACACACACACACACACACACACACACACCCACACACACACATACACTCACACACACATATAATAATATACACACATACAAACACACTATCACACACACGCACACATGCACACATGCACGTAGACCGCGTCGGTGGCCTCTTGGTAAAGAGTCCTCTCTGAGAGATCGAGAGGAAGGTTAATTACTCTTTTAAAAGGTATAAAATACAATAAAAACGAATTTTTAAAATCAATCCAAGTGTAAAACTGAATGATCAACAGACGATAGCAGCTAGCAGGGCACGCCCACACAGTCAGCTGTTTACGTAAACAAGCTTGAAGTGAGCAAGAAGTTACCGTTTTTACTTCGTTTTACCAATCATAGTTGTTCACGTTTCAGACCGTTCATGCTCGAAAAGGGGTCAAGATTTAAAAATAGTTGCGAATGAAGAACGTTGGAGTAAAGATTTTCAACTAGTGGAGCATCTTTGGTGGAAGCAAAGGTCACAATGAGGTAATGGTTCTAAAAATAATCTCACAGCTGCACACAAGCAAAGTCCAAATTCTATTTCTCGTCACCCGAGCTCACACCTCCAAAATAAATCAAAATGAAATATCTGTAGTCGATTATAGTTTTTTTTTTTTTTAAATCTTAAATGAAGAAGAAGACATCAAGCTTTCAATATATCCACCCCAAAAAAATTTCATGGAAAGTCACTTTTTTGTTTTTCGAACCTCTTAGCTGATAACAGCATAGTGCGTCGTACGACTGATATTGATCGAGGCAGACAGATATGTGAGGTATCACACTTCATATTTGTTGGACGAAGATAATGAGTCACATCGATTTTGGTCATTTGGTGGCCATCTTGGATTTTATAGCCTCATGGATTACGCCATTTAAAAAAAAAAGGCATGGGGCTTATTTTTTTTTACTTAAGCATTTAAGATGATAAAGCAAGTGAGATACATACAATGGGAGCCCCACTGTCACCGGACTATCGTTACTTACCCAACTATGTATGCCAGTCACCTGGTGGGCGTCGACAAAGTAGAGCGCTCTAGCCATGTCTTTTGATTTAAGACACAGGAGAACAACACTTGTGCAGACACGTACAGCACATTTTCTTCTCCAGAAGTTTGTTATTAAAAGAATTTTAGACCTCTTTGTAACTGTTTTATTACTTTTGTTTGAGACAGCATTCTCTTTTAGAGCGTATACTTCCCGACGGCTTCTTTGAAAATATCTCACTCCAACTCCGGCCTTAGTGACGTAATTTGTCTCCAATTGGTTAGCAATGGCTCGACTCCAATACATTTTTCTGCATCCTCTGCCATTTTTTCCATTCTTACTTCCCTTTACTATGTTCCTATTCGACCTGCTATTGTCTTTACACGACTAAAGTGTTTCCTTTTCCATGTCCAGATCTGATTAAGTCTAGTCTACGTTCAGCCATAACTCGTTCAGAATTGAAACTTTGCTCACATTAGAGTCATCTGGCCGTGTAGATGCTCTCTACAGAATCTGATCATAATTGAGTATTGCTACTGCCTTGCAGTCCATAATTAAAATTACATCTGTAGATGATTATTAAGGGAATGCCAGTACTCGTGGAAACTTACTTCTTTTTACCCTGGCAAAACGTTTTACTTTGCATTGCTATTACGAGTCACATTCCTACCTCTTTGGTCATTTTACTGCCACGTTTTATCTGAGATTTCAAGTATTAACAATAAATGTCTTAATTTTCAAAACATTTACAATTGGTTCTTTTCTTTTTTATCCCTCTAAAATAAAACCAACTACATGTAATCGCATCATCAGCATGTAGCTGAAGTCGAAAACCCTGCCTTAATCTACAGCAGACAAAACACCTGCAGCAGACCAAGACAGCTTTTTTTTCAATCACTGGTTCTCCAGACAATTTAACAATCTTTTATTAAAGCCTTTTGCTATTACAACATACTTTTGTTGTTTAAAAAAAAAGTATTTGTCTTAATCAACAGATTGGTTGACTGGTATTAGTGTTGATAATAAAACAAGCAAGGAAAAAGGGAAGGGAAGAAAAAGCACACCAACCTCTAGTTTTTACATTGGTTGAAAAACATGATTGTTTAAAGAGGAGAACGATTCGCACAAATAACTCTATCAAGGAAAAAAATATCAATCGTTAACGTCCTTTTCGACGACTGTGATATTAGGTGTTTAATGCCAACTTAGACGATGGTCGAAAATCAAGTTGAGTTTCTTTTAACAAGTTCTGGGGCTCTTAGAACGCTCTGCCAACAGAACATTTAGTTTTCAGTCATTCCTCAGATAGGTGACAATGGCAAGCGGAAATAATGTTTTGACATGCCTTTTTATACAGGAAGGCACATTTTTTCGTTTAGGGCTTGGCACTTTCTTTGTTTGCTTGGATTTAAGGGCTAGCACTGGAAATGGCTAATTCAAAGGTGTTACTTAAAGTTATTTACGCCATTTTGGCAAATGGCCGAACGCTATTTGCTAACTTCACAGGGTCGATAATATTGCTTGTCATATGTCACGTTCACAGCGCAGCACGGGTCTACGGAAAAGGAACTAATCCGCGATCTATTGCGACAATATGAGTATGAGGGCCGCATGGGTAGGCCTGTGGTCTATTCCACGGACATGCTCATGGTCAACTTCAGCCTGTCACTGATACAGATTCTGGACGTGGACGAGAAAAACCAGGTTCTTAAAACCAATGTATGGTTTCACTACGTGAGTATCTCTCTTCAACATTAAGTTTATAGCGCTTTTCTTTTCCCACCAGCTTTTTTCATAATATGTTCCCCTTTATACGTTTCCTTCCAATTCACATTATTATTTAGCTTGCTTATCAACTCATTCTTATTTACCTTTATGGTTAAATCGAAAGCATCACTGCGGTAGCAAAACCTGAACATGATTGTCTTTTTGCGACGACAGAGTTTTGTCTGTACTCTATGTGAAGGTTCCGAGCTCGGGGCCTAATGAATGATTGAAGGGCAAACACATTACCTTTAGATCACGAGAGCTACCCCCAAAAACCCTCCCCTGTATATTTTGATAAATAGCAGAACAATGTCTTTAGAAAAGGGTTGCCATACTGAACAGTGTTGTGAATAGATGTAGAAGCTTTGACTTGACTGCAGATGTGCCAATGCGCCGAGTGACCTTGATACACAGCTTTACCATGGGCGATCAATTAGATAATAAAATTGTTCAAATTTACATAATGTCGCATTAAATTAAGTTCTTTGTCGGCTGTTCTGCTTATTTTGAGACGTTGATTCCGAATAAAAAATCAATTTTAAGATACCATAATTATTTTTTTTAATTTTACGTCCAAGTTTAATTCTGCACGAAGGCAAATTTCAAAGTGATTTACGTCACAGCGCGTCTCCCCCAAATCTGAACATGATCGCACGAAAAAAATCAAGCAGCTCTTGATATCTCGACCGAGTCTCCAAGCCATCGTTCGATTGTCCAAGGTTTGTGGTTGCACCTAATAGGGGGTGCCCACACACGCGATCGAGTCGGGCGGGTCGGGTTGGGTCGATCTGGTAGTCGGGGACTAGCCAAATTGAGGGCACAAAGCGGCCATCGTGGCACAAACCGATCGACTCAGTCGGTGACCGACAAAAGCAAACGCGTTTGTTTTCAGACCTGCGAATCGCACGATCGGATGGTTTGCAGCCAATCACAACAAGGCTGAGTCACGTGTCCATGTTGAAACTCAAAATCTCTTCGAAAAAGTGCAGACTTTGCTAACAGAGTTACCCTACTTGTGTGAAAAGTAATAAAGGCGAAACTATCAAACTGTGCTATTATTATTCTTTTTCTGGAGAAACGAAAGAGAGCTTCAAAACAAAGACTGCAGCACCATCAGAACCAATGCGCGGACTTCCGCGGACACTTTTTTGGACGAGTGAACAAGAGCTATCTTTTTATTAACTATCTTTGATAGTAGAAAGTAATCGGAAAACTATTGTAGCCATGTTTATGGGATCCCAGGCTGCCGCAGCACTGCAATAAAGAACTGGGAAAACGAGCCCTGGAAGCCATTGAGGTTAAAGGTTTCTCTACTTTAACTTCCAGGTCGTCGGGTACAATCACGTCGGGCTTGTAGTGTGCATTGAAACCACCTAAAAACGACCCGGTCCGACGCCCCGCCCCGGCCTACATGATCCGCTCTCGCTAGTGGGCACCCCCTATAACAATTTAGCGTATGATTGCTAGATCGCCCAGTTTTTGTATAATTTATCGTCACGTGCAACAAGGCCATTACACTGACGATGAATTCTCAATGGCGTGGTAGCGAACCTCAGTGTTCAGCCTTGGCGTACATTTGGGAATCTAAGAGCTTAGTTTAAGAACTGAACGCGTTTTCTTTTTATCAACAATTAGGGTTTAAGCGTGCATTGCGTTGTGTATATTACTTTATTATTTATGCGCTCATTTCGTAACCATGTGTAAGCGTGCGTGCGTGGTAAGGAAGAAGATGTGTGTGTGTGTGTGTGTGTGTGTGTGTGTGTGTGTGTGTGTGTGTGTGTGCGTGTGTGTGTGTCGCGTGCGTGGATCTTGTTCGTACATGCATTTATGAAAAGCTCCTAGGGCTGTGTTTACACGGGAGTGGGCTCTATAGAAGTGATCTTCATTATTATTATTATTATTATTATTATTATTATTATTATTATTATTATTATTATTATTATTATTATCATCATCATTATTATTATTATTATCATTATTATTATTATTAAACGGTAATGTGGAAAGCATATATGTGGATGTATAGCAGAAGGGAACAAAAAAAATTGAAATTGTTTTAAACCATTTTGTAAATCCCATATAAATTGAGAGGTGACAACACCAATAAAAGAATGTGTAATGTCTCTAAGCCAGGCAGTGAACAACAGCTCACATAGTGAACTTTTCACAGTACATGGCTTTGTATAACGAAAGGTTCGTTGTGTGAAAAGTGAGGCGTTTTTAGTGGATTTGTATGTGTTGTTTTGCTTTATTACTAGAGATGAAATTATAATACAATATTTGATTTTACAAAAACGCTTTATTTGCAGTGAATTTCATAGTGCTTCCAAATATTACAAAATAATAGTTAAAAAAACACGACTTATATTAGAAATATATAGAATTTAACATACAGCAATTAAAGCAGTTCATAGCATAATAATATGTTAAACTGTTTGTAGCATTCTCATGTCTTCATCTGTTTATAAAAAGTGATTGCAAAGGTGTTTTTTTTTAAACATTACTTTAAAAAACTGGGTAACACGAAGTGCCTTTATTTGCAGAAATGGAGAGATCTGCTCCTACAGTGGAGTCCTGCTCTACACGACAACATCTCCAGTATCCGAGTACCATCCAACAAAATTTGGTTACCTGACATTCTCTTATACAACTTGTAAGTCCTGGCGGTCCAATCAGAGTGCCCGAGGGATTATTTAGTGCCTCTTAGATCTATGAGCCACGAATTGGCCTTGATATCTAACTTTAAGGAGGTCAGACGAAAGTGAACAAGCTATAACAGAAGGGTGAGTGCTTTTCGAGACTCACGTGGAGAGGTCTTGACAGTCGTGGAATGAAATCTACAAGCTGCACTGAAATATGGGGGCAGGGTGGTATCGCTGTTTCAAAACAAGAAATTTGTAGCCAAGGTCTTCACAAAAAGTTAAGGATCACTTGCAAAAGGGCACGCAAAATAAAAATCAGCAAATCAAATTCTTCCTTCTTTGACATACATTTAATTCATCAATCCATAAGTGCAAAATAGAAATTCCATCACAGTCGAAACCAAAATGCGTAATTCCCAGCGCTCAAAAGGGACCCTGCGTCAAATTCGCAAAATCGCGAAATAACCGGTCTCGAAAAGTCTCAGCACAATCAAAGAAAAAGACCAGTTAAAGTTCGTGAATGTCAATGGAATTGTCAGAAGTGCGTGTGCCCACCATTCACGGAAAGTAGTCAAGGCATCACTGGCGCATAGAGTTGATCAGGCGTGCCAGAAAGGCCTCAGGAATATTGCTGTAGCATTAGCAAATTCGGTTTCAAATTGGCTGTCTTAGTCTTGGCTAACTTTTTTTAGCCAAGGATTCATATCAATGACCTACTGTTAGAGCGGTGATCAGTCGAGGACCCCCCCCTAAAGAAACAAACCCCCCCCCCCCAAAAACAAAACAAAACCCTCGAGATTACTGGGAGTTAGTTAGCCCCCCCCCCCCCCCCACACACACTTTTTTGGCAGACTCCCCTATTCAATTGTTAAGTAACATAATCTGTGCTTGTGACTGATTGTTTATGATGTAATGAAACAGTTCTGAGTGTTGAACACACGGCTCAAACTTAAATCATTTAAATTTATAATGCCTAGGTATATGAGTGTATTTGACAACGACAATATTCCCTGTCTCTGTTGATTAGAATGAAACCATCAACACTATTAAGTTTCTGCTGCTGTAGTTTTAATCATCCTTGAATAAATACTCCCATGTCCATTGCTCACGACGTTGTAATTAAAATGAGCTTACAAAGTGCACTTCCCACACATCAAACCTAAATCCAGGGGGCTCTCGTGGCCTAGAGATTAAGGTGTTGGCCTCTCATTCAAAGGTCCAGGGTTTGAATCCGGATAGCGACCGAAACATTTTCTTCTCTAAAATTGTCTCATTTCACCTCCTTTCCTGCTCTCTAGCAATATTCTGTCGTCTGCTTTCGTCTCCTCCTTCTGCCCCCATCCCCTCACTCCTTTGCCCCCTCCTCTGGGCTCCTGACATTTTCTACAGCCTTTCTACTGCTACTCCTTGACTCCTTCTTACGGCTGTGTTTCTGCCACATCTCTGATCTTCTGGTAGGACAGATCTACACATAGCCCTCTCGGACAAGGGCGAAAAATCTCGGAGGGCCCGTGTGCAAGTTGCGCTCGTGAAAGATCCCTTGGTGGTTTAAAATCGATAAGAGTAGGCTTCGGCAGCCACCCTGGCAAAATTCAAAATTTCCTACCAACTAAAAATATTTGGTGTGTCCCGCGCGCTCATATGACCTTATGCAGTTGCGAGCGCCGTAAAACATTTATCAAAAAACAACCTAGATCTAGCAGCAATTTGATGACTGACGCGTGACACTCTAGTGGAGCTGTTAGGGCACTCACGGCAGATTTTTTAATGCGTCCTTGTCGCAAACGTGACACAATTGTGTATGATAATTTGACAGACCGACCAAAGTCACCCCATCACGGGGTAGCTTTGTCCAATCCTTTGCCAAATAATCCTCAAAAATTGAAATAAGGGACAACAATGATCAATCACTCAGTGCATACCATCCCTTCCAGATAATTTATCAAAAAAAGATGTACAATTTTATGTTGTTTTAAAAAGTTGTCGACACAAGTTGCCAGCAAAGTGGCCAAAGTCACCCCAGTTTATGGTTAGAAATCAATTCGTGCCAATCGCAGTCGTGATGTTTCTGAGCACGCAGTGCTAATAATGGAGCAGAAAGAGAGAAAGAAAGAGAGAGAGAGAGAGAGAGAGAGAGAGAGAGAGAGAGAGAGAGAGAGAGAGACAGAGAGAGAGAGAGAGAGAGAGAGAGAGAGGATGTGTGTCCGGGGGGGGGGGGGTAATTTTTATGGTCGTGTTTTTCAAAACGCGATGCCCTTTCTTGTTTTGTGTCTGCGTGAGTGCTTATGAAATTTGTAACCCTAATGCCTTTGTAAACGGCAAAGACAATTTTTACCACGCGAGATAAAAAAAAGGTATGTCAAATGTTGTGTCGTTCTAGGTCAATCAATAATATGTTGTACGCACCCTTTGAGTAAAAAGAACGGAATAACTCTCACCCACTTTTAAGATACTTGCTTTGCGATGAATAAAGGATTCAGGGTTTATTTCTTGCATTTCCACGACATTTGTTTACTTGAGGTCTCCATTCTCTTGTTTAGAAGGACAGTAAGACAAAAGTGCTGCTTCTTAAACATTGAAACTGGAACAGGGCTGTCATATAAATATTTCCTTCCTGGATTAATATACATTTTAAGATAAGATAATATATTATTGTTCCAGAGGAAAATTGTTCTTGTAAAAACACATGCATGAATGAAAATTACATTATATTATATTACTCTCCTTAAAGTTCGATATGAAAAGAAACGTTTAGCTTACAAAATGTACATATCACAGGAGATGCACCACTATTCAAACGTATGCAGGAATTTAATTAAAAGATCTTTAGGGTTATATAGATACATACTCGGAAAAGCAATACACATTGATGTTTATTCTGACAATAGCCTCATACTAGATTTTAAAAGAACTACTTTTATATCTTTCTCTCTTTGTTTTTAGAGGTACATAATATTATCTACCGTTGCGTGAACTTAGACTTTGCGTGGAAAAGGGGTGTGATAGGGCGTTTGTGATGCTGTTTATTATCTTTTTTATACTTGTTATCTTATACATTTCATAATTTGTAGTAAAATCATATCCAAAGAGCTTGCTGGCTTTTTTAATCTTTCACCCTACAATCCCAAGCATCAAAAAGAAAATACGCCTAGATGTAATCGTATAAAGGGACATAATCTTATTTTCTACACTCAAAGAGGTGATATCACGGAAACATCTTAATTTTCTTAAAAGAAACATTCTTTAATTTATTGTTTATGCACAAGAGCATCGTGGTGATGCCAGTCAAGCTTGTTATCAATTGTTATTCCAAGATATTTGTTAGAGTTTGCAGCCTCCACCTCCTGACCTTTAACTTAAATAAATAGTTATTGCAATTGGGTTGTTTTTTTTACTTTGAAGTCTATTATTAATTCATTTGTCTTTTTTGAATAAAAAAGAAGTGGTCATCACACCACTTTGCAAATATATTTCCAGCGTCCCTGTATTCATTCTCATTTGTTATCATAAGGCCTGGCGGATAGTAAAATGGATAGCCTGGCTGTGCTAGAACAATGTGTTAAACACTAGAAAGAAACAAGCGCAATCAGTGCAGTATGTTAAAATGTATTTTTTATTTACATTCTGGCAAATAAAGAAAGGTGGCATAAGCAGCAATAGTAATGCTTCTAGAATTACAAAGGTCTACCTGAGAAGACAAAAATACATAGCGCCCGTGAATATTTAATGTTACAATGCTTGTTTTATCTCTCCAGTGCTGATGACCGCTTGTCAGAACAGCGGGAGGCTTTGGTGGTTGTAGAGCACACTGGTCATCTTCTGTGGATGCCCCAAGCCATACTAAACAGCTCGTGTTCCTTTGACACGTTGTTTTTTCCTTTTGACGTACAAACGTGTCACCTTAAATTTGGATCGTGGACTTACGACGGGGATATGCTCAACATTGATTTTATTGGTACTGGATTATAGATAATAACTGTGTAACAGTGATTTGTGTACTGTATAATCGTATGTCTTTAAATGGTCGCGTCCCTGGACGGGGGAGGGCGAGGGGGTGTAGATTTTTTTTTTACGCCCCTATCGACACAATTTGATTATTTTGGAGACAGGCTGTGGCACTGCCTTGGATGAAAGAAAATCAACGGATTCAGGCAGATGAATAAAGAAACTGGAAACAATTTCTCTCCTCACGAGAATCGAACCCAAGTCGTCTGCGTGCGACGAGCAGCACCTAAGCACTGCGCTGCAAACGTTACTTTTCATTCTCCACAGTATGTCAAAATTCAAGCGTGTGTGTGCCCCTCAATTATCATTGGGGATTCATCTGTGCATACTATTTTCTCCCTTTTGAATTTATAGTTCATTTTCCCAACCGGAGTGGGTTGTCTATTTTAACGAATATTTCAGTTCTACTGTCGGTTTTGTCCTTAAGGGTAGGTGGAACCTATGCAGACCTCTGCAGCGTTTGTATTATTTATGCGGATTTTTTAGACCAAGAATATTCAAAAGCTGTTGACAAAGCAGCTTACTTTCTCTAATCATTATTTTGCACGTGTTTCTTCAAGTTCATAAACCTATTTCTGGCGTCTTTTTTTCGAAGATAAACCTCCAAGATGAATACTATTCGCGTCGTTTAGGTTGGAGCTTTTGGTCCTCATTACCCTCCTCAGTAACCGGTATTAGCAGAACGAACACTGATAGTATACAATTCACTTTTTCAAAAGGGAATATGCCAGGGTTTTTTTGTTGTTGGCGTCAGCGTGTTCTTAAATTCAAATATAAACTTTTCGTTTTGAACGTTACTGCCCTAAATGCAAGTCTAAATATGGATACACAATAGACGTATTAGATTAACACTACAAGTAATGCATTTATTATTTGCTTCTTTAAAAGAAAATTATGTAATGACTATCGGCTTGATTTTTCATACATGTAGACATTTGAAAGATTGCGTGCTGAGGGAATGACAACCACAACAAAGAACACGGACGTATTGCGGTTTGTCACTCATGTTGGTATTGGTTTTAAGTCTTAGCTCTCTCATATTCCAATTCCAGAGTCTGTGAGGTAGCAATTAGGCGCCTCACCGTTGCATGCAAAACCCGTGAATTTGATTCCTTTGCGCGGAGGATTTTTTATCGTGCGTCTTCATCTGTCTGCTGGGGCGTTGTATCCCTTTCATCCCGGATTTACCTTGACAGCTAAAGTCGAAGCAGCTCCCCTCCTAAATTATCTAAACTGTGTCAGTGGGATGTAAAAATAGAAAATTGCAACTGTAATAGTAGCTCTGTAATTCCGTGTTATTAATACGATTATACGGGTGAAAATGTGAACGCAAGGAAATCTTGTTCATTGGTCGCTGGTCATTTTCAACTCTGTAAGGTAATTTAAGAGGCGGGACCTCTGAGATCAACGTCTATCTCCGTAAATACCTTTCTGAATACGTGGAGGGCCGGTATAACTCACAAAAACGACTGAAATTTAGAATGCCCCGTTCAGCGTAATACCGCTGACTTTGTGGTGCGCTCGTAATACCTTGTTTCATTGATGATAGCACGTACGTTTCAAACCAAAAGCAAAATGCTTTTCGAGTTGATCTAAGGCCTCATCGGCTATAATCCTATGTATTGTTTTTCTGAATTTTACAGATGTGGCCTATTTATTTTCCTTTACTTTCACAGGTGCTGTCCACAAGATGGACATGGCTGACTTCATGCCGTCCAATGAGTGGGATGTCATTAGGAATGTCGGTATTCGCCACGTCAAGTACTATACATGCTGCCCAGAGCCATATCTTGATATGACATTCACGTGAGAACCCATTCAATTCCCTTGCCGATTTTAACGTGACAATTTAAGGGATGTTTCGGCAATCCTGTTTTCATTTCAAAGTAGCGTCGCATCACAGTTATGCACTTAATCAAGATCATCGCCTTAGGAAGAGTTCCCTTTTTAAACTCTTCGATAATTCTGTTTAATGGACAGGTGGTTGCATGGTTTCAATAGCTCACCAAAGGAGACGCGGAACTATGTATTATAGGATGAAGAATTCCAAGACGGGACGACAGGCCCCATTTCCGGTCTAACTGGCTCCCCTTGGTAACCAGTTTGCTGCGCGTATAGAGTAGAGCTGGGTTTTCTTCAAATTTTAGGTTAATTGCGAGCACGAGCTGCTCGCCCCAAGTGAGTTACGAGTAGGCTAGCACCCTGTGACGTCAGCACCGTGTGTCGTCAGTGACCTCACATACTGTTCCGTGCCAAAGGCCGACAGTGTTACTGTTCCTTCTTTCTTTCAATTTTTTTCCTCCACCCCCTTCTCTCTCTCTCTCTCTCTCTCTCTCTCTCTCTCTCTCTCTCTCTCTCTCTCTCTCTCTCTCTCTCTCTTTCACACACACACACACACACACACACACACACACACACACACACACACACACACACACACACACACACACATACACTCACACACACACACATAAACAGAAGCTGGTCAAGAAACTAGGAAAGTCGAGCGTACAACAAACACATTGGCAGGTCATGCGTCAACACACTCTTAAGTCCAATACCAATCATAGCCTAGTATGAGAGGCCCTTTATGCCACTACAGCCCGATTGTGTTGGCTTAGCTTTACAACTAGCGCTACCGAAAGCCGGGGTTAGAAATATCCACCCAAACAGTTTGCTGTCAAAGTTTACTGCTCATATAGTACAACACAACTACATTACGATCTTCTTCTTCTTCTTCTTCTTCTTCTTCTTCTTCTTCTTCTTCTTCTTCTTCTTCTTCTTCTTCTTCTTCTTCTTCTTCATCTTCTTCTTCTTCTTCTTCTTCTTCTTCTTCTTCTTCTTCTTCTTCTTCTTCTTCTTCTTCTTCTTCTTCTTCTTCTTCTTCGTCTTCTTTATAACTCTATTATTGTTATTGTTATTATTATTATTATTATTATTATTATTATTATTATTATTATCATTTCTATTATTATTTTAAAAAAAAATTATTAATAATAATAATAATCATCATCATCATCGTTGTCATAATTCATTATTACTATTAATATTATTTTTAGTGGTAGTAGAGTAGTAATAGTAGTAGTAATAATAATAATAATAGTAGTAGTAGTAGTAGTAGTAGTAGTAGTAGTAGTAGTAGTAGTAGTAGTAGTGGTAGTAGTAGTAGTAGTAGTACTTTCTTTCTGAAGGAAACGTTACATTCGTATCACTGTTAAGGGATTCTCCATTTGCTCAGTTGGTATCACAATAATAATAATAAAAATATTAACAATAATAATAATATATTATAACAGTTATATTGCGTATTTCCCAAAAAGTAACTCAATGCATTTTACATTGGAATACTCATTTTCAAAATCTTTCTTACTACTTCCTTTCTACTCATGCAATATATATTTATGCAAACACGCACACACACACAAACACACACACACACACACACACACACACACACACACACACACACACACACACACACATACATACACACACACTCACACACACACACACGGACTATTTTCTTTCTGACGTTGGCACATAACAACTATAGCAAAAATAACGCAGAAAGCTTATGAAGGCCTGTTGGAACAGAAAAGGCTTAGGATGTTTTTTGAAGCTATCAAATGTTCTTAAATGTCTTAGATCCATGGGTAATCTGTTCCACATAAATGGACCCAGATATGAGAAAGATCTCTCTCCATATCATTTGTATGATTTTACGGGTGTCACAAGTACATTTGTTGATCTTAGGTTTCTCCCTAGCATAATAATATACTGATAAGTTCTTGTAGATCAAAATGAGCATTTTTATTTACACATTTGAAACACATGACACATATTTTAAATATCATTCTTTCTTTTACAGGGAGCCAATGGAGCTCTTTTAATAGTGGAGTGACATGGTCTCGTTTTTTAAAAATCTTGTTTTCAATCTTGCGGCATTGTTTTGAATGCTTTGAAAACGATTAAAATATTTATTGTTCTTACCTGCTAAGAGTGATTTAGTGTAGTCTAATCTAGATAGAATAAGAGATGTTACCAATGTTTTTGAGGTCTTTTCGTTCATGTATTTTCGAACTATGCCTATCCTTCTCAGCTGAAAATAAAGGGATTTGGACAGAGAAACTATATACACCGAGATTCTTGACAACTTCTTTACTAGATGTCTTATGCCCATCTAAATCAATGTTATCAGTTTCCAGATCTCTATTTAATTGTAGATTATTAAACTTATAAGAATTATGTATGTCTTTTCTTCGTCTAATTTCAATGTGTTTACTATCATCCACTTTTTAAATTCATAAAAACATTGTATAGTGATAGAAATCTTATTTGGCAGATCTTGATTGGTGCCATTAATATACTGTTAACAGTGATGATGGTGATACCATCTTATATACACTTTACAACTATTCCTCAGCGGACTGTTGAACACAGAAACATTCTTAGCAGTTTCCATGAAGGAATATCGTTCAAGCTGATATGTTACAGCCTCTATACTGCAAAGATTTTTCGTCGTCTGTGGCCGGGCACCCCTTCACACGTGGGTGAAATGAGAAAAAGTAGTGTTAAGTGCCTTTCCTAAGGACACTACGTTGGGCTCAGCTGAGCCTCAAACTCCGAACAAGCAAATTCACGTTTTCACGTCTGGTAGCCTAACCCCTGGAACCGACTGCCGTGGTTTGAATTCCTGCCTAGTCGTTTTTAAAAAAAACCAAGGTCATTTTAAGGCGTTAAATTTGGAGGTTTCACTTCCTAAATAACCTAAAAGTGTAAAAATTAGCATAAAACCCATTCACTTACTCACTTACTTACTAAGCAATAGAATGTTCTTGAACATGGTCAGAGGTCCTGACTCTAAAATAACTGTTGCATTGATGAACGTACCTTTGTATTACCCTAGCATAGCCGCAGACTCATTGCCACGTGGAGACATTTAAGGACATTGTTCTTTTAAGCTGAAAAAACAACAACCAACAAACATTGTGTTCCAACGCCCATGGGGCCATCAAAATATTCATTAATTTTTGCCATTTGTTACACTAATAGCAAAATATACGTATTGATTATTATATCATAAGCATATTTAGGAATCAACATATTAAACACATTTAATTAAATGAAAGCCAAAATGGAAACATATGTGTTCGCTTCGAGGACGACAAACAAGAGTACATATCTTTTCTAAATATTTCCCGTTGATTCCAGGTGGTACATATTATGGTTATAATTTCCTACGTTAAATAATCCTTTCCATGCATTTCTTTGTTCAGGCTTGTGCTAAAGAGGAAGATTGCCTTTTACACGTTCATTTTGATACTACCTTGCAGTCTGCTATCACTACTCACGATGGTCACTTTTTGGGTTCCTCCAGAATCTCCGGCGAAACTCCAGTTAGGTAAGAAAATTACCTCTTCTAAAACTGTTTATAGGATAATTTATTAGCCTGATACACAGAATACTAGCGGTTAGGCGTTGTGCTGTCACATTCAAATGACCTGAGTTCTATTCCTGTGTGAGGTGAATTTTTATCGAACATCTCTGTCTTTCTGTGGGAAGTTGTATCTTTCTGTTGGAAGTTCGTGTCAGCCGCTTCCTAAATAAATTAAAATGTGTCGAAGGGGGCACAAAACGATTACAGAAAAAAGAAAGCATATTGCCGGTAAATAAAGTCTGTTAGTGAGTTCGTAAAGTTTTCAGTAGTAGATACTATATTCTCGAAAGTAGCGCTACCTTTGTAAAGAGAATGCACATTTTTTATTTTGTAGTGGGCTTCTCAGAGATGGGAAAATAAAGAGACAGAGAAAGATAATTATAAGAAGGCACAAGCTCTGGAAGCAGCTTTGAGCGTGGAAGAATTTGTAGCGAACGAACTGTTGGAAGAGCTCCACATAACGTGGTCATGCTAAATGATTTGTGACGGACGAACTGCAACTTAAAATGTTTATGTCTTATGAAAACAGGGAAAACATGGAAAGACATCAAACTAACATAACATTACTTTTGATGTGTACGGTCTTAACCGTTTAAATCAGATGTCGTACAGGTTAAGTGATGATTTCAATCTGTTCTTAGGTTCTGAATTTTACCCGGCCCTGATATGCAGGATAGGCACATCCCACTTCGTACTTATTCTAATGGTATCGGTTGCATGCCCCCCCCCCCTCTTTCCTCCATACTTCGCTTGTGAAAAGTCATTTCTTGATAATTATTCCATGTTACATGTTCCAAATACAACTATCTGTAATGTCTTGAATACTTTATCAACAAATGAGGATGCCAATCACCAATCTCGCTTGCCGCGTGATTCAACCGACTAAACGTCAGGAGACAAAATACATCGCAAAACTGTTTAATTGTATTGTGCTTGTACCTACAAATTTGAAATTCAGATACTTATTATGGTAATATGATGTAGGGCGAAAGTGTACAATCAACTTTTTAAAAAATGCTTTGTTAACAAAGTTACTGCATATAGGTGTTTGAGACCTGCCAAAATCCGAGTGATTCAACCGCCTAAACGACAGAATGATAACGTCTAGGCGCTTGAAGCACGTTAATCAAAGCCACTCAGCGAGTGCCAGCGGTCGCTTGAAAGTTTGTATGACAAAAGCAGCTGATAACAGATTTTAAGAGAAATTATAAAGCCATGCCACTCTTATTTCAGTTAGTTTTGAAGAAACATAATCAGGAACATAGCAAGTAGTATTTCAAGTAAGCACAAGAGTGATTGTTTAAATCTTGAAAATACAAAGTACAGGGTGTCTAAAAAAGGAGCCATTTAATGTATAATAACTTTGTTATCAATGCACAAATTTTAACAAAGCTTCGAGCAAATAAATTTCAACGTGACGGATATCAGGTTTGAAAATATGATCAAAATGAACCAACGCCTTCGAGGAATATAAAGGTTTTTAAAAATTCCAACCAAAATTGGGTAAAACGCAAAACTTCGCTTCTTAACAGCGTTCAGCTACAGGGGTGTCATCAAACCGTTCTAGTTTCAGAAAAATTACAGTAAAATCACGACAGTCACATAAGATGGACACCTTAACGTGCTGAGAAAGTTTTGGAGAAGTTTGGAAATGAGAAAGAATTTACTACACAAGATATCTTGGGACATCATGATTTTTCCTACGAGTGAAATTGCCAAATAGAAATAACGTGTTTCAACGAATGATTACAATTGGCAGCTTCACAAGTAGGACGAACAATGATCTACCACTATAACGACAGTAATATCTTACAAAATACCATACTGATGTTATGTGACGAAATAAATCTGGATCAACAATGTCCAAAGGCCAAGTGGCCCCAGTAAAACGTCTTACATAAAAATAAAATTTTTATGCTCATGATTAAAAAAAGTATGGATTTTGTTTTTGTTTTTAGCCACTATAACTACATGTTGTCTTTAGAATAGAGATGACTTTGATTTTAAATTCGGCAACCAAAAACAAACCAAAAGCTAGGAGTCGTTTGGTAGCATAGATTTTCGAAAATGTTATCCGTTTAGAGGTTGAATCACGTGGCTAGCGATTTTTTCTGTGTGTATTTTCAGGTATGAATATATTCCTTGCCTTTTTCGTCTTGCTGCTTCTGTTAGCAGATTATACTCCTCGGGCATCGACTTCTATACCGTTAATAGGTGAGTAGTTTTAACACTCTAGCAATAAAATGCTTTGGAAATTCAGTGGGCTTCAATTACAAAGCAATCTGACATAGACATCAGACTTAAAAAAGAACCTGTGTTGTTTTAAATGGTTTTATTGTTTGGTGCAATTTCTGAGCTTGTGATCTTTTACGGTGGCACTTAACACAGTGAAGCTTTTTTTAAAAGACAGAACTCTTACCTCATCTTGCAGAAGTTCCAGTTGAATGAGAAAATGTATTAATTTTCTAGTACAATAATAATTATAAACCAAATGTCAGAAACAATTTTGCTCTACGTATATATACCTATTACTGTGGCGGTCGTATTTATTTTTGTTTATTATCGTTTTGTTTATTTATCGGTCTTATTCTTTCTTTTTTAAAAGGGGAGGGGAGTGAAAAATAGATTAACCTATTCCTTTTCCCACTTGCTTGTCAATCCCATTGATGCTGTTTTTTCGCACCCGCGCCTTAAGAATAGAATAAATTCATCAAAATTCATTGCATTGTGCACATTACGTGTTATTCAGGCCAAGACGTTAGAACTGCTACAGTAACGATCATAAAAGCACAGTCTACGGGGGTAATACACATTGCATTGCACTCTTCTTTAAAAATGTTTTCATACAACGGTATTTGTGAGTGTTCCATAAGGGCAGCACGCTAGTACCAATGCATTCAAACTTTCAGTACTCAGCATAGATCTATTTCACAATGGAAGGTGAAATGCTAGAGATTCAATTCCTGTATTTATCTTAAACGTGACTAGTTCTAAGTTAATATTGATGCTGAAACTATCAGGCAAGGTTTAATCTTAAAGTTTCATGGTAACTGACACTTGTGCTTCTTAGAAAAGACACGATTGTTGGATATTCCTTAGCACAATAACAGCCATA
Organism: Aplysia californica; assembly: GCF_000002075.1. Taxonomy (NCBI): domain Eukaryota; kingdom Metazoa; phylum Mollusca; class Gastropoda; order Aplysiida; family Aplysiidae; genus Aplysia; species Aplysia californica. The sequence continues at coordinate 1,428,823 of NW_004797319.1, read as the reverse complement.
CAATTTCTGGGTTTCTTAAAAGGTTGCCATATATGCTGCGTAGTATATATATAATATATGTTTTATATGTATAAATATATAGATAATATACAAATGTGTATATAACACACACACACACACACACACA
>NW_004797319.1:1423017-1427483 GCF_000002075.1 Aplysia californica | reverse complement strand
TAAGACCCACGACAGAAAACTTACATTCATATACAGACGAGGAACTGAGATCGCTCGGGGGGTTTTCTTCCCTTTTGGTGCCTGACTCTTTCAGAGACCACATATCCCCAACTTTCTAAGTCCCTTACAACTCTCACTACAATACGCAGTTAAACAGAGCTCAACACCGGAAAATCCAGCGCACAACAGCCTTTTTAAAACAAATCCAGAAACCATAAACAAATTCCAAAAACAACGAAAACCTCATCAAACCCTTCGGCCTCAGAATCCTTGATGACCTCAAAAACTTAAACTTTTCCAAACAAGACATCCAACAAATTCTTTTCCCCGACCTCCCTCCGTGGCACCTCACCAAGGCAAAAGTAGACTTACAGCTGACCACACACAACAAATAAGCACAAACACCAAAACTTTTCAAGCAGAATACAAAAAAACTAATAGATAAATACCCCGGTGCGGAGGTCATCTTCACAGATGGCTCCAAAAAAGACAATGAAGTGGGCGCCGCAGCCCTATCTTCCAACAGTACACACCAGAAGAGACTCCATCCTGAAGCCTCCATTTTCTCTGCGGAGGCCACTGCCATTGACATGGCACTGGACTCTGTAGAAAATTATCCTAACAAATATTTCCTTATCCTTTCTGACTCTCTGTCTTGCATCACCTTACTCACAAACTACACACTCTTACACCCAAAAATAATTAGGCTACAACAGAAATTCCATACACTATCCGAAACAGGAAAAAACATCATGTTCGCATGGATACCCAGCCATGTGGGCATCCGAGAAAACGAGCAGGTAGACGACCTGGCGAAGAAAGCTTCATCCCTTCTGCTGGGATCAACGACAAACGCTCTCCCACAGACTGACTTTAGAAATAAAGTCAAAAAGTACACCTCCAGTCTGTGGGAGAGCCACTGGGAAAACCAGAAAAATAATAAACTATATGAAATAAAACCCAAACTAGAACAGCGAAATCCTTCGGACCTCTCCAGAAGAGACAAAGTCATTTTTACTCGATTGCGCATCGGACACACGGCCCTGACCCACAGGGAGATGAGAAGCCGTGCGACACAGATTTTACCATTAGACACATTTTAACAGAATGTCTAGACTTTGGAGAGATCCCCTCTTTGATTCGTTGGTGGGCGGGGAGCCCCGAAGTCGAAGAGCATCCCAACACACATTGAATCCTCCAAAACATTCTGACCCATCTCCAGTCCCCAAGGATACTAAAAAAGTTTCTGCTCGCAGAAGCGAGTGTAGCCACCGAGCCGAGCAGACAACCACGAAAACCGATCTTTACGGCTGCTTGTGCTCTCCCTCCTTCCAGGGAGCCTCCAAAGCAGCCGTACTTGACCATCCGCAACTTCGATGCACAGAGAAGAAGATCACAGATCTAACCATTTTCATAACAGGAGATGCTTTAACACAGACACTGGGACACATCCCCGCCAACGTCCAAAAACTGTCTTCTGGTGCACTCCTTGCATATGAAACAGAAATAACTGGACCCCTGGATCTCACGACCTTCCATGGTATTCCTGTGAATCTTGGAGACACAAGTAGGTCAACTGCTCGAAGAGCGTCGTCCGCAGTCATGAGGTGAAAGGCTGCTCTTCAGAAAAAAAATTGTAGCGATATTGTGAGGGTGTGGTCGAAGCCCGCTAGATGACTCTTCGGCGGGGCGAGACTGCCCTTGAAAGGAACACAATTGTTTTGACTTTCGATTCGTGCTGCCCACCAGCCACTGTTCGAGCAGCATACCTGGTCCTGGACATGCAACCCTAAGTGTAAAACCCTCTGCGCTGCTTCAAGTGCCAGAAATTTGGCCGTGGCCAGTCGTGATGCCGACACGCAGACGTGTGTACTCGTCGTGGCAAGACCGGGCATCCTGAAAAGGTATGAAAGACTAGTGCTAGTCCTTTCTTTCTCTCACAATCGCCACGGCCAACACTTGGTTCCAAGAACGCACCATCCAAGAGTCAAAGCCCGAAATGGCTGCTCATTTCAGAAGGCTCGAAAGACTGTCTACCCGACAGTTATGACCCCGGTCCCTGGTCGGTTAAACGCAAAGGCAGTCCAGTCCGGCCGGTATCGACGTCGGCCAGTACTTCTACTGCCAACCTCGAAGAGCCCGTGGTCAACAGGCGAAACTGCAATAAAACTAAGAAGGTACCTCCTACCCCTGTAGTAACCACCTTCGAGGGGCCACTCGCCAACTGTTTCAGAGTTCTAGGGGAGGACGATGTGGACTCTTCCTCCGTCCCCTCTTCTTCTCTCTCCCCACGCCCCACCCCTCTGATGGTGTTTGAGGTGCCCCCTCCCCCTCATCCAGCCCCTCCCCCTTCTTTCCAACTCCCTTCGTCTGCCCTACCTACCCCTACCCCTCCACCAGATACCCCCTCCCTTAGGAGGATGACACCTCCGATCCGGGAAGGAAGGAAGCCGTAACTCCCTCCCCAAGTCTCCCGGTTGGATGCTGCCCAATAAAGGGCGGCAGCCAAGCAAATCCTCTTCTTCCCCCACAAGGAGGAGTCAGAGCTCAGAGAAGACGGGGCCTCTGTGCTCCAAATCTTTAACAAATGGTCTAATGGCGGTCCTGCAGTGGAATGCCAGAGGACTCCGACCTTCCATTCTAGAATTTCAACACATACAGGTTACACTGTGCCCACTTGGGGCCTGTGTCCAAGAGACAAAGTTCGCCCCGGCTTCAAACATTGACTTAAAAGCTATTACTTCTCATCATCATATTCACACCGAGAACCGGACAGCGTCTGGTTGAACCACCATCTACGATACATCAACAACAACACCTTCCACAGACAAATACATGTACATCTTAGGACAACCATTACCCTCCAGGCTATTGCTGTATGGGTCACCCTGATAAGACCAATCACGATCTGCTCCATATGTCCCGTCAAATTACCCCCTCAAAATTACCCAGCTTAATGACTCAAACACCAAGTCCTCAAACCCTTTATTTTAGTAGGAGATTTTAATGTACATAACCTCATTTGGGGAGACAAGTCCACTGGCAACAAGGAAAAAAACCCAATAGAAGACTTTTATTTCAAAACAACATCTGTCTTTTAAATGGTAAATCCTCAACTTACTGAAACAAATCCTTAACACTTCATCCGTCGACCTTTCTTTCTACACCCCTGACCTGGTCCCAGATTTTGAGTGGTCTGTGCTGGATGACCGTGCGGATCATTTCCCAATATTTCTCAAGAACAATAGCCTCCGACACGAACCGACCCCAGAGCGCTTTAACTTCAAAAAGCATACTGGGACGGGTTTGTTATTGGAAGCTTCCATATTTTGAACCAAACTTTCAGACTCAACTACCACTAATTTTACGAAACGATTCCAGAAATGTGTCACAAAGACATATCAAAACAATCAGAAAAAAAACGGAAAACTAGGTACGGTTCTCTGGGGTGTGTGGTAATGTCATGGACACCAAAGAAAAAGAAAGCAGCAAAAAATGCTCCACCCCGAAGCCTCCATATTTTTCTTCGGAGGCCACTGCTATTGACTTGGCGTCAGACTCCGTAGAAAATTATCCCAAATTATCGTTTTTCTTTCTGTCCAATGCATTGTCTTGCCTCATTCCACCCACCAATCTTCTTCACTTCACCTTCACCTATCCCGTAGACTGGATGTCCGTTGTGGCGCTATTGAAGATTTGGCCTCCAGCTTCCTCCACTCCTTCCGCTCTTCAGATTTCCTGAGCGTGTCTTTGAGGCCCAGGCCTGTCCGTTCCTTGATTTTGTCCTTCCAACTCTCCTTCGGTCTGTCTCTGCTCCTTTTTCATTGGACGCTGCTTTGCAAGATCATCTTGGCAAGGCCGGATGAACGGGGGAATGTGTCTATGCCATTGCAGTTTGCATTTCCTGACCAAAGTGAAAAAGTCAGGGTATGGTCCAATTGCATTTTTGATCCGTTGATCGATTTCTTCATTTGTAAGGTGATCTTTTTATGAGATACTAAAGACTTTTCGGAAGTATCTCATCTCCACAGCTTTGATCCTTCTTTCAAGGTCTGCATTCAAGGTCCAGGATTCACATGCATACACAAATACTGACATGACCAGGGAACGCATGAGTCTGATCTTTGATCTGATGGTGATATTTCTGTCTTTCCAAATGGTTTTCAACTTGGTCATTGCTGCTGAAGTTTGCCCTATTCTGGAGAGTATTTCTGGTTTTGATCCTTCGTCTGTCACTATTGCACGCAGGTACTTGAAGCTGCGTACGGTCTCAAGCTTCTGATTGTTGACTGGATGTCCACTGTGATGTTTTTACTGCTATTAGACAATCTAACACTTTTAAACTCAGCCGAAAATAGTTAAATTGCAATTAAAAATTGTTTCCTTAACTACATCTCCAAGCTATGGGATAAAAACTAATCTACTTCACTTCATTTTCACCTATTCCGAAGAGAGGATGTTGGTCG
>NW_004797319.1:1420498-1422917 GCF_000002075.1 Aplysia californica | reverse complement strand
CAGCCAAGCAAATCCTCTTCTTCCCCCACAAGGAGGAGTCAGAGCTCAGAGAAGACGGGGCCTCTGTGCTCCAAATCTTTAACAAATGGTCTAATGGCGGTCCTGCAGTGGAATGCCAGAGGACTCCGACCTTCCATTCTAGAATTGCAACACATACAGGTTACACTGTGCCCACTTGTGGCCTGTGTCCAAGAGACAAAGTTCGCCCCGGCTTCAAACATTGACTTAAAAGCTATTACTTCTCATCATCATATTCACACCGAGAACCAGACAGCGTCTGGTTGAACCACCATCTACGATACATCAACAACAACATCCTCCACAGACAAATACATGTACATCTTAGGACAACCATTACCCTCCAGGCTATTGCTGTATGGGTCACCCTGATAAGACCAATCACGATCTGCTCCATATGTCCCGTCAAATTACCACCTCAAAATTACCCAGCTTAATGACTCAAACACCATTTAATGTACATAACCTCATTTGGGGAGACAAATCCACTGGCAACAAGGGAAAAAAACAAACAATAGAAGACTTTTATTTCAAAACAACATCAGTCTTTTAAATGGTAAATCCTCAACTTACTGAAACAAATCCTTAACACTTCATCCATCGACCTTTCTTTCTACACCCCTGACCTGGTCCCAGATTTTGAGTGGTCTGTGCTGGATGACCGTGCGGATCATTTCCCAATATTTCTCAAGAACAATAGCCTCCAACACGAACCGACCCCAGAGCGCTTTAACTTCAAAAAGCATACTGGGACGGGTTTGTTATTGGATGTTTCCATATTTTGAACCCCACTTTCAGCCTCAACTACCACTAATTTCACGAAATGATTCCAGAAATGTGTCACAAAGACATACCAAAACCATCAGAAAAAAACCCCGGAAAACTAAGTACGGTTCTCTGGGACGTGTGGTAATGTCATAGACCCCAAAGAAAAAGAAAACAGCAAAAATGCTCCACCCCGAAGCCTCCATATTTTTCTGCGGAGGCCACTGCTATTGACTTGGCGTTAGACTCCGTAGAAAATTCTCCCAAATTATCGTTTCTCATTCTGTCCGATGCCTTGTCTTGCCTCATTCCAATCACCAATCTTCTTCACTTCACCTTCACCTATCCCGTAGACTGGATGTCCGTTGTGGCGCTATTGAAGATTTGGCCACCAGCTTCCTCCACTCCTTCCGCTCTTCAGATTTCCTGAGCGTGTCTTTGACTTTGAGGTCTAGGCCTGTCTGTTCTTTGATTTTGTCCTTCCAACTCTCCTTTTTCCGTGGACGCTGCCTTGCAAGATCATCTTGGCAAGGCCGGATGAACAGATGATGTGTCTATACAATTGCAGTTTGCATTTTCTGACCAAAGTGAGAAGGTCAGGGTATGGTCCAATTGCATTTTTGATCCGTTGTTCGACTTCATCATTTGTGAGGTGATCTTTTTATGAGATACGAAAGACTTTTCGGAATTATCTCATCTCCACAGCTTTGGTCCTTCTTTCAAGGTCCAGGATTCACATGCATACAAAAATACTGACATGACCAGGGAACGAATGAGTCTGATCTTTGATCTGATGGTGATATTTCTGTCTTTCCAAATGGTTTTTACCTTGCTCATTGCTGCTGAAGTTTGCCCTATTCTGGAGAGTATTTCTGGTTTTGATCCTTGGTCTGTCACTATTGCACGCAGGTACTTGAAGCTGCGTACGGTCTCAAGCTTCTGATTGTTGACTGGATGTCCACTGTGATGTTTTTGCTGCTATTAGACAATCTAACACTTTTAAACCCGGCCGAAAATAGTTAAATTGCAGTTAAGAATTATTTCCTTAACTACATCTCCAAGCTATGGGATAAAAACTAATCTACTTCACTTCACTTATCCCGAAGAGTGGATGTTCGTCGGGGTTTTTGAAGATTTGACCACCAGCTTCCTTCACTCCTTCCGCTCTTCAGAGCGTGTCTTTGAGGTCCAGGCCTGTCCATTCCTTGATGTTGTCCTTCCAACTCTTCGTCGGCCTGTCTCTGCTCCTTTTTCCCTGGACGCTGCCTTGCAAGATCATCTTGGCAAGGCCGGATGAACGGGTGATGTGTCTATGCCATTGCCGTTTGCGTTTCCTGACCAAAGTGAGAAGGCCAGGGTATGGTCCAATTGCATTTTTGATCCGTTGTTTGACTTCATCATTTGTGATGTGATCTTTGTATGAGATATTAAGGATTTTTCGGAAGTATCTCATCTCCACAGCTTTGATCCTTCTTTTAAGGTCTTAATTCAAGGTCCAGAATTCACATGAATACAAAAATACTGACATGACCAGAAACGTATGAATCTGATCTTTGATCTGATGGTGATATTTCTGTCTTTCCAACTGGTTTTCAACTTGGTCATTGCTGTTGAAGTTTGCCCTATTCTGGAGAGT
>NW_004797319.1:1411513-1420398 GCF_000002075.1 Aplysia californica | reverse complement strand
TAAACCCGGCCGAAAATAGTTAAATTGCAGTTAAGAATTATTTCCTTAACTACATCTCCAAGCTATGGGATAAAAACTAATCTACTTCACTTCACTTTCACTTATCCCGAAGAGTGGATGTTCGTCGGGGTTTTTGAAGATTTGACCACCAGCTTCCTTCACTCCTTCCGCTCTTCAGAGCGTGTCTTTGAGGTCCAGGCCTGTCCATTCCTTGATGTTGTCCTTCCAACTCTTCGTCGGTCTGTCTCTGCTCCTTTTTCCCTGGACGCTGCCTTGCAAGATCATCTTGGCAAGGCCGGATGAACGGGTGATGTGTCTATGCCATTGCCGTTTGCGTTTCCTGACCAAAGTGAGAAGGCCAGGGTATGGTCCAATTGCATTTTTGATCCGTTGTTTGACTTCATCATTTGTGATGTGATCTTTGTATGAGATATTAAGGATTTTTCGGAAGTATCTCATCTCCACAGCTTTGATCCTTCTTTTAAGGTCTTAATTCAAGGTCCAGAATTCACATGAATACAAAAATACTGACATGACCAGAAACGTATGAATCTGATCTTTGATCTGATGGTGATATTTCTGTCTTTCCAACTGGTTTTCAACTTGGTCATTGCTGTTGAAGTTTGCCCTATTCTGGAGAGTATTTCTGGTTTTGATCCTTGGTCTGTCACTATTGCACGCAGGTATTTGAAGCTGCGTACGGTCTCAAGCCTCTGGTTTTGACCTGGATGTCCATTTTATTGCTGCTGTTAGACAATCTAAAACTTTGAAACCCGAAAATAGATAATCTAGTTACATTGCTGTTGAGAATTATTTCCTTTACTACATCTCCAGGCTGTGGGATAAAAACTAAAGTAAACAATTAACAACAAGCTTCACAGTGTCCACACTGGACCCACGAAAATCTTCTGGCCTTTCGAGAACAGACGAAGAAGTTTTTACTCGTTTACGTATTTAGATATATGCTTCCGTGACCCATGGATATCTCCTGCGTTGAGATGAGAAACCGCTCTGTGTCAGATGCAATACAGACTTCACCATTAGAAACATTAGAATGTCCGGACTTTGGAGAGACCCGAAGTAAATATTTTAAATGCACAAAATTAAAAGGTCTGTTCTCCGTCGTTGATCCAAATAGAATTCTCAAATCTATAAAAGTCATTAGCCTGTATTTTAAAATGTAGATAATTTTTGTTTTAAAATGTAAACATCTGTTTTTATTTTCTAATCTTTTTAAAACAAGATTTTTTTTTTACCATGAGATGTTTTCCTTTACTTTTAAAAGTAAAATAAAGCCGTACAGTGGGCTGTTGTGAATGCAATCAACTTGTGTTTCGTGCGTGCATGTGGCCTTAAGAAGTTGTGAGCGCCGTAAAACTCTTATTAAACTAACTGCAGAGCGTTGCTCCATGATGTACAGCAGAGCAAGCTTCTGGATCCGCCACGTGCCGTCTCACACACACACCCGGCGATACACAAATCAGAAAGCTACTGTCGTTATGTGGACACCAAAAATTCTGCACACACTCGAAGTGTGTATAGCGTTGTGTATAGAAATAACGAAATAACAGCGTTATTCGGACTGGAACCAAATTCAAAAATATTTTAACACATGATGTAATTTTTGGCGGGAAATGCGATGGTGACCTTAAAACATTATGTGGACGTCTACATAACGGGGCATGTCCACATAACGTGAGTGTGCAATTATACAATTGTCTACATAACTACGCAAAGGCACACACACACACACACACACACACACACACACACACACACACACACACACACACACACACACACACACATATATATATATATATATATATATATATATATATATATATATGGAGAGAGAGAGAGAGAGAGAGAGAGAGAGAGAGAGAGAGAGAGAGAGAGAGAGAGAGAGAGAGAGAGAGAGAGAGAGAGAGGGATTATTCTCACCCCGGGGTGAGAATAACCTATGTCTCGCTATTCTCACCCCCCTCCCTTGTTTTACCGGAAATGACCCAAGAGGGATCAGGGCTGAGGTTACCGGGGCTGATGCCCCACAAGATCGTGTTGGTGTCACATAGATCTAGTATCTAGATCTAGTCACTGTCAGGGTTTTCAATTTGGAGCCAAAGCCCAGAAATTTGACTCTTTTGGATCTCGTCTCCCCCGGAGAATTTCATTTGGCTCTCTGGCTCTTTTTTGGCTCAAACTCCAAATGTTCAACAAGAAGGGGACAGAAGAGGCAAGGGAAAAAAAAGAAAAAGAAAGAATAAAGCAAAAGAAAATGAATGTGAAGAAAATAGCTTGGATTGCTTGATAAAATTATTAAACTAGTTAACACGATTTAACGCCCTCACCCATTTGGTCTGAATTATTTACAACACTTCAACCGTCATGCAAGAGTATACATTGTAATAGTCTCGTGCTCGTGTCTCGACGCTCATACACGCTCTTTGTTCCTTGAACCATAATTGATTGTGTGCAGGCAGAAAGGCCTACCATCGCAAGTGTGTACACAACGAATGGTCCGGCCGGGCCTGACCCACATCCCGCTCAGTAGCGCCGGTAGGCTAGTGATTCTTCTTTTTTTATTGGAGAGTCGAAAAATGTTTATTATTCGATCCCAACCACACGCGTTAGGCGACCAAAGGCCAATGTGAATTTACCGGCCTGCGAGAGGTCAGACTGGAGTCCTTGCCTCATGCTCACCCCGGGGGTGGGAGCTATTCATACTAAAAGGGGGGGGGGGGTGAGAACAGCGAGACATGGGTTATTCTCACCCGGAGTGAGATTAGCGAGACATGGGTAAATATATATATATATATACTCTGTCACATTTTAAAGTATACACAGTGTTAAAATGAAAATAGCTAGTTTCACAATGAGCCCATATTCTTTAAAATTTCAGGAATACGAATTCAATCAATTTAAAAAACGAAAACAACAACAACAACAATTCGGAATGTTGACATAACAGGTTTATTCACGACTTACAAGAGTGTGGGGGTGGTCTACAAAAGTAACACGATCAGTAGCGTTAATGGCGGCCTGACATCGTCGCCGCCTTGAATCAATCAATCGCTGCACTGCCTGTTGAGGGAAGTTATTCCACTCTTCATGCGATACTCTCTCAAGTTGAGGAAGTGTCTGAGGCTGGTGTTGTTGCATGTTGTTCAACTTATCTCTGGTTTGTCTTGCCGTTTTGAAACGATTCCGTAGATGCGACAGGCGTATAAAAAGATCCTCTCTTGGAGTAGTTTTTCTTCTCCCACGTTGGCGGTGTCGAATAGTGTCGATCCTTTCCTGATTTTGTTGTTTTCTCAGTATCCATTGTTGTGTACAAAGTTCTTCGTGTTACATTAAAATGTCTCGCAACAGTGGATACTGAGGCACCCCCACGGATCATTCCAACAAGCTGATTTCGCACATTTTCTCTTTGAGCGTGACATAATGGAACGTAGACAAAACAAGTTTTATCACTGGCGAATTGTTACAAAAATGACAAAGATTTGATGTGTGCTTCTTTTTTAAACAAATCATTGCCGTATCATGAGTAATTTTCAAAAAACACAAAACATATAATACGCATGCAGTTACAAAACCACTCACGCGTTCAGAAATCTGAAAACAGCTCACCAGCGACAGGTATATCACGTAATCAGTGTGTAAATTTGAAAATAATTGGTGATATAGATTTTGTTTTATTGAGCTTCAAAATGTGTATACTTAAAAATGTGACAGAGGTTATATATAATATACATATTTATATTATATGTGTTGTGTGTGTGTGTGTGTGTGTGTGTGTGTGTGTGTGTGTGTGTGTGTGTGTGTGTGTGTGTGTGTGTGTGTGTGTGTGTGTGTGTGTGAGAGAGAGAGAGAGAGAGAGAGAGTGTGTGTGTGTGTATAAATTCTTATATTATATGGGGGCTCTCGTGGCCTAGAGGTTAAGGTGTTCGCCTCTCATTCAGATCCGGACAGCGACCAAAAAAAATTGTCTTCTCTGAAATTGTCTCCTTTCCTGCTCTCTAGCAATGGTCTGTCGTCTGCTTTCATCTTCACTTTCTGCCCCCACCCGTCACCTCCTTTGCCACCTCCACTGGGCTCCTGACTCTTTCCAGTTGGTCGGGGGGGGGGGGGATATAAATAGACCCACTGCTTCGTCTGCAGAAGGTGCAACCCCTTCAAAGGTGGGGTGTCGCACACGGACCCCAACCCTCTGAGATCCGGATGCGACACCTACTTTGGTGTATCTTCCTTTTCTCCTTCCTTCTTTCTTTCTTCTTCTATCTTTTCTCCTACCGCTGACCTCATGTGCAGCAAAAAAAGAGGTCACCCATCCCGCAGAGTGGGCGCCTCGTTGACCGTGAGGTGCGACCCGTGCGGAGGGAAGCCGAGTACCTGGTGGTTGAGGTGAGGTCAGTCCACGGACTGTCCCTCGCCAACACACCTCTTTGGCCCAGGTTTTCCTTTTAGACGGGACGGTGGCACGGTCCATGCCACTCAATCGGTTGAGAGCTGAAACCCATCAGGCCCTGGGTCAATCTTGACGGGAGGGTCTTTTACTTTCTCGTGGAGAGTATAGCTCCGGGGTAGCCCTGGCACAGCTCTGGTCATCCGAGTAATGTGTCCCCTTGTTGGGCTCCGTGGCGGGCGGGGAGCCCCGGAGTCGAATCAAATTTTAAAAAACTCTCATGGATTCTAAAACCCTTAAAGACCCTTCCCCAGCTCCCAACGTGAAAAGTCTCGGCTCGCGGAAGTGGGTGCGGCCGCCGAGCCGAGCCAAAATTCAAAATATGGTAAAAGGACCTTTACCGATGCCTCCTTCCTCCCTCCTCCCAAGGAGATTCTGAGGCAACCGCACGGGGCCATCTCCAGTACAAAAGACGCACAGAGAAGAATTACCGATCTCAAACTCTTTAAGACAGGAGATGCTCTGCGGAAAGTTCTGGGATACATTCCCACATGTGTACAGAAACTTTCTTGTGGTGCACTCCTTGTCAAGTGCGCAACTGAGAACGAAGTGACCAAACTCATGGATACCACGACCTTCGGGCACTACCAGAAATTTAACCGCTCGAAGGGCGTCGTCCGCAGCCATGAGCTGAAAGGCTACTCCATGGAAGAAATTGTGGAGCACTGTGAGGGAGTGGTGGAAGCCCGCCGGATTACTCTTCGGTGGGGGGAGACTACTATTGAAACTAGCACGATCGTCCTCACATTCGAATCGTGTCGCCCTCCAGCCACCGTTCGGGCATCTTACTTGGTACTCGACGTACGACCCTATGTGCCGAACCCTCTGCGCTGTTTCAAGTGCCAGAAGTTCGGCCACAGCCAGTCACGGTGCCGTCACGCAGCTGTGTGTCCTCGTTGTGGCAAGACCGGGCATCCTGAGAAGGAATACAAGGCTAGTCCTTGTTGCCCCAATTGCCACGGCCAGCACACAGCTTTCAGCAAGGAGTGCCCGACTTGGCTCCAAGAACGCGCCATCCAAGAATACAAGGCGCGAAATGGCTGCTCCTTCCAGGAGGCCCGTAAGGTTGTCTGCCCGCCAATCATAACCCCAGTCATTGGCCGGTCATATTCAAAGCAGCCCAGGTGGTCACGAGGTGGGCAAGTAATTCTACTGCCGACCTCCCAAAGCTAGTGGTGGGCAAATTTGCCGGAAATGAGTAACAGCAAATCCCAGTACCAAATCCAGTAGATACTCCCAAATCCCAGTACCAAACCCAAATCCTGGGACTCATGAGTAGAGAGTATACTCCCCTTCTTGAGTCCGCTGCTCTGCGTTGAGTAGCAGGAGCAAAACCAAGTAGCAAAGCAAAACCAAGTAGCAGAGCAAATCCAGTACCACTACCAGTTACCAGTTACCAGTACCAGCAGTAGGCCTAGGCCTAGCAGACGAAATCCCGTTGCGCGCTGCGCGACTGTGCACTGTGCGGGCGGATGTGCGACATTAGAACTTGCCTAGGCCTACAACAGTGCGGGTTTTGGAATTAATTGGCCTATCACTATCACAACTTGAGGACTGGTTCACTGGGGGGGAGGAGGGGGTGCCTGGGCTCTGGGCCCTGGGCTAGGTTATGTTGTACATATCTAGATCTAGATCTAGATCTAGATCTAATAAATTCATTATTATTTGAATTAGAATAGTCGCGTGAAGAGATTTAGGCGGGTGCTTTTTAAAATGATGTAGATCTATGTTTTGGAGGAAATGGGGGGGGTCGTGGTCCCAGCTTTAATAATATGTTGGTTTAATTGTTTTTTTCAAAGATCAAAAGCTAAGAAAACAATTTAAAATATTCCTAATCCTAAACGTGTGTTTTTGTTAAGAACAATGATCTAGTCCCACACGACAAGAAGAACAATAACGAAGAGAAGCGAGGCACTGGCATGACACCACAGTGCAGGGCATAGACAAACACATGTGTTTAGATATCTAGACACTAGACAGCTGCTTTCAAACTTTTTAAACACCCTTTCTTCATCCAATTAGGCCTAGGCCTAGATCTAGATCAAGAGTCTAGATCTAGTTTCCCCACCAGCCCAAGCGAAAGCGATACAAACAACACCACCCCCACCCCTCACGTCATAAGCCTGTCGTCACAAGCGCCCCAGCCGTAGATTTAGGATTTGCTTTCGCACTGGTAGGCTAGTTGGTAGTGGGAGAGTGAGAGGTGACAAGGCCTAGGCCTGGGTAACTGCTCTGGAGCAAGTAGTGGGTGCGCATAGCAAATCCCAAATCCCAGTACCAGTTACCAGTTACCAGCCAAGTTGAGTAGGAGTGTCCCCCCTTTAGAAAGTACAATGGACTCTTCCTTGCGTCGTAAGTTGATGATTCCATCTTATTCCAATGAATAAGGAGGGGAAACAAGTCCGTGTGATCAATTTTTTGTCGATTTACTGGTACATTTTTTGAAGGACTAGTTTACTTATCGCATACAAGGTTTTGTAGTATTTGAATATTATTTTGAGATATTTCAGTTTAGAAATTAAGCCAGCATATATTTCAAAACTTTGTTTTGTTTCGTACTTTTCAAAGATTTGGGATTTGGGGTTCCAGGTTTTGGGTAGTCTCACTCACACTAAGTACCAGCAAATCCCAAAACCAAGTAGCAAATCCGCCCGCCACTACCCAAAGCCCGCGGTCAACAGGCAAGTATCTGTGCCTAAGAAAAAAAAGCCCGCTACTATCCCTGCGGCAACCCACTATGAGGTGCCACTTTCAAACCTCTATGGGGTTCTAGGGGAGGACGGGGAGGACTCTTCTTCCACCCCCTCTTCTTCCCCTCACCCCTCTTCTATCACTTCTTCTTCTTCTCCCTCTTTTTCCACCTCACAGCCCATCCCTCTGATGGAATGTGAGGTGGGCCTTCTCTCCTCCCCCAGCCCCCTCCCCCCCTTCCCAGCCCCCTCCTTCTGCTTCACCTCCCCCTACCCCTCCAGCAGACAAACCCCTGCTTATGGAGGAGGACAGCTCCGACCCCTCTCTCCGGCCTGACCCCGGGAAGAGCGGAGTCCGTCACTCCTCCAAATCCCCCACTAGACCGCCGTCCAATCCAGGACGACAATCTAGAAAACACTCTGCCTCCCCCACAAAGAGGAGTCAGAGTGTTAATTCGAAGCTGGGGCCTTTGTGCTCCAAGAACAAAATTAAAAAGATATAATGGCTGTCCTGCAATGGAATGCCGGCGGAATCCGACCTTCCATTGCAGAATTGCAACACTTACAGGCCACACTGTGCCCACGTGTGGCCTGTATTCAAGAAACAAAATTCGCCCCGGCTTCAACCATAGACTTAAGAGGATTTACTGCGTATCATCACATTCACAAGGAGAACCAGATTGCTTCCTGTAGTACCACCACCTACACCGACCACAACACACTCCACAGACAAATACATCTTAAGACGACCCTCCAGGCTATTGCCGTACGGGTCACCCTGCACAGACCAATCACGATCTGCTCAGTTTATATCCCACCAAATTACCCCCTCAAAATAACCCAACTAAATGAATTAAAGGCTCAGCTTCCAAAACCCTTTATTTTACTAGGTGATTTTAATGCCCACAGCCCCCTTTGGGGAGACAAACCTACAGACCAGAAAGGAAAAATAATAGAACATTTTTTATTTCAAAATAACATCTGTCTCTTAAATGATAGGTCTCCAACTTACAGAAATAGAGTCACTTTTGGCACTTTATCCCTTGACCTCACCTTTTGTACCCCTGACCTAGTCCCAGATCCTGAGTGGTCTGTGCAGGATGACCGAATGGACCATTTCCCAATTCTTCTAAAAAACAATAGCCTCCAAAACGACCCGATCCCAGAACATTTTAAACTTCAAAAGAGCAGACGGGTTTGCCAATCAATGTCCCCAGGTTCTTAATCCCACTTTCGACCTCAGCGACAATAAATTCCACGAAAAGCTTTTAGAAATATGCCACGAACACATACCAAAAACAAAACCAAAACCCCGGAAGAACAAAATCTGGTTCTCTGGGGAATGTGAAGATGCAGTAAAGAAAGGCTGCGTATCGAAAGGCCGTCAACAACACCACCACAAAAAACAAGATAAATTATTTAAAGGCTTGAGCTGTGGCACGTAGATGCCTCAGGGAGAGCAAAAGACAATCATTCAAAAATACATCTCCAAAACCAACAGCCAGACACCACTCCATCAAGTTTTCAAAATCGCTAAAAAAAATTCTTAGGTAGACGCACAGACACCATTCGGCACGTCCAGAGGCCGGATGGAACCACAGCTGAAACACAAGTAGACATCGCAAACACAATAGCTACATCTCTCGCCAAAAACTCATCCAAAGCAAACTACAACACCACTTTTCAAAACATCAAAACTAACAGAGAACAACAACACCTAAACTCCACTC
>NW_004797319.1:1408372-1411413 GCF_000002075.1 Aplysia californica | reverse complement strand
TGATAAGTTTTCGTAGGGGGCAAGCGTTTTAAATTAATCTAGTGATTTTTTAACAAAAAAAGAGAAGTTTTTCATGAAATGTATCTAGTGATTTTGCAAAATCTTCACTGACAACCCTGATTTATCCTCATTGGTTTAATTTAAAGTTGCTTAAAACCTGGTAAATAGAATTGCCTTATTAGAACTCTTGTGTTTTTATTTTCCAATAGGGCCTACTAACATTTTCTGCAAAGTTGACTTTCCTCCCATACTTTACTTAATTTTTGTTTTTATTCTCATATTTGGGTATTTCTCTCTCTCTCTCTCTCTCTCTCTCTCTCTCTCTCTCTCTCTCTCTCTCTTTTACAAATAATTATTGTTTGAGTCTCAGCTAAATAGTCACAACTTGTCTAGACACGATTACCTAAATACTTGGAAAAGTATAGTTGTATTTTTGTCTTTTTTTTATTACCCCCGGCGTATGTTACCAATAGCATTAGGTATCGAGGTATCGGTATCGATACCTTGAAAAAGTACTAGGTATCGACATCGATACCTAAATTGTGGTATCGGCCCATCACTAAAGTGCATTTGTGAACGTGACCGCTGAGACGCGAGCTAAAAATAACCAGGCGCGGTATCGACAGCGAAGCGCGTCGCGTCTAGCCTAGCCTAGCGAGGCCTAGGCCTTATCGAAACGAAGCGCGTCGCGTCTAGCGGGGCCTAGGCCTAGCTTTCTGCGGCTTAGGCCTAGCGCAATCAGAGAACTGGCCAAGGTTGCATTTGTAAACAATGCCTCTACAATTCTATACTCTTCTGGTCTACAGAAAAGGTTACACATGTTGATGAAAACAGGACAACAGATTTTAAAATTGAATTCTAGATCTAGGCCAAGTTATAAAATAATGTCGATCTAGCATAAAACCAAAACACGTCTTGATAATGTAGACCGAAAACTAGATCTAGAATCTACATCTAGATTATCTAGATCTAGAATCTAGATCTAGATCTAGATTCTAGAGATCTAATTATCTAGTCGGCAGTGTCAGTAGTTACATAAGAAAAGAAGTCATCTAGACTCTAGATCTAGATTCTAGATCTATAGGTTTCCAGCATAATAAAAGTATGCCTGCCTTAGCCTAAATACACGCGTTGATCTAGATATCCAGCTTACAACATATAAGCAGTTTAATTTAAGATAGCCTAATAAAGGTTAATACATTTTTACTTATTTAACTAATTAGTTACATAGCCCTGCATGGGGTCTGTGGGTAGGGAAGAGTTGGAGAGGATAGAAAGAAAGCATGCAATAGCATATATAGATCTATATGCCTATAGGCAATGGTGAGAAAAGGCAACAGACTGTAGAAATAGAAAACAGATTTCGTTTTGTGTAGCCTAGGCTAGGCATATATGGATAAAAACAGGAATACAAAGCAACAGATAGAAAACAGATTTCGTTTTGTGTAGCCTAGGCTAGGCATATATGGATAAAAACAGGAATACAAAGCAACAGATCGAACTCACCAGAGGCCTATATATATATATATATATATATATATATGTATACATAAACATGTATAATGCATCTTTCATGGATTAATAGCATTTTACTGAAACTGGCTCTTACAATTAAGTGGGTGAATGTGACAGTCTTTCTTAGACTGTTTTGCTGTATGCATTGTCTCTTGCTGATTCTTTTGTATAGCATGTCCATACTTCTCTGTCAGGCACATACATTTGGGACATTACAAAATTCAAGGGTGGTCCTGACAGGGTCAAGCTAGCACTTCCTTACTTAATAATAATTAAGTAGCCTTTGTGATTTCTTTGTCTCTTTAATTTTGTTACATGTATTCCGTAGTACATTTATTACAGCAGGACATTGTCTTCTTAGATGTCAAGGTTGTTTTTTTCTTCCACTTTTAATTTCTTCTTCAAAACTCTCACATCACATTGCAGACACTATTAGATCTTTTCTCATGGACAGGACCTGTATTCTTTGGAACTGGCCTGGAGGGAACAATAATTATTTATTTTGGAGGGTTTGGAACAGTAAACAGCATGGCCACAGCATTCTGCACTAGAATTGTTCAAGATGCAGATTTCCAAAGGCAGTACGTACAGTTCAAATTGCTCAGCGCACAATGCATTCCCATGGTACACGTATAGGTGACTTATGCTATTTTAAGAACCAAAGTCAGCCTTCCTATAATTCACAACCCATTTTTTTAAACATCAGAAATAAATTAAAATTTTTTGGTAGGAGTGCAAAAAACTTAGATTGTAACACAGAGTTTTACAGCAGGCCTATACAAAAGACCGGTGCTCACAATAAATAATACACTGTAGTGGCCCATATTCTCACGTGAGCAGTTAGATTCTAAATATTGCAAAATTCATAGATCTATACATAGAATATAGGTCTACTCATTTAGTTTCATTTCATAAAAGAGAAATATAAATGCTTGATTGATTAGATATAACAGTTTTTAGTGAGTACATCTATTGGAGATTTTAAAACTAAATTTGTTTTTGGATAGAGTTAAATGACATTCATCCCACATCTAGTTTTCATACAATAAAGTTGAATCTTGCCTGGCATATTTGGATTGGTTTAATTCTGATGAGAAGCTTGAATTTTTTAAAAAATGTAATGCTAAATATGTTTCACTACTCTATCTAGTCAGTTCTGCAGAGGAGGAGTCAAAGCGCCACATAGCCTACAGATGCGGTCTCAGGTCTACAGTGTGAGTGAGCGCGCGCGCGTGTGTGTGTGTGTGTGTGTGTGTGTGTGTGTGTGTGTGTGTGTGTGTGTGTGTGTGTGTGTGTGTGTGTGCGTGTGTGTGTTGGGGGGGTCACCCCCCCCCCCCCCCCCAATCAAAAAGAAAGGGGGGGAGGGGTGTAAATTTTAACTTTTTAAAAAAGGGACTTTACAGTCCCCAAACGGTGAAAAAAAAAAGGGGAAATCAAGTGGGGGGATCCCCCCAAAATTTTTCTAAAAACTTTGAAAAACATTTTTTGCGGGTTTCCTTTCTTTTTTTTAGAGAGGGGGGGGGGGG
>NW_004797319.1:1405914-1408272 GCF_000002075.1 Aplysia californica | reverse complement strand
GCGTAGCCCCAGTAGCTGAGCGAGCCAGCCATGGTTCAGCAATAGTCAGCATCCTTACGGAGTGGTGTTCATGCTTCCGTTCTGGCTGGGCCGCGGACGGAACGACCTATATCTCGTGCACATTACTTACCCTCGTACTATGCCGCGCAGACTACCTCACTCTACGTGCGACGTACATACTCATCTACCATATGGGGGCAGAAGCCGCCCCGACTCATTGTATCTAGTCAATTACAAGTATAGATCTCCCTATCGTTGCTCACGCTCCAAACTTCACAGCAGCCCACAAAACACCGTTTCCACATACTGCACTGTCTTATCATCTGGCCGACCCCCCCCCCCTATGGCGGTATAAGCGGATCTTTATCATGTTTTACACAATCGAATTTTCCTCATCCACGGCCCCCGCCCCAAGCCGCCACGATACTAGAAGGGCGGGGCATTAAAAGACTAAGTATATAGTCGCGTGGGCGTGGGGAGGGTGGGGGCAGAAAGTGAGGAGGAAAAACAGACGACAGAACTTAGAGCTGGGCGGTGAAAAGAGAAAACTTTAGACAAGAAAAATGTCTGTCCCAGTCATGTTTCAAACCTATTGAATGAGAGGCAAACACTGTAACCCAGGCTCTAAACTCTATAGACCACGATCAGAGCCCCCCAGAAAAACGTGTTTTATTCGCTAGCTATAGGCTAGATCTAGTAAGGTTTAACAATGTTTCGTCCTCCTGCCCATGCACTGGCATGACGTGACGAACTAGGCTAATCGACTGCACTGTCGCCTGTGCTGTGAAGAAGTAGAGGAAGGAGTGTAGTGGAGGCAAACATGATACATGTAATAGGTCTATGCTATGATAATTAGGCCCAAGGATAAATCTAGATCTGGTCCTATTAGACCTACTGCATTAATTAGGCCCTTACTTCTAGACCTAGACTTTAGATCTAGATCTAGATCTAAATTTAGATAAAATCTAGATCTAGATCTAGATCTAGATCTAGATTTAGTACTACCTAGATCTAGATCTAATTGACCTGGTCCCTGATACTAGATCTACAATCTATTATCTAATTTAGATCTAGAGATCTAGATATCTATATCTATATCTAGAATCTAGATCTAGATATCTATATCTCTAGGATTCTAGGTCTAGAGTCTCGGTATTCTAGATCTAGTCTAGATATAGATTCTAAAATATAGACTCTAGATCTAGATTCTAGTCTAGATCTAGATCTAGATCTAGATCTAGAATCTAGTTTAAGTTAGGCCTACACAAGAGAAAAACGATATTAAGTAAGGTTAATGAAAAAGTACATGTGCAAATTCTTAAATTTCAGGGTCCTTTGGAAAACTAAATAATGCTAGGTCTGGTATTTATGCGATCTTGAATTGGCACGGACGCAGACTGCCGCAAAACACCACTTACACTTGCAGGTCACTTGCGACTGCCGACAGCCGCCATTAGCTTTGTTTACCGCGCCTCGTTTCACAATCAGCTGGTGACCTGGATACGCGAAAAGAGGCTTCGTTTCCGCTCTCTATAATTAAATACTCTCTGCATGCATTTATAATATTAAAAAAAAGAATGCAGGTATTATGAAACAAAGGGAAAGTGAAGGCAGCAATACTAAAAAAGATAGATGATGCAGATGATGACGGCGATATTGATAATAATGGTGAGCGGAAAA
This sequence comes from Aplysia californica, assembly GCF_000002075.1. Lineage (NCBI taxonomy): Eukaryota > Metazoa > Mollusca > Gastropoda > Aplysiida > Aplysiidae > Aplysia > Aplysia californica. The sequence continues at coordinate 1,406,592 of NW_004797319.1, read as the reverse complement.
AGATTGTGTCATGTCATGAGCTTCTCAATTTTTAGCCATATATGGATTTATTGTTATAATCTTACAACCTTTTTATTTGCTTTGCTTTTGATGAAATAGTTCTGGAAAAGCTGGGGCGTAAAAATATTTGTGATTAATGAGGCTGAGGTCGCCTGGTGTCAGAAGTAAAAAAAGCAAGAAAATGGCATCCAAAGTTCGGTGACTTCAAGAGCTTAATAAATGTCCTAGGAAACTGCATATTCACATTTTTGTGCCTTTGGTTAACCCTTTTCAGTGAATTCCACACAGAAATATATTTTAATGGACATAAAAGATATTTGGGGGAAAAAATCGATACGAATTGACAAATGGGCAGAAAAACACTATTTCTTTGGTACAACTGATTTGACAAGTGCCTGATTGATTCCAAAAAGATGCAGTACAGATTTGTGTCTAGCAGAACAAAAACATATAGTGTTTTTTATCCGTTCAATCACTCGTACAACAGGACAAAGATCAGAAGTTCGTATTTTTTTGGAAAGGAATGAAAGTTGAGTTGGGGGGGGGGGGGGGGGGGTGCATGAGTGTGCTATATTGATGCAGAAAAACACTGAAAGAAAAAGTGACCCAAACATTCTTCGACATTTTATGTGGGAAGGGGTGTGGGAAAGGGGGGGGGGGGGGGGGGGGGGGGGGAAG
>NW_004797319.1:1402901-1405814 GCF_000002075.1 Aplysia californica | reverse complement strand
TACGGGAAACATAGCGTGAGGACCACTCTTACATATAAATGAACTCTAAGCCGAAGTGAGAACACGACAACAAATAAAAAACAACAGTCACTGATATTTTACGACAAATCAACTTTTCTCGTTTTGTCTAAATGTTCCTCTTATCTGCGCCAACCTTTTAATTTTGTAAATCGATACGAATCGAGAAATTTCAATAGCACACTGTAGACAGAATAGGAAGCTCTGACCATGCCCCAACATCCATCACACTTTATGCCGATGTAGAGGCTCTCGTGGTCTAGAGGCACAGTCTTTGCCTAAACCTGCCTGCGACTCTAAGATTTTATTCTTTCACCGTCTTCCTTGTATTGTAGACATTTTTGCCATCTACTTTTATCTCCACCTACTTTCTCTCTCTCCCCCCTCTCAACCCTGGCCTCTACAGGCTCCTGTCTCCTTTACTCCTGATTCTTTCTGCGTGTACTACTTCTCCTTGCTCCCTCTTACTGCTGTCTTTCAATCACAACCCTGATCTTAAGATAGGTAAGATCGAAAACCTAGCCTTTTCGGATAAGTACGAAATATCTCGGATGCCCTGTGTGCAAGTTACTTACTTTTTACTTTACTTTTACTTTTTTCTTCCGCTTGTACCGGTTGGTGTCGCGGGGAGACACGGGCGTCTGTCTGCAGCAAGGCGAATGGCCTGTGGGACAACCCGTGAGCTCTAACTCTAAGGGTGTCTGCCACAGAGTGTGCAAGTTACGCGTGGTAAAGATCGTTTTGCAGTCCTAAAATTGAATTTAGTTGGCTTATGCCACCAATCGGGCAACATTTAAAATCTGTTCCTACTAAAACGGAAGATTTCCTGTTTATCTTGTCAATCGACTGGCTGATGAAGGAAACCACCAGAGGACACAGCAACGACATACAGTGGACCCCATGGACACAGCTGCACAATCTGGACTTTGCAGATGACTGGGCGCTTCTGTCGCACACCAAGGAACAGATACAAGACTACAATTTTAAACAGCCTATCAGAGTCTGTGGGATTGAGGATCAATCCCAGAAAGTCAAGAGTCATAAGGATAGATGCACTAGGAAAGGAACAGGTCACAATAGAGAGAAATGTATTAGAAGACTCGGAATCCTTCTTCCATCTTAGGAACATAATTCACAGAGATAGGCGCTGAAATAAAGTCGGAAAGGCGCAGGCTGCGTTTATATCTTTGAATAGGATTTGGAGGACCAGGGATATCTCACTTAAAACAAAACTGAGGATCTTCAACTCAAATGTGAAGTCAGTCTTTACTGAGACGTAAAGAGAAGTAGAACGCATCACAGACTTGCTTAAAAAGGATCCAGGTTTTCTTGAACAAGTGTCATATGAAGGTACTGAGGATCAGATGGACAGACACCAACGAGGGCGTATTAAGGAGAACAAGACAGAGCCCAGTCAGAGATGAGGTGGGAAGAAGGCGGTAGCGATGGATTTGACATTCTCTCAGGGAGTCAAGCAGCTGCATAAAAAGGAAAGTGTTGGATTGGAATCCATAGGGTAAAAGATTAAAGGGAAGACCACGCGGAACTTAGAAAAGAGTCACAGAAATTGATGTACAGAAAAGTGTAACGACATGGAATAACATCACGAGGCTAGCCCAGAATAGGGAAAGGTGGAACGTGTTTGTTCCTGGCCCATATCTTGATCCAGGGTGAGAAAGGCAATGATGATGATGAAACTGAAAACACCCCAGTCAGCATAAACACACATGGAGTACCTTCGAAATCGGAATGTGGTTTTCCAAAGGCAATGGACCCTATTTAGTAGGAAAAACGATTACATACGTAATAATCAGTTGCACTGCAGGTTGAATAACCAATTGTCGACTACTCCTGATATCTAACAGGGAAACGCAATGAAGAAAAAAACCGAGGAAAACCACTGCTCTGCCATTTACACGCGGTTGAAGACGGTTCACACTATTCACAACACGATGATACACTTCAACTTCAATCTGATATCGAGTGCCTAAACCCGCACTGGAATAATAATGCCAGGCAGGAGAACAAAGTCCTAGCGAACACCAAAAGTACGTGAAGCCACCTGTAAAGGGAACAAATTCCGCCCAGAGGTGAAAACTCGCCGAAAGCACAGGAGGCTATCAACATGACCAAAACCGACATGTTAGAAGTTTGGAAGATACTACGAGCTCTCGGGATGACAACAAAGTATGGGAACTACTATGAGTATACGAAAACCCCACAGAACCCCGCGGACAATTTCACCAAATCAAATAACAGACGCCTACTCACCTCTAACAGGTGAGCAGCCTACACATTACAAAAGAGGACAGAGGTGTGAATAGATCACTGAAACAATGGCTCATGGACCTTGAAAAATTAAGATTGAGGGTTAGCAGAACTTCACAATTACTCAGATGAGGTTCGGTGTCACCAGAATGAAAACCCGCGGGGCTCATACTTTACCGAATATACAGATCCGAAAGCCCAAGAGAAGATTCTTGTTTATTTCAACCAGACATTCCACTCAACAGATGTCTATTTTCGGGAAGTAAAACACTGACAGACTGGACTGCCTCACACGTTACCCGAGGGACGCTGTGACCATAGCGACAAGCTCTCTTCTCAGGGTCGTGGATAAGCGCGAAGGACGAATAACAGACTATCTAAACACATCGGACACAACAACAACATCAACAACAACAACAACAACAACAACAACAACAACAACAACAACAACAACAACAACAGCGGCGGTGGCATCTCTTCGGGGAGGATTCAGAGAGGTTGGACTACTCACCTCTAACAGGTGAGCAGCCTACACATTACAAAAGAGGACAGAGGCGGTGGCCCTGGCGAAGAGCACGCTCTTCGGGGCTCCAAACATTTCGAACGGATAGGCTACCACACACACAC
>NW_004797319.1:1401329-1402797 GCF_000002075.1 Aplysia californica | reverse complement strand
AACAACAACAACAACAACACAACAACAACAACAACAACAACAACAACAACAACAACAACAACAACAACAACAACAACAACAACAACAACAAGCGAAGCGAACCAATGGGAGTCACGTAACTTGTAGTTAAAGATGATTGTTCAAAGATTATAGTTATTACCCATCGATGGTATTCTGTGTTGACTTCAGATTTTGAAACCATGTTTTATTCAATGAAAGAATATTAAAATTTTACGTATAGCACCACTGTTTTCCTACCGTTTTAAAAACCCTTTTATGAACGAAAGCGCGTTGCCATTTTGTATTTGCTCCTGGGCTGGACAAAAAATATGTACGTTTTGAGCGTGCTAATTGAAACTCACTGACCCCCGTTAATGTTAAAAAACATCCGGCTGTACAGATCATCCGTCTAAAGAGTACTTTAAAAAAATCACACTGACCAAAGTTATGAAGGGAAACCCATGCTTTTGTTGCCCACATGGTGATCTTATAAATTTCCTCAATTCAAGTAAAACCATATACACTTTGTTCAAGTGTACGCCCTACACACACAACCTAAGCACACTGGCATCAGAAACTTTACCAAAGAAAACACCATGCCGATGAAAAAAGGAGAAGAGGGGGGGGGGGGGGGGGGGGGTGTGCTGATTCTTCGCTTTGGTCTGGAGCCGCGAGGGTGTGCAAACTACAGTGCGGTCAAAATTTCGTGGCCCAACCTATCTTCAAATATATTCCTTTAACGAGTGAATCAATGTCACCCATACTTAGCACAGAAGTTTGTGTCAATTTGTCTTAACGTAATCATTTTTTCACCTCAATTAAGGCTAGATTTAGAAAAAAAAGAACGTTTCTTCGTAAATGTATATAAAATAGTATTAATCTCCGTCACACAGAAAAAGGAATTCTTCACAGCTCTTCCCGCTTCTAACACACATTTTGCCTACGCTTAAGGCCTACATCACAGCTCACCAATGACAATTTTTAGCGGCAAAACTTGTTAAAAGAAATAAATTTTACATTGAACTTATCTTTTGCACTAAAAGTTCTCAAAACGAGTGTTCAATAAACATAATGTCGCGATTAGGAAAAACAGTTGACGGACTTGGCTTTAACAGCGATACTGTCCCAGCTGTAAACATTTTAAAATTTGTAGAAACCAACCACTTTAGATTTTTTGCTAGTATTTATTGGAATCTTTTAGTTTACAGCTAATACGTGTTTACAAAATATTGATCTATTAAGACAAATTGATAAAAGTCAAAGTGCAAAAAGTGGACAGTCTATGTTCGACAATTGACAATAAGTTGCGCCTCGAATTTTTACCGCACTGTAGATCTAAGTCAAGACATGCACGTCCCATCGTGCAGTTTCAGTCCCTAAGCCTAACAGAACCACCAGTTTCTTTGTCCTGGCCGTATTATTATTATTATTATTATTATTATTATTATTATTATTATTATTATTATTA
>NW_004797319.1:1396518-1401142 GCF_000002075.1 Aplysia californica | reverse complement strand
AGTAGTAGTAGTAGTAGTAGTAGTAGTAGTAGTAGTAGTAGTAGTAGTAGTAGCAATAGCAGTAGCAGTAGCAGTAGCAGCAGCAGCAGCAACAGCAGCAGCAGCAGCAGCAGCAGTAGTAGGTATAATAGTAGTAGTAGTAGTAGTAGTAGTAGTAGTAGTAGTAGTAGTAGTAGTAGTAGTAGTAGTAGTAGTAGTAGTAGTAGTAGTAGTAGTAGTAGTAGTAGTAGTAGTAGTAGTTTTGTTGCAGTGATACAGTAGTAGTAGTAGTTTTGTTGTTATTATTGTTACGGTACTATTACTTTTATTATACTTACTTACTTTTACTTTTACTTTTTCATCCTCTGTTGCCTTTAAGCGTCGAGGGGAGATGCAGTTTTCTATGGTAGGACAGATCCGCACCTCTATCAGTTGTGATGTTATGTTTACTTAGGGTTTCCTTGACACCCTCGATCCACCTTTTGCGTGGCCTTCCTCTTCCTTTATAGCCTGAGTGCTTGGTGTTGTAGGCTCTCAAGGCTGGCTGGTCAGGTGACATGCGTAGCAGGTGGCCAAACCATTTTATCCTCTGTCTTTCTATGTAACGCAGGCAGGACTCAGTGCCGACAGCTGCTCTTACTTCTTCATTTCTCTGCCTGTCTCGTCTTGTGATGTTAAGGGTTTTGCGGAGACATTTCATTTCGCATGCGGTGATTTTGCTTTCATGGGTTTTGCTTAAGGTCCAGGTCTGGCACTGATAACATAATGTTGGTATGAATATTGCGGTGATAAGCTGTCTCTTAGTGTCCATGGAGATGTTTGGATGAGATAGAAGGGGTGCGAGTTGGTAGGTGACAGCGTTGGCTTTTTGAGTTCGCATTTCTATTTCTCTGTCTATGGACCCGTTTTCAGAAATAGTGCTGCCAAGATATTTAAATTCTTTCACCTGTTTCAGTTGTTTACTATTGACATGGATGTTCAGGGGACTATGGTTTCGACTCACTTTCATAACTTTTGTTTTTGATGTGCTTATTTTCATGTTGAATTTCTCACAGGTGTTGTTGAGTTCGGTAGTGTGATTTTGGAGGCTTTGTTGGTCATGATGAATTAGACATTGGTCGTCTGCGAACAGAAATTCATTTAGGCTTTCTGGGCTTTGATTTGCTTCTTGCGTTATTGTGTCCATATATATTATAAACAGGAGGGGAGATAGAATGCATCCCTGTCGTACTCCAGATCTTACTTCGTACTCCAGATCTTACTTTAATTATATTATATTGTAACTATGATAGAACCACGTTTGTATTAAAGGCTATTGTGTGAATGCATTATATATATATATGTATATATATATATATATATGTATATATATATATATATATATATATATATATATATATATATATATATATAAAATACAAAGTACAATGGACATTTGACTGAATTCAAAAGGACTCAACTTCACTGGGCTGGCCGTGCCATGTGGTAAGAATGTCCGAATTTAGAAGGTAGTACATGTATTCTTTTCTAAAATTTAAAAATGTCTCAGGGAAGCGTAACCTTATCCTACCAAAAATGCGTTACAAAGACTCCGTGAAAACATCTCTAAAGGACTTCAACATACAGCCTTTGATATGGGAGAGCCTACCTCATGATAGACCTAATAGGAGAGCAGCAGCCACAATGGGCAACAAGTCATATGAGGCTTTATGAATAAGAGACTAAGAGAAAAGCCCGTACGTTGCTCACATCCACAGGTGAAAGTGAAGCTTTCGAATGCTCAGAATGTAGCAAGCTTTTCTCTGCCAGAATTGGTCTTATTGGTCCAAGTCAACTTGGTTTTTAATTCTTCTATCCTGCTTGAGAAATATTCATCTCTGTGGAAACATTGGTCATCGTCTGGCTTTGACAGCCAAACTATTATTACCATTATGACTGAGAACTATAATATACGCCTTTAGCTTCCTCGGTCTGTAGCATCCTATACGCGGGTCCGGCAACAACAGAACCATCTACGAGGTTGGTTCAATAAGTCTTTGGTCTTGATATGAAGGAATCATGGTACAGTAATCACATTTTGCCAGCCTTTAGACAATAAGTTGAAGCAAAATCAAACACCGTGACCGTGGAGCGCGGAAGTCGCGTTCTTTGGCTTTTTGGAAACTTTAGGAGTTAAAAAGAGAATTTAGCTCCCATGCCTCTTTGAGAAGGATGGGCGTTGTACATAATTTACATGTAAACTTTATACCGTTTTAACATGCAAAAATAGTTCAGGTAACTGGCTAGCATAATCACCGCAATGGACTGTTTTGTTTACAATCGTTTGGGGACAATGTCTCCGATCGCGTTTGTCACAATTCCAAAATCACGACATTATCACCCAAAGTTTTGATTTATTATTTGAAACGGTTTGAACTGGATTTGTCCACTTTGTCTCTTATGGCATACACATAAACAGGTTGGATGCATTACTGTAGATCTAGTATTTATCATACAGAAAGAGGTAAAACAAAACAAATTCATAAAGGAACCGCAACAAATTTGTCTATAACACAGCGGGATTTTCCGGGCGCATTTCGGTGCAATGTGATCAAGGCATTGTGCGTGTTGCAACCAAACCTTTAAATCGAGATTCCTTGACAATGAAAGTAAAACATTCCCGAAAGATCGAAGATCGGGTGTTCCGTTAGAGCAAGTTTTAAACAGTAACTAATAAAAAAGAATTAGCGTTTGCTAATTTATATACCCTAATATTTTAAAAAAATTCTTGTTCTTAATAGAATACTGATTCAAATTTACCATTTTGAAACTAACCTACGCACCGCTAGCTATACTGTCTCCAACAGTAACATACTTATTGCCTTCATTCATAGATGTTGATTTGTAATTGGTTCTAATTGTGGCAGCCTTATCGCTTACGGTGAAGAGGAATATTTGTCCCATTTTGCCTGCGGATGGTAAAGAATGCCTTACTTGTATTTTAACTTATAAAGGGTCAAATATATTAGCTCCAAAGGTACTGATTTGTATCCACCATGCTACTAAATTGGTATTTCTCTTCTTTTCAGATAAATGCAACATAAAGAATAAGAACATGATGTCAGTATAACACTTACTTTTTACTCCAAAATTTCTTTTTTTACACGAGAAAAATGTGTCTGTCTGGTGTGAGTGTTTGCTTAAACACATGTATTGAAAAAGGCACGCAAACCTTCTCATCTCATAAACCAGTCTCCGTGAAACACTGTGAAAGCAAAATCTGAAAGTGGTGAGGGCTTGATTAATGTGTGATCTCTATGAATCCACTCAGTGGACAGATGTCTCGTGGAACTATTTCATGCACCTTCGGATTCTTTGACAATATAATCTTTAAAAAAACAACAACCCCCACACACTCTTAAAAAACCCTTGAACTTAAAATCGCAAGAGACGACAGCAAGACATTTCTGGGGTGAAGATCCAGACATGAAGGATGGACTTTCAAAAGTTTCCTTGTCTACTTCTACCCTGTCTGGTTCTTTTGCAAACATCAGCTACCACCATGTATGTTGGAACAAGCACGTATCCCAAGGTGGTGGATCGTCTAGTTCAGCAATGCATCTTCAGAAAAGAAATCTTTCAGATTTGTTTGATTTAAAAAAAAAAACATTTTGATGGCATAACAAAATATATTAAAGGACAAATAATAACGATCACTGAAGTCTGTTCTTGAAGATTACATATACATTGCCGATGACTGTGGATATGCAGTTGGAGATATGAAATCGGAATATCGGTCGGAGTTACGTACTAAGAAATGCAGAGATCCCATAGGCTTTAAGTACGAAAAGGAAAAGAACAAACATGAGTGGATGAGTGATATTAAAGCAAGGGAAGATTATATCAGGTCAGCAATACAAGCTCTTGGGGTAAGCGACCAGTAGGTGATCAAAAATGTTGCACCTCGATTGTGTAACAGATACAGGAAAGAGGCTCAGTAGTCCAACAACTTATGGTTTAGCTTTAATGTTGATTTACTATTACGTGGAGAAAGGGTGAGCACAGTCATTAACACGGGCATAAGCATGCACGGTGTCAAAAGGAGCAGAAATTTGGCCGATACTCTTCTCAAAAGTGATGCCGATACATATACCAGCACCTGGACTGTATGGATTTGCAGGATATGAAAACTTCTTTTACTTTTCAACAAGAAATTGCCAAATTGCTATTGTCATCTTTGATAAGGATTAGCTCTATTCAAAGCCGATGCATCATGAGGTGATGTGACTTGAGCTCATTAGGCAAAATTTACCTACAGTTTTAAGAAGCCAGTGAAATAAATTATGACAACCAAGATACTAGTAATATTGAAAAACCTATTCACTGCAAAGTTGGAGATTAAACAATCTAAATGTCCAATTGGAAGTAACAGTGAACCAGTAGTTTATCCGGAAGTTCCTCAATGCCACGGACTCCGGAGTGCAGTACAGGCCTTATCGCGTGCAGACAATAATGACAACAGATCTCCCTCAGACGAACAACAAGTTCCTTCACACGATGGGGATCAAGTAGGCTCTCAGACTCCTCTCAAGAAAAGCTAATTATATATTCATGAAACATACCTTGAGCCATCAATTATTTATTTATTTATTTATTTATTTATTTA
>NW_004797319.1:1394672-1396418 GCF_000002075.1 Aplysia californica | reverse complement strand
GGGGGGCTTTTCATTTTTTTAAATGGCATACGAATACGCTTCTTTCAAACTCTTTAAAGGAACTGGGTTGGCTGACTTTCGTGGTTACAGTCTGAACTGTATACCAAGGTTTCCTAGTGTTGGGTGTATTCTTTTGTTGAGAGAAGCTCTTGTCCATGACAGATTCATCATCTTAGGAAGCAGAAATCTTTCAATGTAAAGGACAACCTAAATGTTTCCAATACAACCCAAGAACTCGTATTGGTGGCTACAATGCAGCTTGGGAGAATGTTGGAAAAGAGGAACTAGCCAAGCAAGTGTACGAACAGCCTAACACAGACGTGGAAAAGTTTCAGGTGTCAACTGGAGATGTCAGACTCGCTGGATTAAAATGTTAATGTATGCCATCTGACAGACGCCGAAGAGTAGCCAATGTAGTCAATATGACATCTGCATTCGATCATATTTGTCACATATTATGTTCACCACAAATACTTCAAGCGGCTTACAGATTTGTGGGCTATTCTGGCGTCATTGCTGAAGGGATACCCGCTATGCTCAGTCATGTTAGGCCATCCCTATCCATGCATGGATTGCAACTGTAGAACAGGCAATGCAGGCAAGTTCGCCCTAGTCTTCCTGTGATACCCCAACAACTGTCTCTTTTTGGATAGCTTTAATACCACAGCCTCCATTCATACTAGCAGTAATGAACGTAGCAAGCTTGTAAACCAAACTGATCAATATAAAGACGAGAGTAAAGACTAAACAGGTTATTGACCTTTAGATTAATGTTCTTTCTAACTATGTAAGATTATCTTCTGAATGTCTAAACTGCACATTATCCCCTAACGGCGATTTTTTTGCGGGTTGCATCGGTTCTAAAATGCTGCTACATCAGATCTACACAGTGAATCCTGAGCTACAGTGTCATGGAAAAATGGTCACAGGTTTTTACCTAAACAAAAAGTATAGACAAGGCTCCCATACTGCGGGTGCTGTATGTGTTGATATATTCGATGAGCGGCCAAACTGGATTTACACAGCTTGTTAAATACTAAAAATATGAAATGATACAAAAAAAGAATTCTCCTAGATCATTAAATACCCTTAATTTGTGAACCTTAAGTTACTATTTGTGATATCAATGTTTTTCCCATTTTCCTTACGGACGATGGCAGCCATATTGGATTTTTTGCCCTTATATTTGACGAAAGGCTAAAAATGACACTAAAAATGAACTTCTTGACCTAAAAAACCTCATAAGTAATGCATCACACTTCATATGTGTTGGAAAAAGACAATGAGTAATATCGATTTTTGCCGTTTGGCGGCCATCTTGGATTTCAAGGCCTCATGGGTAATGCCCATATTTTAAAAAGAGGCATGGGGGCTAATTTTCTTACTCAGACCTTGAAGATGGTAAAACATGTTAAAAACGAACTCCCGGAGCCCACGGTCACGGAACTATTGTTTTTGACCCAACTAAATTTCTTTGGAACACACCATGCAAATTTTCGGGAAAATTCGACAATAATATGGCAACAGTCAGCGCGCTCAATGAAACCATGTACAAAATCATTTGTTTTTTGTTGTTGTTGCTGAAACGGTGCCATGGAGCCTGTTGAATATCGCACAGTTATCAAGTTTCTACACTTGCGACAAAAAGTCCCCTTAGGACATCATCATCATCATCATCATCATCCAGTGCCAGATCTGCGACAGATATCGGCGATCATGATTTTCCATTCATTCCTTTGCTCGGAT
>NW_004797319.1:1391825-1393863 GCF_000002075.1 Aplysia californica | reverse complement strand
CCTCACTCCTCGCTTAATCTGCTTATATTCACTGTATTCTCCATTAATTCGTACAGCAGCGTTTTGGTCCCAGTACAAATTTCTGATAATTCTTAGATCTTTTCCATCTATGTCTATGTCCTTAGGACATATTTCAGGAAATGGTTCAATTTTATGGTAATAAATAACCTCGTTATAATACTGTGACATACTGAGTAAGAAAATTCAAATATGGATTCATGTCGGTGATGGATGAAGATCATGAAGGGCGCCCATTCTTTGTGGTAACTAAAGAGAATGTATCTATAGTGAAGAAACTGGTTTTACAAGACCGATGTAAAACTGTTAAACAGCTCTCAAGAGAAACGGGAGTCAGTGTATGGTTAACTGAAATGATTTTCCATGGCCCTCTTAACACGAATAAGGTGTCTGTGGATACCCCGCCTTTTCACAAGTGAGCAAAAGAAGTTGAGGGTTGAGTCCTGCAAAACTCTACTTCGAATTAAGTCCAATTACACAAATTTCTGTTAAGATATGGTGACTATGGATGAAAACATGGATTTATCGGTTCGATCCAGAACAAAAAATGTCCTCCAAGCAATGGAAAAGCCCTTCTTCTACCTCACCAAAAAAGGCAATGGTAGCACTGTCAAGTGGAAAGGTCATGCCGTCATGTTTCAGGGATTGTGAAGGTATCATCATGACTGACTACCTGGGAAATGAAAAAAACAGTCACAGGGGACTACTATTCGCGTTTGCTGATAAAATTGAGGTCCGAATTGGTGAGAAAAAGGCATGGAAAACTCCGTAATGGGGTCCTCCTACTGCATGACAATGCCCCTACGAACACGGCACAACAAACAGTCCAGACAGCAGAACAGTGCGGCTTTGAAATCCTGCCACACCCAGCTTATTCACCAGACATAGCCCCTTCAGATTTTTTTCTGTTTCCTAATCTAAAAAAAAAGTAACAGAAAGGACGTCGTTTCCATGACAACAAGGACGCTATTGAAGCTGTGGAAGACTGGTTAGGGGCCCATTCTGGGTCATTTTTTCTCAAGGACTTTTGAAGGTCAAAGAGAGGTGGCAGAAATGTGTTACTCTGCATGGTGACTATGTAGAGACATGAAAGTGGTGTACAAAGTTACAAAGCTCTCTCTTTATTCCTTCTTATTTAGACCAAAGACTTCTTGAACCCCCCTCGTACAAAGGTGAACTTGATGAAGGTGAAAAGAAGTAAAAAGTATGCAATACGGAAATGAGTAAAAGACTGTTTGAAGTTTCCAATCGGAAGTTACTGGACCTACAACACACGCGAGGGGTCTTCACTCTCTGTGGGGCCAAGATTGTGTGTGTGTGTGTGTGTGTGTGTGTGTGTGTGTGTGTGTGTGTGTGTGTGTGTGTGTGTGTGTGTGTGGGGGTGGGGCACATGACGTCATTCACGAAAGACGATTCTAACTTATTTTTAGAATTGGGGGACCTCGAGTTGACTTTACCATGGAGAGAACGTCAACAAAAGTAAACTCAACTTATTTCTTTCGGTAGAGCTGATGGCAAGCTTCCTGTTTGATTTTGAAACGTTTTACTGTTTTCCAAGGAAGGGGGTGGGACTATACACAATTTGTCTTTGCCTTTTGGATTAAAACAAACAAAATGCAAGTAATAATAATAATATCAAATGCCATTTATATAGCGCTCAACTCCGAATAAAGTACACAGGCTCTGAGCGATTTACAATACAGTATAACATAAACAGTAACATGAAACGTTGTGTTCTGACCAAAGAAAATTATTCCAAATATTCATCTTATTAATTTAAAAACAGAAACGACTTCAGCTGACATTTGAATGAATCAAAAGATTTGATTTCTCTCAACGTACTTGGTAAAGCATTCCAGATCTTGGGGCCTTGGTATTCAAATGTCCTTTCTTCACCCATTGTTTTAAGTTTCATAGATGGTAAAATAATTTCTTTTTGTCAGCTGGTGACCTTAAACTACTGCGAGTTGGAATGTACAGTCTTAACAGATTTGATAAATATGATGGTGCATTATCATTC
>NW_004797319.1:1389805-1391388 GCF_000002075.1 Aplysia californica | reverse complement strand
TTATCATTATTATTATTATTATTATTATTCCTCCCCACCTCAACAAACCCTAAAAACACAAGGAATTGACGTTATCTCTACACATTATATTTGTGAAAGTCCTCACTTTGGCCGCCTAAAACTTCCGGACCACTTTACTTTCGAATTTGACAAAATTCATGGTGTTTCAGAATCATTTAAAGGGTGCACAGTTTTATTGGGGAGCTTGAAGTCAATGTAGTTTAATTTTCAGTTTTTCATTAGTTTCGTTTAGATCTATTCTTGGGAAAGTCCGTCTTCTAAAACGCCATTGTAAACAAGTGAGGTTTTCCGTTCTCTAGCCGTGCTCAGTTATTCTACACATTTGAAATTCTGGTGTGTACAACCACGAAAGCGGAACAAAGAATCAATCTATTAATCTATTATGTATTTGGCAACTTGGAAACACAAGTGTCACTTTTCCCATAAAACTACGACAGCTGCAGAGTTGAAAGTTGTCAAGTACCTGCATACATATAGACGGGTCTCCATGACGAAGTCAGATTTTTCATTTATTCACTTCCTGAATTTAGAATAAAATATATTTGACAAAAAGTTGCCGTCCTACTTTGCCTTTTGTGATTATTCCTCTGAGAAGCGAAACAAATCTGGGAATCTGTCCTTCACAACGAAGGTGCCGGACGGGATATTTCACAAGGCGCATTTTGTTTTGAGAGTATCGATTTAGACGTAGGCCTACTAATTTCTTTTTTACATCTCTCAAGATATATTGCTCCTTTCCAGTAGAGTGTAAAATATTGTAGGCCAATGACTTTCAGTTGATGTTAATGCACCGATCATTCCTTTCATCGAAAGGGGGCCCAGCTAGTTAAACATGTCTATCTATCCACCCATATGTACAACAATGCAAAGAATAGGAATTCAAATGTTTGCTGTCAAAGGGTGGGGGCATGGGAGAGGGGTGGATTTAGTGTATGGGGGAGAGTCGAGCAGCAACAGCGGGTACTTAGATTATTCGATTTTATTTCAGCAACAGGTAAGCACCGAAAGAGACACTGGTGAGAACATATCGTTTTGACTTTTGGCAGTAAAAGAAAACAAATAATTTCAGGTATACTCCAACTAAAGTGTTTAAAGACAAAAATCTCAATAGAGAGTGAAAACATCAGAACATAACATAATCATCCAACATGTGGGAGTCTGAGTGAAGTTTCTCATGTTACTTATTGATATATCAATTCTTCCTGGCTTATATTATCATATCAACCGTCAGTGTTGTCCTTGTGTCAGGTAAAAACAACTCTGTAACATGTCGGGGTAATCAGCTTCACGCCACTATATCCCCTCTACTCAGCGTCTATCTGCCTCCGACTTCCTGGCCTGCCTGCCTGCCTTACAAACGCGGAGAGCGAGGGTGTTTTTGATGGATGGGAGGGCGTCATATCCGGCTATCGTGAACATGAAATTTTCGGATGGTGCAGAGGCGATGTCCTCCAACTCCTGGTCGTCTACATAAGGGCCCACTCCTGGATATGGAAATGATATACCATTTTTATCTGTGGTAAACTTGTCACCATTCTCGGGGGGAAATGGGACGAGGGGGG
>NW_004797319.1:1385263-1388094 GCF_000002075.1 Aplysia californica | reverse complement strand
ATGAAGAAGAAGAAGAAGAAGAAGAAGAAGAAGAAGAAGAAGAAGAAGAAGAAGAAGAAGAAGAAGAAGAAGAAGAAGAAGAAGAAGAAGAAGAAGATAATAGCATGTCCGGCAATGTCCGACGATGACCAAACATCAACAGAGAAGAATATTTCTCATGTGAAATATAAGAATTTGAAGATTTAAAGGTTACAATGATTAATGGCTTCTGCTGTGGCCGGTGGAATCAATTCTGCCTGAAAAAAATTTGCCACATTTTGAACATTTAATGGTGTAGAATTGTAGATGTTCGCAGTTTGGGGCTTCTCTCTAGGTTTCAGAATTTAATTATTCGTGAAGCCCATTGTGATTGCTGCTCTCCAACTGGGTTTGTCAGGAGCAGGGCTCTCCCATGTCGAAGAATAATATTATGTTGAAGTCCTTCAGAGACATTTTCATGGTGTTCTTGTAGCGCTTTTTGGTGCGCCAACCTTACATTTCCCTGGGAACAGTTCAGAATACAGCACTGCCTTTGTGATTCTGAAATCAGATAGTCTTACAAAATGGCCTGCCCAGCGTACTTGAGCCCGTTTGAGATAAGAAAACAGTCTATCGACATTTTCCCATTTGAGATCTTCGGTGTCCGGTATTTTATGCTGTTATTTGATGTCATGAATTCTCCTGAGGCATTTCATACGGAAATGGTTAAGCTTCTTGGCATGGCTTTGGTACACATGTATATCATATACATGTACGCCAACACCCATGCACCCACACACTGATAATACACGCATATGTATACGTATAATGTACACACACTGTCGAAGACATCCATATACAGACAGGGGCATATGCAGAAACACTCGTCGACATGAGCAAACACAGACACTAACCAGACGAGCCTTTGTGCCGTCCATTCATTTCTACTATTTTCTGCCTGCCTTTTGAAATCTTTTAACAACAAAAAAGACAATAAAGACATAGGTGGATGGTTGGCGATGGTTGTAGTAATCTACAAAGCTGTCTCTCTGTGAGGTGGAATGTAAGAAGGAAAAGTGACAGTGTCTTTGGACTACCTGAAGGAGACGGCAGCGACTCTGGTCTTGTGTCTGCCAAAGTCAAACAATTTAATAAGGTTTGATACAAAGGTGAGTAGTTTCGTGAAGTCCAACATGAAGATACTCTGGTGTGATTTGCGCCTTTAAAAAATTATCGAACATCTACCCCCCCCCCCCCCCCCTTACCTCTCCCCCCGCCCCCCCCCTTCTTTTTTGCGTTTGCTACTCTCTTGTAACATCTATAATCTTCGACGCTTATATGACCTAACTGAGTTGTAAATTCCGTAACACTCTTACTAAAACTAAGAAGATAGAGGAGTACCTGACGCCATGTTTTGGGGTGAGCACCGAGTTCTTGACCAGTTTGAGGGCATCGTCTGTGTTGGTGACACCTCCAGTGTAGCGAATCTTCTCCACGTGAACTCTCACGTCCTTCTGATCATAATACTCGTCAAGATGGAACTCCACGGTAGCGTTGGTGCTGTTGTGTGTTTCCACAGGGGAAAAGAGCAAATTTTGTATCAGAAATACGGAAATAAATGCGGAAACGAAAACAAAATAATGTTGTCAGTCTCCTGATTGTCTGGGTTGGCTGTCTAGAGAGGAACATATCTCCAGGCACGAGAGTGTCACGATAGGTGATGTAGAAACGTGGTGTTCATTCATTTGTTTATTGATTAATTGATATTGACTGGTTGATTGATTGGTTGAGTTATTCGTTAATTTATATCATTTTAAAGTATTCATGAGTTATTTAGTCATTTGCATATTTATTACATTGTTTATTCACTCAGTCCTTTATTTTACTATTTATCCCTTTACCTATTTCTTTATTTGTTCCTTTGCCTGCATTACTTATGAATGTTTATCTTTGTTTTTCATTTCAGGAAAAGGAAGGGATGGGGAAGAGGCTCAAAGCTCTCATGTTTTAATTTAATAACGGATTGTCTAACTTTGTGTGGTATGTCATTCTGCTAGTAATCTACAAAGCTGTCTCTCTGTGAGGTTGAATGTAAGAAGGAAAAGTGACAGTGTCTCTGGACTACCTGAAGGAGACGGCAGCGACCCTGGTCTTGTGTCTGCCAATGTCAAACAATTTAATAAGGTTTGATACAAAGGTGAGTAGTTTCGTAAAGTCCAACATGAAGATACTGCTGGACACGTCCAATACAAACACCACTTCCGCTGGCTTCTGATGGCAAGCTGAGGGTGGGAATATAAGGGACATATCAGTGGGCTGGAAGGGCGAGGGGGGAGGGGGGCAGACGAGAGTAAGAGGAGTGATGACAATGCAAATAGTATGACTGATGCTGCTTATAATAGAAACTATTAAAATCAGCTCAAGTGGTTGTCGTCGTTACCTGCTCCGTCTATTATCCCAAAGACTGGGGCTACCCTTCAACACAATGGACACTACTGGGGTCTCAAAGTAAACAAAAGAAACCTGAGGTCCAAACACAAAACTAACTTTGTTAGACTGAACCAGGAGAATACAGAAACAAATACTCTACCTTTCTCTGCAGCTGCCTGGTCACTGGGTATAACGGTAGGACCGGTAGCTAAATCAAGGTGGGAGAGGGAGGGGATAGGAGATATATCATTATTGCATGTCACAAAGACTCTGTTACAGGGTCAAAATATAAATATGTGTAGGAAAAGAGAAGAAAAATTGAACGTTTTTTTCAAAGATGTTTTTCGATATTTCTCGATATCGATATGTCTGTCTTTCTTTTTTTACTTTTACATTTCTTCCATTTCATGGCGTCCGTCTTTTTGTTCTTCTCAGCTGACTTC
>NW_004797319.1:1367233-1383402 GCF_000002075.1 Aplysia californica | reverse complement strand
TCTCTCTTTCTCTCTCTCTCTATCTCTATCTATCTCTCTCTCTCTCTCTCTCTCTCTCTCTCTCTCTCTCTCTCTCCCTCTCTCTCACAGACACACAGAGCCACTCACTCACACACACAGATACAGACACATGCACATAAAGACGCACACTGACTCACACAAACAGAGCTCCCTGCACTTTCACCTCTTCAACCCAAACCAAAATGGCCACCAACGCGTTCAAATTGGTGCCATGGCTATGAAGTCGTGTATACCCATTGGTTTAAGATTAGTCATGCATGGGTTTAAGTAATGAATGTATTATTTTAAACGTATATTCACAAGGTCAGACATAGTCAGATCTCATGTATTCTGCAGAAACATTCACCTTTCAGAAGTAGTACTTCATACTTGAATCCATAATGCCTTTGTATTACCTTGAACAGAAGTTTGGAAACGGGAATTTTGATATCGGAGAAAAGGGGAACGTGTCAAAGAAACAATCGTCGTCGTCACGAGACTACGTACAATAAAACGAAACTGCTTCACATGATTACTGGAATTAATGCAAAGACAACAAAGTTTCATCGCTCACCTTTGCAGGGAAAAACAAATTAAGCAAGGCAAAACAGATTCTTAAAACATAATTATATACGTATGTATAATATGTATATTTTACACACGCACGCACACACACACACACACACACACACACACACACACACACACACACACACACATATATATACACCAATGACGGTGTTGTGAGATATATTATCATAGCTTTGTGAAATAAGCATGTAAGAAAGATTATGTCATTTCTCTACAATGAAATCCCATCTACGATCGACCAATTAACGCCTAGGAATCTTGCACACACTACCTATTATAGAAGACTGGGTTTTGTCCATCTTACATGCCATGTTTGCAACTTTGCATTTTTCCTAAAGTGAAATTTCCCCACCCAATTTCTCAATTATAAGAAACAATTTGTTGGTCCTCTTTTTGAAATACAGGATGATCCAAAAAACAACAACTGTACAACTTTTTTTCTGAATATCTCGCACAAAATTTATTCTAGAATGTTGTAATTTGGAATAGATAATATTCATTCAAAAGGAATTTGTTTGACATGAAATTAACAAAGAAGAAACTTATTTTCCAAAACGGAAATGGCTTTTTTTTTTAAAGTATAAAAACCACATATAAAACTAATGCAAAATGTACAAATTTAAAAGATCTTGTAAAGGAAGTCAAGGAACGATTGTTTTATTTTTCTTTACTTTTATTTTAAAAATCTAATCTTTCCATCCCTGTAACCTTTGAACAGCATGTCTTTTCTCCTATAGAGTTTTAAAAGATATTTCTAAAATTCTGAAATTCCGAGAACAAATGGTCCCTGCCGGTCAATATCAGTCATATGAAGGAAATTTCAAAACTGAGTTAACATAATTTTAAAAAACTATCAGCTTTTCCCTATCATTTAAAACAAGAATGAAGTAAATAAATAACATGACAATATTTAACGAAAATACAGAACTTTTAATTGTGCGAGGTGAGGAAACACGAAAAGGAAAAAATGGCCTCCAAAGTTGAGCAACATGTTTCCATAGCAATGGGTGTCTTAGAAATGAGATAGAGACTTGAAATTTAGCAGTTATCTTGGCAATGCCACTACAAGGTAATATACAAAAATAGAAAACTAGTCATTCTCAGAGAATAAAAACCTTATGGACCAAACATAATTTTTACGAAAATGGACTTCACGTCAAATGCAATAAAATATTAGCATTATACAAGATACTAAATTTTCAAAGTAGCTGTATGTCACATTCATCTGTTTCATATGAAAGGCCTATGTCTCCTGAATGTTTTGGTACCATACTTTTATATTTACCTCTCAGTCAATGTTTAAGAGAATGGCAGCTGTTTCAATTTAACATAAAATATTGCTGAAGTTGTTAACAGGTTGCAACCCCATGTTTGACAGATAGTAAAAGAGTACCAAGTGCACCAAACATCTCTATATTAAAAGAGTACAATGACTATAACATAGAAATGAAGCCTAATATTTTTCAGGACTGTGAGATCATTACAAATCAGTATTCTATTGCCTCAAACACGATGATCTGTCGTTATTAAAAAAAACAACACCGAGCGTTGTCTCGGCCACCGTCGCACCAGCCCTCGCGGCGAGCGAGCCCGCTCAATACTGTAGTATACTGAGTGCTCCCGGTAGTTTCGCAGAAGGATTCATGCAAAATATTTCCTAGCCGATGACTTTATTCTGATAGAAAAAGAACTGTTCTTCTTTACAAACATCAGTTACAAACAGCAGCACCGAGACATTTGTTTTTATTAATGCATATATTTCACTAATAAAGAAACAAATTAATGGTTGCCTTACTTATGTTCAATGTATAAGACCAGCAATCGCACACTCGGCCCAACGCATCCTCACGAATAACACTTACAATCACGCACAGCCAGACGCATACTATTGGTACCTTTTTTTGCCGGTATTTTACACATTTCGTGTTAAAAATGATCTTTGAAAACGTAAACCCTTTATTTCAAGGGTTTTCTATCTAAACGCCAAAGGCCAAAAATAATAACCACGGGAAACCACGCTGAAAGCTGTATAGTTCTCCGCCAATGAAAAGACGGTATTTTTAAATCTTCAATCTTTCTGCAAAGCATTTGAATGCATCGGTGTCAATTTTGAACCGGGGACCTCGCATTCCGACCGCGAGGGGCTTCCCTTTCCACGGCGATTTTCCAGCTCCAAATACCCGGATATACAAACAACTTACACTATTATAACGAAAAAAATCTGAACTTTTTCAAAGTGTTCAGCACTTGGTGTTTCATAGCAAAAGAACAAAGAAACACAGATCTGAATTACCCCCATTTCACCGAATCCACGCGCTCGGAAGGCCGCGAGTCGGTTTACGTGCCGTGTCTACACTACCCGATTAACGTTTACAATAGCACCATAAACATACAAGAGTACACACACACACACACACACACACACACACACACACACACACACACACACATACACCCACACACACACACACACACACCCACACGCATACACACATGCACACACATACACACGCATACAAACACACCAACACACCAACACACATACACACACATGCACATAGATCGCCTCGGTGGCCTCTTGGAAAGGAGTCCGCTCTGAGAGATCTAGAGGTAGGTTAATTAATCTTTTAAAAGCTCTAAAACACAATAAAAACGAATTTTTAAAGTCAATCAAAGAGTAAAACTGAAAGATCAACAGACGACAGCGGCTAGCAGGGCACGCTCACTCAGCCAGCTGTTTACTTAAACAAGCTTGAAGTGAGCTTGAAGTTACCGTTTTTACTCCGTTTTACCAATCAGAGTTGTTTACATTTCAGACCATTTATGCTCGAAAAGGGGTCAAAATCTAAAAATGGTTGCGAATGAAGAACGTTGGAGCAAAGATTTTCCACTTGTGGAGAATCTTTGGTGGAAGCAAAGGTTGCCATGAGGTAATGGTTCTAAAAATAATCTCACAGCTACACACTAGCAAGGTCCAAATTCCTTTAACTCGTCACCCGAGCTCACAACAAACCACTTACACCTAAAAAAATAAATCAAAATAAAATATTTGTAGTCGACTATAGTTGTTTATTTTTATCTTAAATGAAGCAGAAGACATCAAACTTTCAATATAAAAAAAAACCCCAAACATTTCATGGAAAGACACTTTTTTGTCTTTCGAGCCTCTTAGCTGATAATAGATTAGTGCGTCTTACGACTGCTATTGAGCGGGGCAGACATGTCCTCCTTTGGACTCGACACATTTTAACGCGTCGTTCGTAATGTTCAGTTGAGGCCAAGCACAAGGATCCACCCAACCATGAGTACTCAAAGCCACTTAATACACTGTACACCTTACAGTATGGAGTTGTTTCTAGAGGCAATTTGGGGGGGGGGGTGGGAGGAGGAGGCTGCCGAAATTACAATTGTTCAATTGATATAACCTGAAAGTAGTATATTAATGGGCTTTATCAACTGTCAAAGAGAAAAAAATGTTCACGCTTTTCAAGACAATCGAGGAATCATGAACACAATGCTATCCTCTGATAGCTTTGTGAGCGGGGAAATGGTACAGTCGTAGATGAATATCTGCCTTGAGAATGCGGTAGAAAAGTAGGAACGTCATTGCTGCAGACATTGTCTACGGCGTATGGACAGACGTGTCATGGGGCTCATTTACTGAATTGTTATTCTGCACTGTGGTGACGTTTAAAGGGGTGCGAAGTGGTTGTTTTGTCTGGGAATTTTTAGTTCTAATTCTGTATTGGTCATAACTGACGAACCATTTTCACCCTTGACATCAAAGAAGGCCTTAAGGGCACTTTAACATTATTTCCGTTCCTTGTGCGAAACGTACGAAATGAATTGGTGGTGAGGAAATGTTCAATACAAAAAGCTCTCTGCTCTCTACTAATCTTAACCACGATCTCAGCAGGCAAAGGAAACTTGAGAAAAAATATCTGTAAACTTCTATTGGCCTGTTGGACTACTGTTGTTTGCAATATGGCGCAATCGTTGGGATTTTTAGTGGTATGCCAATTGCGAACTAGTGCGTTATTCTACAAAAAATGGGGACATAGCTGAAAATGGGTTGTTTTATTTACGGCTTTGTAGAGCAAAACTATTCCGTGGAATGATCTAAAATGAATATCAGACAAATTCCATTTGGCTTCCAAATGTAGTGTACAGATTTGAAACGCAAAACTTCAGTGTGAAAGAAAATATTAAGAAAAGAGTTGGAATAGGCTAGCCGTACTTAAAGACGGTTAGACTGGCAGTCTAGCTGTACTAGACTGGTTGGCTGCTAGACAGCTGGGCTAGCCGTACTTATTCTTAATATGATGGCTAGATTGACCATAAAAAAATAGGCCTACTAAATTGTAAATATAAATGTTTAGTTTGCAGTACCTAAAGTATTTGTATTAGAGACAAAACCAGGTGCCTTAAAATGACAGTGCATGTATTATAAACCTCCTGTTTTCTAATATTAATAGGGCCTAAGATAAGTACGGCTAGACTGGCAGGCTAGACGTACTTAATATTGATGGCTGAATTGTAAATGATATTTTAAGTTTGCAATGCCTAAAGTACTTGTATTTCAGATAAAACCAAAAGGTACCTTACTGACTTGCATGTATTGGAACCTGAATAATTACTAGATCTAGATCTAGTGTACTTAACTGGTTTGAGTCAATAGGGCCAAACCTAGATCTAAGTACGGCTAGACTGGCAGTCTAGCCGTACTTAAGTACACAGCTAGCCACTTCGAAAAGAATTTGCACAGGGTTTTTTTGTGATCACCCTGTACTTTAAGTCTGAGTGCTTTTCAGATACAATTTTGAACAGATTGGACGCAATTGTTGAATAAGCTAGTCTGTGTCAGTCTGATTTGGGGTTTTTTATTTTTTAAATTAATTTTTTTGAGGTTAGGATTTGTTTCTTTAGTTTTATAAGCAGCTGACTAAATCGTTGAAAACTGAAGTGACGCTAGAGTCTCTCAAGTTATTTCAGCGAAACAGAACACAGAACAACTATATTTCTGGTCATCCATGTTCTTACCAGGACAAGTCTTTTGTCTCACCAGACCGGAGATAGAGGAGAGTTGCAAGAACCCTGTGACCGTAAACAGGTGATCGCTGTACGGCTGACTGGCGATTTCTTTTAGCTGGACTTTGTCCAGTCTGTACCTCAGGAAGGATGGGGGTGAGGGGGTGTAGGAGGAGAGTGGGGGGGGGGAGGGTGGAACAAACAACATGAACACTGTATTTAGCTGCAATGTGGGCGTGGGGGGGGGAGGGTATGCACAGGGAAAGAAAGAAGACGAAATCTGTTTCTTTGCATACCTTTTTTATGCCTAGCCCATTCATATGAGATTGACGCCATCTGATTAGTTGAAAAAAGTGCGTATGATGGCAACGATGATTCGAGAAAAAATGGTGGTGATTTGTAATGGTGTCGGGTATTCGTAAGCAAGTTATAGATAACGAGTTGACAAACAGGTTTTGAACTTTAAAAATGCAGCATTCTACTCCCTGATCATTTACCCTGAATATTTTTTTCGTGTCTGATTAAACTTGCGGATATTCTGACTCAGGATCCTCGAACTAGAACTCGAACCCGAGTCGGGAAGGCACTTTTTTGTGTGCATACCTGGTTATTTAAGAAGAACTAACTGAATCTATGTCCATATTTCCCTTTGGGTTGATTGGTTAATTGTTCATTCATCATTTCACTTATTCATTTGTTCACTATCGTCAGATGAGCCAGACACTCGGTAGGTGGCGATAGAAAAGAGGGGGGGGGGGTATTACCACGATCTTTATTCCTTATTTGGGTCTTTAAGCTCTATATTAAGAATTTACTCTAAAAATTAGAAAGAAAATAGATGAATATTTCCGTGCAGAGTAGCTAGAGAACAGGGAAAAATCACTTTTTGAAAACAAGAACTGAAAGCTCAAAGTCCACTTCCTACACTTGAATTCAATTAATTATCAACAGAGAGGACTTGACAAAGAGGTAGATATAACACTGGACAAAAGTGATACAGCTACATGTAGGTACATGTACAAGTTATTTGGGAAGCAAAATCTCAACCTACAATGTCATAGCAGTCCGCGGCCAAAACGATCTAAATTCCATCGATATACCACCAGTATACTGTTCTTATCTTGTACGTTTTGTTTTACTATCGTATCCATACGACGTGGGGATATCTACTTTCCAAGGAGGAAATTACTCGTTTATCCGACCCGTACGCTTTGCATAGCAGTGTGTCAAAATGATTTTTCGAGAAATACTGAAAGTTTCATCTTCGTACAAGAAGTATTCTAAAATGTGAAGAACTCTAGGTATAAAAAATGACCCCGGGGCGTACGGATGGGGTTAACATCATGTTTCCATCCAAAACGTTTCTATTGTTTCACCTGCCGATTCCAATAACAAAGATTTCAATCCCTTCATGTCGAGTGACGTTTGCGATTCTGGCAGTCTCAGCCCGGTTGTTGGACACTCCGTCTGTGATGGTGATCAGGATATGGGGGACGTCTGGAACAGAGAATTAGTTCACTGCTCAGTGTTCGTTGTTTTGTTTTTGTAAAGTGTTTTACGGCGCTCGGAACTGCATAAGGTCATATAAATATGAGCGCGCGGGACACACCTAATAAACTCGCACAAAAAAGTCAAGGAACAAAAATTCAAAGAAAGATTACTGAAGAACAGTTTAACCAAATTCATTCATTTTTTCACAAAAGATGCTTTCGACTCTCTAGATTAAGTGTGAACAATTTCAGATTTCAACAACAACGAGAAGTTTATGTAACATGAGTTTAAGTCACACTGGTCGGATTTCAAAAGTCTGAACAGCCAAAGTTCTTCATGAACATTGTCAATAGTAGATGTAGCCACTTCGTTTGATCAAAAACTCAGCACAGCGTCGATGCATGGACAGGACATGCCTTCGGAGAACTTGTTGGGGTAGGTTCTGCACTCCTGGACGAGGTAGCCCAAGAGTTGTTGACGGTTTTGTGCAGGAGGGTGGTTGTCCCTTATCCACCGGTCAATGTGATCCCAACTGTTCTCTGTTGGGTTCAAATCCGGACTACAAGCTGGTCAGTCCATGCAGGTGACAGCTCGCTGCTGTAGGAAGTCCCCCACGACGCGTGCGCGATATGGCGTTGCGTTGTCGTCCTGCAGTACAGCCTGGGGTCCAATCTGCTTCAGGAGAGAGACAGCAAGGGGACGCAGAATTTCCTCCCAGTACCTAGCCGAGGTCAAATTGCCCTGTATATGGTACACGGGGTCTTGTGGTGAGCTAAGAAGCCTCCCTATACCAGAACGGACCCTGCAA
The DNA here is from genome assembly GCF_000002075.1 of Aplysia californica. Taxonomy (NCBI): domain Eukaryota; kingdom Metazoa; phylum Mollusca; class Gastropoda; order Aplysiida; family Aplysiidae; genus Aplysia; species Aplysia californica. Next base: position 1,375,484 of record NW_004797319.1, on the reverse strand, counting down.
AGTAGGGCGCCACCTGCAGCATGCACTCAGGGTGGAACAGCTCTCCTCGGCGCCTCCAGACGTGGGCCCGCCTGTCTGGGTGCAGCAGGTTGAATCTGGATTCGTCCGAGAAGACTACCTGGTCCCACTGACAATGTGTCCACTGTTATTGGCCACATCTGGCGAGCTGCTTTGTTTAGCGGCGTGTGCCTTGGGCGCCTGGCAGGGACACAAGAAGCTAACCTGGCTCTACGGATACGGTTTCTTACCGTCTCCTCGCTCTCGTGGACATTGGCTGTCACCCGTAGTTGGTCCCTGATGCCGTTTGCAGTGGTGGTTCGTGACGTCACGGCCTGTTTGACGATGAACCGGTCGACGCTGTTGTTGGTTGAGGCCTGTCCGGGACCCTTCCGGTCGCTCGCCATCGTTCTTGCAGCCTCTATATGACTGATGGAGACACCCCAAATCGATGTGCAACAACTGGGTACGTTGAGCCATCTTAGAGCCAGGTAAGGGCTCGTCCTCTGTTGACGTCAGGCAGCGAGTGTTGTTGGACCATCGTGTTGTAATGAAACATGGCAGAAAAACGCTGGCTTATAAAGGGTTATAAGTGAGCAATCTTCACAGCTAAGACATCTGTTTAACACGTGTCAAGCATAGTTTTAGCTAACAGTCCCTATGCCACAGTTGCTGAGTCGGAGAAATTTAGTCCATTTTTCATGCTTTTCGGATGTGTTTCAGAATGCCCTGCGTCGTCGCTATGAAGCTGGTGCTGGCAAATTTGCCGTACAGGCAAACTATGTCTTGTCGTCAGTGCGTGTACCAAGTTTGGTAGACTGATCATAACGGGTTTGTGAGATATTGAAGTTTGAATTTGACAGGTGAAAACACAAGCTGTTCCTTGACTTTTTTGGGCGAGGTTATTTTCAGTTGGTAGGAAATTTTGAATTTTGCCCGGGTGGCGGCCGAAGCTTACTCTTATCGATTTTAGACCACCAAGGGATCTTTTACGTGCGCAATTTGCACACGGGCCCTCCGAGATTTTTCGCCCTTGTCCGAGAAGGCTAGGTGTAGATCTTTCCTACCAGCAGATCAGGGGTGTGGCAGAAAGACAGCAGTAAGGAGGAGCCAAGGAGTAGCAGTAGAAAGGCTGCAGAAAGAGTCAGGAGCCCAGAGGAGGGGGCAAAGGAGGTGAGGGGGTGGGGGCAGAAAGTGGAAATGAAAGCAAACAACAGAAAATTCCTAGAGAGCAGGAAAGGAGGTGAAAGGAGACAATTTTAGAGAAGAAAATTTTTCGGTCGCTACCCGGATTCGAACCCGGGACCTTCGAATGAGAGGCCAACACCTTAACCTCTAGGCCACGAGAGCCCCCGCTCAGTGTTCATAGTCAGCATTATTACTAGGGGTAAAATGCTGTCAAGAGTTGAAAGTTGTCATAAACGGCAATTTTGACTAATCCAACAGAAGTGGATTACTTTATTGGATATAAGGATGAACAAATGATGAAAATAACTACAAATTTCATCATCTTTATCATCATCATTATCATTATCAACAACATCATCAGCGGGAAAGAAAAGGTCTTGTATATTCTCGCGGGGGGGGGGGGGGGATCGAGCAGCACTTTGTTTAATAATATATTACAACAACTACTGGCCAACATGTCAACACGTACTACAGTCATAACTGGCGAAAAAAGACTCAGTTACCTGGCCTACCGAAGTTTGTCAGTAGAAATTGGGCGTAGTCAAGGCCTGCGGACGTCTTTGTCAGTTCCCCGTTTTTGTGACGAATCCCGTCAAAACCGTGCGCCACCTACATAGGGAGACGGGAAAGAAAGGAGCTGAGATTATGCGCAAAGAACGGGTTGATGTTGCTTGTTTGCTGGATTTTTTTTCGGGGGGGGGGGGGACACTTTGTGATGAAGGAATTTTTAGTTTAAGTAAGAATTTTACAGCGGTCGCAAGTATAATTCCATGAGTGGGACACAAGTTTGTTGTTTTCATGTTAGTTCACAGTACGGTAGGTTTCATGGTAAAAATTAGATAGTAAAAACATTCATTCACATTTTTAAAGAGCATTATCTACATCTTTGTAAAGGATTTAGGTATCGGCTAGATATCTTCTGAAAAGAAGTTTGTTTTATCTCAATCATTTTTTTAGTCTAAGAGAAAACAATTAATTTTACACCTAACTATTTATATGTCTCAATCAATGTAAGTTTACAATTATAACTGTATGGTCTTTTATAACTTACACTAAAAAGCTGGACCATAAACGTGGTTGAACATTTTAATCAAGAACAAATATAGAACGAATAGATGGGAGACTACTAGAGGAACAGGTGGGTATTCGACAGGAGAGATTAAGTACAGCTCAACTGTTTGTTCTGAGAAATAATATTGTAGAACAAAGCAAAGAATGGAATATCCTCATTTTTTTTAACTTTGTGGATTTTTTAAAAAGCCATTGACAGCACCGACCGAAAAGATCTATGGTATATTCTTGCGATTTATGTATCCAAACAAAAATAATCAACTGAATAAGATCATTATATACCAAAGCAAGCTGCAGTGTCCTGTTTGAAGGAGAACTATTAGAAATCTGCACCTTTTGGTGTAAATACTGAAGTTACAAATGGCTTATATTATCACCTGTACTTTTTGGAATTGTGATCGATTTCCTAATGAGACAGAGAAAAGACATGGAAATAGGCATTGGATGGACAAATGGCACATTTTAAAGAGATTTAGAGTATGCGGATGACATCTGCCTAATAAACACCACAGTACATTAAATGCAATAAAAACAAACGAACTAGCAAAAGCTGGGGGAAAAGTAGGCCTTATAATAAATGCATCTAAAACAGATGTACTCCGACTATCATCAAAAACGAGGCCCGTTATTCTTTAAAACCACTTGCAGAAATCAGTAAATTCAAGTATCTTGGTAGCATTATATTATCTAAAACTGCAGACTGCCTTGGCGACGTGCAGCAAAGACTTAAAATGCATGGATCGCTTTTGTCAAATTAAAAACCGCATGGAAGTCAAAAATAATTTCATTGAAGACGAAATTTAAAAAATATAATAGCGATGTGTTGACCGTATTGACGTATGGTTCAGATATATGGAAAAGAAACAAAACCATTCAACAGAAATTACAAAGCGTTCAAACTAAATTATGTTAACGAAGGATTTTACTATCAAAATGAAGTGTTGGAAAGAACTGGAATTGAAGATATCAACAAGACCATAAAAAGGAGAAGATGAAAATATCTACGACATATTGCCAAAGACAAAAATACCCTATGAGATATGGTATGGAGACCAACTGAAATATTGAAAACGAGGATGACCAACTGGAAGCTATAGAGGTACAATAAATGATGATTCAATCGTCCAGGGCCTGGGTGTGCCAAAAAATGGAGCACGTGACCATGAACAGACAAGCGTGGCGTCGACTGCTCTAAGACTTATACACTTGGCATTATAAGGATAAATAAATATAAATGTAATTAATAAGTAAGTAAGTATTCAGACCGGACACGATTTTTTTCAGAACAAAAGTTTTGTTTCAATCTGATTGACTTTTTAAAAAGAAATGTATTAAGACGACTACACGGTAAACAACTCGTTTCGCTAAACATGACTGTGACTCATGGCTCTCAAAGTGATTCAATTTTCCGTATCACTTTTTAAAATTAGTAGACAACAACTTATGCCCTTTGGTTGGAGTTCCCGAATCCTTCTGACTATTGAGGAATTTCTGCGTTAAGGTAGGAAAACTGCTGTTAAGCAATTTTCTTAAAAATAAAACATGACCTGACAACTTAAAGTCAACACAAAAATACCACCGAAGGGCTATAACTTAAATGCTAAAAAAAAAATCACGTTCCCATTTCAAAGTGCCGGTTTCAATTTTTTGGGGGGTTGGTTCCCTTACCCTAAGCATTGTCATGTTGTGTCTGACGTTGCATTGTCGTCGTCTTTGTCTTTATTGCTGTTTTTGTTGTTGTTATTGTTGCTGTTGTCACTGTTGTTGTTGTTGTTGTTGTTGTTGTTGTTGTCACTGTTGTCACTGTTGTTGTTTTTGATGTTGTGTGTGTGTGTGTGTGTGTGTGTGTGTGTGTGTGTGTGTGTGTGTGTGTGGTAGCCTATCCGTTCGAAATGTTTGGAGCCCCGAAGAGCGTGCTCTTCGCCAGGGCAAAGCCTCCTTTGCATAGCGGGTAAGGCAGTCCAACCTCTCTGAATCCTTCCCAAAGAGATGCCATCGCCAGACCTCCGAGGCGAGGCATCTGGGCAGCCAGTGCTCCATATCTTGGGTCTCCTCGCTGCACAATGGATAGATTGGGTCCGATGTTTTGTTTATTCTATTTTCGTAGGCACGTAGTCCAGAAAAGTGACCGGTCCTGATTTTTGTGAGTAATGATTGGTCACTGCGGGACTTAATTTGAGCCTCTCATTTTAAGGAAATTGCCCTGTTTATTTCCTTCGTCCGCGTGTGGGATATCGGAGGTCTTTTAGTGATAAGTTTTATCTGGGCGCACGCACTTTCATATAAAATTTGGCGGCCTGGACCTGGCAACGCTGTTGTCAGTTTGGCATTACTGTCAGTGAGATCGTTGCCGAGGATATCGCAGTGACCAGGATCCACTGAATCATGGGTTGAGGTGTTGTATTATTTATGCGTAGTCGCATTTGGTCGAGGGATGGTGATGTTCCCACTAGTGCCATGCATAGCTTTTGACTGTCAGTGAAGATGGCGACCGAGATGGAAGCATCACACTGTTTGTCGATCCAGTCAATCCATTTCCAAGACTCTCCTCTCTTCTTCGAAAGAACACATGAATATGGCGCCTTTCTCCCTCAATGTCTCAACAACAGTCGGGTTGGACGGGACCCCCGTCGTGATGACGACCCCAGCGCCGCCATTCGTTGTTCCTTTTCTAGCCGAGCCGTCAATGTAGAGATTGTACTGTGCGCCAAGCTCTCGTGCTCGACGAAGAGCAGCGCTTCGGATCTTCACACTGGAGTGACTCCTTCCGCTTATGCCGTACAGGAAAGCGATGTCGGGGTTGATTCCCCGTTCCCACGGCCTGGTTTCGAAATAAGTAATGTGCCTCCTCTCGCAGTTGAACAGATGAGGGCTTTTTTTGCTGGCGTCTTTTGCCCTTTTTCGGAAATCTCTACGTCCCTTTTGGCGTCTGTGCACTTGTTCTGTTGCTGCATTTCTTCGGGGGTGGTCGTTGTTCGTTCCCTCTTGATCGGAGGCAGTTAGCATTGATGGTAGACTCAACGCCTGGGATCCCCGCTTCAGCTCAAAGTGCCTCGACTGGGCTTAGGTGGAGATCAGTCGCAGACATCAGTTTTTAACCACTTTCCGATTATTCATCAGTGCAGTTGTTGTTGTGATTGTTGTGGTTGTTGTGGTTGTTGTTGTTGATGTTATTGTTGTTGTTGTGTGTGTGTATGTGGTAGCCTATCCGTTCGAAAATTTTGGAGCCCCGAAGAGCGTGCTCTTCGCTAGGGCCACCTCCTCACTTGGGTAGCGGGTGAGGCAGTCCAAAATCAGTGAGTGAGTGATGATCGCGCCAACAAGCAGCCTACTGTGCTCCTCTTAATTTGTGGTGTTCCTGACTTTTATAATTCCTGGATATTTTAGAAAGCTATACCATCATGTGCGTTACGTTTCGGTGATTATTGTGATATAAATTTCTCCTTGATTTCGTTAACATTACAAGAGTTTTTTCAGTTTTTCTGTATCGGTGGACTGATGTTATCAAGGCTAGTCTACATGTGGTTTTTTAAAATCAGTTCTAGTCCAGGTCTCTCTGTACTAAAATATTGTTTTGACAAGTGAACACTTTCCCCAAATGGTCACACAGCCTGTCGTGTTTGACTCTGACAGTGTTGTTGTTGTTGTTGTTTTTGTTGTTGTTGCTTTTGTTGTTGTGTTTTTGTGCCGTGCTACGACCCTGAGAAGAGAGCTTCTTGTCACGGTCACAGCGTCATTCAGGTAACGTGTGAGGCAGTCCAGTCTCCCGTTGTTTTACTCCCGGCAAAAACTGCGTCCATAGAGCTTAATGCCGCGTTCTGTTTTTTTATATTTAGTAGTTCCCATACCTTAGTCACACTTAGTGTCATCAGGCGAGCTGTCAGTATTATCCAACAAGATTCGGCTCGTATCGGTTTTGATCGTGGAAATAGCCTACTGTGCTTCCCGGCAGGTCTCAGGGGAGTTTGCTCCATTTGCAGATAGCTTTACTTGTTACTTGTCCACTGTGTTGGGGTCACTGCAGTCGGAACGTGTCCATCTCTGCTCCCCCCCCCCCATCTTCAGGATCCATCCCAGAGTCTGTCTGCTTATATAGTCTCCATCATAATCTGGTTGGAGATCCGTCGAACTGGTCCGCACAGATGGCTGTGTTTCCCCTCTCCTCTTTGGATCCCCTTCTCCTTCAATCTACCTAGAGTAAGGGAACCGCTATCAGCCCTAGTCTTCCTCAAATTTTCCCTTACAGTGGTTACGACGGTTGGTGGGTCCAATGTTAAATTCCTTCCTACTTTTGCTTCTCCAGCCAGCTTGTCTGCTCTTTCGTTGCCGGTTACCCTCGCGTGGCCCGGGTAGAAGATCCAGGCCACTCTTTCCAGGCTGCTCTCCCTGATCGTAGCCTTCCAGTCCGCATACAGCATCCCTTTCTGTACCTTCTGTAGTGTGCTCATAGAGTCAATAATGATTACTGCTCGCTGATGGCCTGTGTTCTTGATCCAGTGTAGAGCCTCTCTCATGGCTTTTATCTCCATACACATACTTGATGTTGTCAGTGCAGTTGCTCCACGCTGCTCTTTCACTACTACCCCATCAACTCTGACACTAAAGGCTCAGCCCGATTTGACTCCTCTGTTGACTGATCCATCCGTGAAGATCACAGCATCTCCATAATGTTCGCTATGCTCTTCTATCAGGGTTTCAATTTCAGCGTTTGTCGCTCCAAGTGACCAGTTGCGACATTCTCTACCCTATGTTGCCTTCACTGTTGTGTACTCTCTGAGCGCATCTTCGACCACAACCCAATCCCTGACTCTCCCGATGTCTTGTATCTGGCAGCACTCGTTGATGGTGTTCGGGGTTTGAGTCATCCATTCTGTGCCTTGATGTCATCTGTCGTCCCACTTTCTTATGTAGAGGGTTCGTCTCGTCTGCGCTGACTCACAGGAAAGCTTGGACTTGTGCCAGTTTGTGCCTCTCGTCTGCATATGGGAAGTCTAGGAAGTATCTCATTGCTTCAGTTGAGGTGTCTCGTGTGCACCACAGGATTGCCCTCATTCCTTCATTTTGTAACACATCGAGTCGTTGCAGTTGCGCCTTTGATAGGGTCAAGAGTCCGAGCCCGTACTCTACGATAGAGAGTACCAGTGTCTGGTAGAGCATGGCAAGGATTCTCTGGCTCATCTTAGCTCTGGCCATTATCTTAAGGGCTGTTAGAGCCTTTTCTCGCCTTGGCGATTGTTGTCGTGATGTGATCTTTGCCAGAGAGGGTGCGATCAAACGTGATGCCCAAGTACTTCAGTGTGGGTTCCCTCTTCAGCACTTTGCCTCCAGTCGAGATACTTTATCTCGCTGTTAAGTGTGATGGATATCTGGTCATGGTCAGAGATTCCAATTCCGCCCACAGTGTACCACTGAGTTTCTACGTTCTATATCCATCTACAAAATTAAATAGAAATGTCTATGGCGCCATCCGAGGTGAGTGGAGAAAATGAAATAGTAGTCGATGGGTTGTCATGTTAACATTTGGTTTTGATGTGCCTGTGCGATCTGTCGTTCACGACGACCATGTTATTGTCGAGTTCCAGTTAAGCAAGTCTTCCATTGGTATGTGAGTGTGAGTAGGTGTGCGAGTTGATGTCACCGAGGATGACGATGAGATTACAGATCGCCGAGACTATGCTCAGTTGGAATGTGAGGGATCTAACTGTGGGGAGAGGGCGTACAGCATAGGATACAAAAGCGTTTTTGTTGTTGTTGTTTTTGTTGTTGTGATTGCTGTTTTGTTGCTGTAGTTCGACAAACGTGAGTGAGTACCAACACTTTTTTTTCGAGTGCGCAATTGAAATTCTCGATTTTTGCGACTTTTAAAGAAATTCGAGAAACGTAGTCCTCGCGAAATAAATGTGAAAAGGGGCGTTGGAAGACACAACACAAAGCGAATTCAAAATACGAAATGAGCAAAACGCGAAAGAAAAAAAAGGATGCTAACTCCCCCCCC
>NW_004797319.1:1364723-1366523 GCF_000002075.1 Aplysia californica | reverse complement strand
CTCTCTCTCTCTCTCTCTCTTTCTCTCTCTCTCTCTCTCTCTCTCTCTATCTATCTATCTATCTATCCATCTAGCTATCTAGCTAGCTGTCTCCCTCCCCATCTCTTGCCCATCTTTCCCTCGCTGGTATACTCTCTCTCTCTCTCTCTCTCTCTCTCTCTCTCTCTCTCTTTCTCTCTCTCTCTCTCTCTCTGTGTTTTTCTCTGTCCCTCTTTGTCTCTCTTTGTCTCTCTCTCTGTCTGTCTCTGTCTCTCTCACTCCCTCTCTCTTTCTCATTTGTTTGCTCTCAAACTCTCTCTCTCTCTCTCTCTCTCTCTCTCTCTCTCTCTCTCTTTCTCTCTCTCTCTCTCTCTCTGTGTTTTTCTCTGTCCCTCTTTGTCTCTCTTTGTCTCTCTCTCTGTCTGTCTCTGTCTCTCTCACTCCCTCTCTCTTTCTCATTTGTTTGCTCTCAAACTCTCTCTCTCTCTCTCTCTCTCTCTCTCTCTCTCTCTCTCTTTCTCTCTTTAAACATGCACACACACACACACAAACACACACGAACGCTTAGTGTTTTCCAGGTACCAGTGGAGGCGGTTGTTTACCATTCTTTCCGCAAGATTACCGATACATCATGTTATCTCCAGGTGGTTTCCCATTTTTCAGGAGCGGTATAATCTGGGCTATCCTCCTTGCCTTTGGTATTCAACTTTTTCTCCACGTGGTATTTATCAGGGAAAGAAGAACTTCTTTTCCTTTAGCACCAAGTTGCACAGCATTTCGTTGTGTATTTTATCTGGTACTGGTGCTTTCTTTTCCCGTAGCTTTTTGAGGGCCTGACTGAGTCCCACCATGCTATAATCCTCTTCAAAAAGCGAGTTGTTCACAGTAGGGGCTTTTTCTTTATGCTTGGCCCTATTTATGATGAGCCTCGGTTAGTCTGCCTGCCTTGTTTACAGAGGCTAAAAACCGGTTAAAATGTTCGGCTTTCTTCTGGTCTTCAGTGATGGTGCTGCCTGAAAGAAAAAAAGGGTTTGGGGTTGCTTTTTTGTCTTTCTCCCGAGAGGTTGCTGACAAAGGACCAAGCCTTTGTTTCATTGTGGCGAAGGTCAAGATCTTTGCAGGTTTGAGTCCATTTATCTTTTTTGGCTTTTTTTACCGTCACTTTCACCTGAGCGCAAGTCTTATTGTAATGTATTTTGTTTATTGGTGATGGTGATGTTTCCAATGACTGTCTGTCTTTCTCTCTTTCTGCCACAGCAGTCTGGATTTCTTCACACCAAAAGGGTTTGAAATTTCTTCGGCATCCGCGTGGAATGTGCTGAGATACAGCTTTAAGAATATTTTTGGTGACTTGTTCATTAAAAAGATCAGCATCTTCTGTTTCTGCTATGCTAGAACGCAATTCGTCCGAGGTCTTTTCGTATTCTGCCCAGTTGGCTTTCTTAAAGTTCCATCGAGTCCTCTGAGGGTGGTTCAATGCAGGTGGGGAGGTGATCTGTATGAAGATAGGCCTGTGATCACTTCCTATGTCATCAATCACTTCGATGCGACGGGAGTTTTTAATGTCGGATGAGCAGATGGTGAGATCAGGCCGGCTGAGAGTAGTGAGAATCAAGTGGGCTCTGTGAAGTAAGGTAGGAGTTGAATTAACATCTTGTAACACAGATAGGTTGCTGGTTTCGCACAGCACCTCAATCTTTCGGCCTGTGCCGTTATAGTTGACGTAGTCCCATTCGGGAGAGTGGCCATTGAAGTCACCCGCACAAATGGTTTTCTCATAGTAGGCTGCTTGCAGATCAAACAAGTGGCACGTTGTCTGGG
>NW_004797319.1:1350163-1361987 GCF_000002075.1 Aplysia californica | reverse complement strand
CTTCCTGGGCCTTCAGCATATTGTGGTAGGGTGGCCAGTTCCTTTCAACGCCGCCTTTACTTCCCCAACTCGAAGTCAGGTACCCATTACTGCTGGATGGGCAGAAGTCGCCACAACAATATACTGGCGAGCAAAAGAAAGTGGGCAGTTTTCAAATTGGTGCTGTATGAGTAGTCTCGCGAATTTTGACTTGGCGATTGACATGCTGAGCTTGAGTCACTTTAGAAAGTCAGTTAGAACAACATTTGTTTATTCTGTTGTTGTAAAAAGTGTTTACAACATGTTTGGCCAAAAACATGTTTTCTCGTTTTTTCTTGAAAGTTTACAATGTCTTTACTTTTATTCTTTATTCGTTACACACTTCAACGTGTGTCAGAGAAAAGGCGTCAAAATTTTTGGGTTTGTTCTTTTCAATTTTGTTTTATACGATGCCTCGTCTCAGTGATGCGCAATGTCATGAAGCTCTTGGCATGCTGAGAGCTAATGCGACGGTTTCTGCTGTCGCTAGAGCTTTCAATGTTGAGAGAGATACGATCCAAAAGCTAAGGATACATTTCCAAGCAAGTGGTTCGGTTAGTGACACTCCAAGGTTTGGTCATCCTCGTGTCACTACTGCTGTTGAAGACAATCGGATCAGAGTTCCACACTTGCGGGATCGGTTTCAAACAGCTTCTAAAACTGCCAGAGATTGACCTGGGCATAGACCAATCAGCCGCTGCACCGTTCGTCGACGCTTGAAAGCCTGTGGAATCGTTGCCCGACACCCAGCTCGACGCACTCGTCTCCTCCAAAGACATAGTTGTGGTAAGTCTTTACTCACCGGAGTTTTCTACTCGACTTGCCGTGTAGGACAGTCGTGTCAGGTGGTGTTTTTCGTGTGAGCACTCCGCAAGTCCTTGCGAAGTCATGATCATGTCAGCTGCTGTGTTGTGAGTTAATTGAGTGTTCGGAGAGTCACTACATGGCCCCCCACCAGCGCTGACATGACAGGAGGTTCTAGAACTGGAGAGGTGGTCTCACGATACGTCCTGAACGTGAGACCTTCCAGCCTGTTGTTGTGGTTCCTGTAGAGTAACAGGAGCGGATTGTACAGCTTGGGTCGACTGGGTTGAATTGTTAGTATTTGCGCTTGGATTCACAAGCGGTGAAGACGGAGGTCGCCCAGGTCTTGGTGCCTGAGCAACGCGTACTGGTTGCGACAGATCCACAAAAGCTGGTTTGAGTCGGTCGACAGAGATGTGTTCCGTGTGACCACTTAGATCGACAAGAAAGGTTTTGTCCAGCCTTTCTAAAACCTTGTACGGACCAGTATACGGGCGCTGTAGGGGTTTTTGTTGTGCGTCGTAGCGGATGAAAACGAACTTGGCTGTGTCTAGTGACGAGTGGATGTTGGAGGTAGGTGCACAGTGCAGTGATGTCGCCTTGGCAAGTTGTGACTGCATTTGGGATCGTAAGTTGGTGAGGCTGCCTGATTGGTCGAATGGTGAAGTGTCACTGGTAAAAAATTCGCCCGGTACTCTGAGTGGTTCTCCATAAACTAGCTCAGCGACAGAAGTTCCCAGGTCCTCCTTTGGGGCAGTCCTCAAACCGAGCAGTACCCATCCCAGTTCATCGAGCCAGTTCGGGCCTTGGAGTCTTGCTTTAAGGAACTGGTGGAATCGCTCAATCAGTCCATTGGATTGAGGGTGATAGGCTGTTGTATGATGAAGATTGGTACCAAGGCGCTCCACAAGGCAGAAGTAAACTGAGGGCCTCTGTCGGATGTCATGTCGATGGGGATGCCAAAACGGGCGATCCAGTGATTGATTAGCGCACGGCCACATTCTGTTGTTGAGGTGTCCTTGAGTGGGATAGCCTCTGGCCATCGTGACTTTCTGTCGATGATTGTGAAGAGGTGAGTGAAGCCCTGCGATGGGGGTAAAGGACCTACAAGATCGACATGGACGTGACTGAACCTCTTTTCAGGCACGGACATTTTCTCGATGGGTGCCTTAGTATGCTTTTGCACTTTGGAAGCATGGCAGTCCGTACATTCCTTGGCCCACTTGCTGACTTCTTTCCTTAGCCTATGCCAAACAAATCTCTGGGATATCAGGCGGACTGTAGCCTTCCTTCCTGGGTGGGAGAGGCTATGAAACAAATCGAAGACCTGTCGACGAAATGCTGGAGGTGCAATTGGTCTAGGATTCCCGGTCGAAATGTCACACAGCAGTTCTGGTCCCCCAGATTCGATAGCCATTGAAACTGTGTGCAATCCTGGGGAAGAGGCACTACCGTCTGGAGAAGAGGTGTCAGTGCATTGGGCTTCAGCCATTGCTTTGTAGTCCAGTCCTAATGTGGTCTGGAAAATGGCTCGGGACAAACAGTCTGCAACATGGTTCTCCTTTCCTGAAATGTGCCGTATGTCCGTGGTAAATTCTGAGATGAATGTCAAGTGACGTTGCTGGCGAGCTGACCAGGGTGGGGATAACTTGGACATAGCGTCCACCAGAGGTTTATGATCGGTGAATCAAAAATCGGAAGTGACGGACGGCAAGATAGAGTCCTAATAACTCCCGATCATATGTGCTGTACCGTTGTTCTGGCTCTCGAAGTTGTCTGCTGAAAAATGCTAAAGGTTGCCAGGCCTCATCGACATATTGTTCGAAGACAGCGCCAACTGCGTGATCTGATGCGTCGGTGGTTAAGGCAATGGGAACGTTTGTTCTGGGATGCGAGAGGAGAGTGCAGTCGGCAAGCATGAGTTTGCTGGCCTGGAAGGCTGTAGTCATCTGTTTCGTCCAGCAAAGTTTTGTTTTCTTCTTTTCTCCCTTCAGGGCTTCGTAGAGAGGGCGTAGTACTGAGGCAGCTCGAGGCAGAAAGCGATGGTAGAAGTTTAGCGTTCCCAGAAATTCTTGGAGTGTTTTGTAGGTGGTTGGCCGTGGGAATTCTTCTTAGCTTTGACTTTAGAAGGGAGTGGGGTAGATCCATCTCGTGTGACTCGATGGCCTAGAAATTCGATTTTGGTCACTCCAAACACGCATTTTTCTAACCTAACAACTAGTCCCGCTTCTTCGAGTCTTTTGCAAACTTGCCGTAGATCTTTAATATGTTGAGCTGCTGATGAGCTGGCAATGAGTATATCATCCAGATAGATGAATGCGCATGAAATGTCCTGCAGGACGGAGTCCATAAGACGCTGAAATGCCTGTGCGGCGTTTCTAAGGCCGAATGGCATGCGTAGAAATTCGTATAGGCCGAATGGTGTGATGACGGCAGTTTTCGGAATGTCCTCCTGCGCAACTGGGATTTGGTGGTAACCTCGAACGAGGTCGATTTTGGAGAAAATACTTTTGCCAGCGAGTCGGGCTGAGAAATCTTGAATGTGGGGAATGGGATAACGATCTGGGGTCGTTCTATTGTTGAGTCCACGGTAGTCGCCACAAGGTCGCCAGTCTCCATTACCTTTCGGAACCATGTGAAGAGGTGAAGACCAGGGACTGCTAGATCGTCTAATAATTCCCATTTCCTCCATTTTCAGGAATTCAGCTTTGGCGATGGCTAGTTTGTCGGGGGGGGGGGGGGGGGGGTAGTCGACGTGCTTTGGCATGTACGGGTGGACCAGTGGTGGGGATGAAATGGGAAACACCGTGCTTCACTTCGGAGGCCGAAAAGGTTGGCTCGAGGATTTCAGGAAACTCTCTTAATATCTTCCTAAATTTGTTGCTTTCTGGGTCCACTATAGCTGAGAATCTGATCTCACTGATAGTACACGGGTATACTTTGAAAGATTGAGCCTCTATCAGTTTCTGATCACGAATGTCTACCAGTAGGTTGTGATGGCGAAGAAAGTCAGCACTAAGTAGGGCCCGCTTTACATCGGCGATGACAAGCCTGGCGTCGAAAGCATTGTTTTGGAAATGAATGGTGGTGTTGAGCGCTCCATATGTATTGATTTTGCTACCATTTGCGGCTAACAGTGGAGAGCCTGAAGTGTTCACCTGTTTGTCCCGCCATGTTGCAGGAAGAACCAAAACCTGGGCCCCCGTATCGACGATGTCCATGATAATCAGTTGAGCTTTTTGTGGGCCAACAGAAGGTTCTGAAGCCAGACTGAATTCTGCTGGCCCACCTACTCGTTTCCCTGAACCGCAGCCAGATGCTTTTTGGAGGCTTTGTAACTGCATGGTGGAACGCATTTTTTGGCGTTTGATCCGAATCTGTGGTGGTAAAAGCATAGACCTGTCGAGTGGCAAGGTCTGGGCTTGCTAGCAGCCGTTGTGCGATCTACGGCCAGTAGTGTCGCGGGTGGAGCGACGGCAAGGAATAATTTGTCGGCCTCTTGTGCTAACGTGCGGCAGTCGAGATGGTCGAATGTTACCAGGGCAACGTATTCAGGCAACTGTTGTAGGAATAAGTGTCTGAAAGGGAAGCACGGTTCGTGCGCTCCCAGTAGGCCTAACATGGAGTCCATTAGCTCTGACGGCTTACGGTCTCCTAACCCCTGTAGTTTAAAGAGCGCTGATGCTCTTTCCGTATCAGACAAACTGTATGCCGACAACAAAAATGTTTTCAGCGTGCTGTATTTGTCGTCTTCTGGGGGCTTGGTTATATTGAAAGTGCCCGAGTTGCTGTGTTGTTCTCGAGAGCGGCAACAACATGGTAGTATTTAGTTTCGTCTTGGGTAATATTTCGTAAAGCGAATTGCGCTTCAGTTTGGGCGAACCAAGCTTCCGGCCAGGCTGTCCAAAATGTAGGTAGTTTAATAGAAACTGCACTTACTTGACAATCCTGTTCACTCATTTTGAAGGGATGGTAAGGGTTGTGACGAAAACGCAAGTCCGCTCAAATATGATTCAAAATATAATCCAAGACAGAACACATAAAGTTGAAATTGCGTTTCAACTTGTCGGGTTCACCAATGTTGGCAAGTCTTTACTCACCGGAGTTTTCTACTCGACTGGCCGTGTAGGACAGTCGTGTCAGGTGGTGTTTTTCGTGTGAGCACTCCGCATGTCCGTGCGAAGTCATGATCATGTCAGCTGCTGTGTTGTGAGTTAATTGAGTGTTCTGAGAGTCACCACACGCAGTCATGCCAGACTCAACTGGGCAAGTCTGCACCAGCGATGGCTAAACCGCCAGTGGAACAGAGTGATGTTTTCTGACGAGTCCAGCTTTCTTTTGGATTGCCACTATGGAAGGCAGAAAGCCTACCGGAGACGTCATGAACGCTATTTACCTCAGTGTGTCAGTGCTGTTGCTAACAGACGTAGCATTATGGTATGGGAATCCATAACCAGTACTAATAAATTCGATCTAGTCATTATCGACGGTAATCTGACTGCCCAGAGATACATCAATGACGTTCTCTATCCACACTGTCTGCCGTTTCTGGCTCGCCACAGGAACAATCTCGTGTGCCAGCAGGACATTGCTCCAGCACACTGTGCTTTTGGTACCCAGAGATTCTTAAAAACAAAAACTACGTTCGTGTTATAACACAGTTGCCAGTATTATCCCCAGCTTTAAAGGTGATTGAGCACCTCTGGGACAAGATGGACAAGGAAATTCGCAGCCTTCGTCCACCCCCAACGACAATCCCACAACGGCAACAATCATTAACGGATGCTTGGAATTATATTCTCCAGCAATTTATCCAACGACTTGTGCAATAAACGAGGCAGAGATGTACTGTAGTCATCAATGTTGGTGGGAGTTACACCCGTTACTAATTCTGGGATTTTGAAAATTCGAATCGGTGTTATGAATTTCTAATAAAAGGTGTGTTTTTGATCGTTTTTCTTAGTTTTCTTTGTCTGCACTTATTAAAAATGGCAAGCCTTTCAAAATCTATTGGCAATACGGCATTACTACGGTACAGAACGGAAATAAAGCACAGAACGTAGGGTGCCCACTTTCTTTTGCTCGTCAGTATACAATATATAGAGTGCAACAGAACAGAAGCAGTATTTGATTCACTCCGTCACGCATTCATTCTTTCTTTCTTTTGTTCATTCCCCCACGTAATGTTTGCAATAAGTGAAATGGTATAGGTGTAAAGCCACTATCATCATTATTAGGTTATTCAAAAGGAGGGACCTCAGAGTTTAACGCGATAATCCGACTCTAAAACACCCGTGTCAAATGGGTAATTCGTGTAAAGTGCCTTTCCCAAGGATGTAATGTCGGAACGAGCTGAGGCTGAAATCCCCGAACCCACAACTGCAAGATTATGGATCCGATTCAAGGAGCATGGAGCCTCCTCTCTCTCTTCGCGGCACCACGAACAGCACACGGAGGTGGGGAGTAAATATGGTCGCCGACTATGGTCTAAATTGGCGAACTGCGGTATTTCTTTTTATAGAATCTTATCGTGCTGGGCCACGTTGTGGGGGTTGGCAGGGTGGGGGAGTGCACGCAAGGAAGGGGGGATGGGGCTAGGATGAAAGAGGTGGGGCGGGCCTTGGGAAGGGACGAAGGAAAATGGGAAAAATTAAATAAAAGAGAGAGAGAGAGAGAGAGAGAGAGAGAGAGAGAGAGAGAGAGAGAGAGAGAGAGAGAAAGAGAGAGAGAGAGAGAGAGAGACAGAGAGAGACAGAGAGAGAGAGACAGAGAGAGACAGAGAGACAAAGAGACAGAGAGAGATTGTGATCAACTGACGGAATGACGGATAGAATGACAGGGGGGGGGGGGGGGGGATTAAATTCTGTGTGTGATACGAACTGTTCAATTATTTAAGAGTTTAAGGTTATATAGCTTGTTTAAAAATTAAGAAGATCTGAAAATAAGAACTTATTACTTATTACTTTTTACTTATCCAAGTAACATAAAATTATCTAACATACTAAATTATAAACATCATCTTTCAAGACGCTAAAAGATTTAACTATAATGAAATAGTGAAAACTATTTTTTAAACTGAATTTAAGATATGACTGCATGATTCTAGGCGTTTGCCATAACTAGCTTTATGTGTAAGGAACAGAAAACACAAAAGAGGGTCTATGCCAGCTTTATCCGATTGCTAACAGTATAATGTCTTGGTCTATAAATAATAATAGGCCTTTTATTGATTACAATAATTTTGTTTCCTGTTTTTCACAAAGTGGAGCGCACAATAATTTCAAATATAAAAAAAGAGAGATAACAGCACCTTTGGACTTTTCGAATGAGATCAAAACTTACTATCATTGATGCAGGAATAATGTCTTTGTTAGCTTGTGTCATTGCGTTCCTCTGTCCTTATTAATGGAGCGATCACTCAGCAGCCGTTCATGGTGATGGGCAATCATGTTGACATATTCTACGTGCCTCCCTGATAATTTGATGGACATGGGTATGAGGCGGCCTTGTTGGCCCTACCCATAGAGTTATCTCCTTTTATACTAGAGTCCGTACGAGGTCACGTGACACGGAAACGTTTGAGTTTGTAGGCGGCCATTTTTCAGTGGGCGAAAACTTTTGTTTACATGTGAGTGGGCGTGTCTCTGCTCTTACGTGTTTTATTTGATTCTAACGTTATGTTTTAATCCAAAGCGATTCTCTTTAAAGTGCAAGCATATGAAACTAGATCTAGATGTCTTATTGGGTCCAATCGAGTATACGTTATATACACAGCCGCTTGGAGCTGTGACTAGAAAGCACAGTTGAGTATGAATTATCACATGTACGCAGATAATAAACAGATGTATAAATCTGTTCCACCACTAGATCTAGATGTTAAAACCTCCCCTGCCACCATGGGTATGTGCATTGATGATGTCAAGAACTGGATGATTGATAATACGCTCCAGCTTAATGAAAATAATACTGAAACTCGTTTATGTAACCCAAAGAAAAGCCAAATCCCCATAGATCTAGACGTCGAGATCTAGATGTAGATATCTAGATCTCTAGATCTAGATCATGTTTGTACGATGTGTCAGCGTATGCGTGTGATGTGAGCGTGTGACTGTGTGTGTGCGTGTGTGTGTGTGTGTGTGTGTGTGTGTGTGTGTGTGTGTGTGTGTGTGTGTGTGTGTGTGTGTGTGTGTGTGTGTGAATATTGCTCATACATGCATTTATGTAAAGTACATAGAGCTGTGTTCGTGGGCGCTATAGATATGATCTGCATTATTATTATTATATTGTTATTATTATTATTGTTGTTGTTGTTATTATTATTATTATTATTATTATTATTATTATTATTATTATTGTTATTATTATTATTATTGTTGTTGTTATTATTATTATTATTATTATTATTGCAGCCTTAGAGACTTTCTTTACAATAAAACGAGACCAGAAAGGATGGTGCAACACTGTTGCATTTATTAGTGTACTAACAGAGCCTCTAAAGGAACCCCTCTTTCATTTCATTGGTAAGAGTAGTAATAAGATTGATAAGAATTTAGACAGATTAGATCTAGATCTAGACCCAGATCTCCGTTTTGAAGAAAATATTCGAAGAGATTAAGAGTCTGGTCTGATCAGTGCCTACCTTTCAGTTAATTGATATCAGATGTAACCACTGCAATTTTGCCTCGTCTTTGTGTTTAATTACTTACTTAAACATCACAAAATCCAAGCTAGATTTACTAATCTGAGGTACCAATTTCACTCACTTAACTCACTGACTTAAATAGATCTATATATATTATATTTATATGTATTATATTTATATTATACTAATATATATATATATATATATATATATATATATATAAATATATTATTATTATATTATTATTATATTATTATTATAATATTATTATTATATATATATAAAACATAGTAATATAACAGCATCATCAATCCGAATTATTTTTATGGGAAAATGATGGATGGGAGTAGCCAAAGATAGGCTTGTGTCTAAAATGTATGAAGTAGTGTATAGGATAGATATATCTAAGTTTATTGGTGACAAAGGAAACCATAGCCAGATTGCGTTTGGTGCTGAGCTTGCTATATATGCACAGCATAATATCAGTCATCACTACACTGTGTAGACAAACAATTGTCCAGGCTACAAAACAACGTTAAGTTCCCTTTTTTTTATCTTTAGTGAGTCCAGAGCTGTCTCAGTTGTTTTACTAATGCCCTAAATTAGATTTACTTAAAACAGCAATAAAAGGAACTTTAGTTTAAATGCTGTAGATCGTCTACTTTAGTTCTTTTTAAAAAAAGTTTAATACCGACATAAAGAAACACTAGATCTACTTGTTTGGTACATGTATAATAAAAAAAATAAGTGAACATAAGAATGAAAAATACAGTATCCTGTTCAAATGTCACTAGGGAAAGTTTTATGCTTTATGAAGAGCTTCAGTGCCTTCCTACACCTAATGGAAGAAAAACTTGAATTTTTTCTATGACTCATCTTGGTTTAATTTAAAGCCAAACTGTTTTTTTTGTTGTTGTTTGTTTGTTTTTGTGTGTGTTTTTTTTTGGGGGGGGGGGGTATTGAGATTCGGGAGGAGAGAAAGGGTGGGGTGATTGGGAGGTTCCCATGATACCACATCTTAATTCATATTTCTTTTTATAAGTTCGATAGGCCCTATAGATCTACGCTTTGATTCAGTCAATAAGAAATAAACCACTTCGTAGATATAGCGCTGATGAAGAAATAAAGGTTTTTTGGGGGGTTCCATTTTTAAGCCTATAGCTCTATCTCTATCTATTTAATAATACATTTGTTTGTAGATCTAGTAGTAAAAAGAACGCTGTATTATTGCTATTTAGTAACTTAGATAGTACGCCACGGCGCCCACGTAAAAAAAAAAGTTAACAAGGACCAAGCCGATCGCCTATCGCGTATGAGGGAGAGAAAACATGCCTGGCCCATTGCTTTAGCGTGAATTCCTTCACACAACTCGCCCACCGAAACATGGCGTACGCCGCTATCAAATGTGGCCATCGCGCAGCAAGGCGAGAGAGGGGCGTACGGTATCTAGTGACTATAGTGTACATCTATGGCCCTACCTAACGAATCATGCCTTGGCTGTAAGCTCAGGCGGTAGGCTGTTATTGCGAGTTCGATGTTCGGCAAAATCAAAGGCGTCAATGAGGAGTTCACACCTCGGCGTGATCCCTTTGTCGTAAAATCCTTGCGTCAGTAGCAAACTTGTACCTCTCATCGAGATTTAGAGCGGAGATATGTGATCCCATGCATGAGCGTGGATGACCTTTGAAGGGCTTTTTTCTTCAGTAAAGCACGATAGGAAAAGCTGCGTTTATAGTCCCTTCACACTTCAGAGGAGGGTAATATTTATCTTATAGTTATTTTTTTATAGCAGAGTGTTTTACGGCGCTCGCAACTGCATAAGGTCATATGAGCGCCTAGGGGTGGGTGTCAACAGAGAAGTCTTTACAAGGAATCAAACTTAGACTGCTCACCTCTCTAGCTTCAACAGCACAAGGTCTGCTTCGACTATCAAGGCACCCCAAAATAGCAGGTCACAAGAGAGTGACAAACATACAAAAGAAGTAGAAGAAAATGACAATAGTAAGGACCAGGAAAGAAAAAGCAGCAGTTCCCTGCTGCAGATCAGGCACACTAATGAGCGTGACATGAATCAGCCCATTTACAATTCTACTATGCTTGAACGAGATACAGTGGAAACCATATATAACAGGCCCGGTAATAACAGGGATCCGGTAATAACAGGGATTTTTTTAAATCCCCGATTTTTCCTACTCTTTGTCTCTATTAAAAGTTATCGGCAAAACAGAGCCCCATCGGAGCCCAACCGGTTATAGCAGGGACAAAGGCTCGCTAACAATGTGTAAAAAGTAAGAGAGAGAGAGAGAAAGAGAGAGAGAGAGAGAGAGAGAGAGAGAGAGAGAGAGAGAGAGAGAGAGAGAGAGAGAGAGAGAGAGAGAATAAAGCAGTTATGGAGCAAGCCCATGCAAGCCATGCCACTGCGAGCACATGCAACATGTGAAGCGAGAGAGGGCTGCAGTGGGCTGCAGACCTCGATCTAGCCCGAAACCAAGCAACACGCACGCGTAATGTGTCTACTATCACCTACGAAGTCAAGCGCAAGAGAAAATGTCTTTCAATTGACAAAAAAAAAAAACAACGAAATAATCCAGGCTCTTGACAAAAAAGCAAGCTTCACTGGCAGAGATTTGTCGTCAGTTCGACATTCCACAAAGGTCGATTCACACCCTTTTCAAGGATAGAGAGAAGATGGAAAGTTTGCTCCGGATCGAAAGATGATGAGACAACCCGATGCAGATGCTGTCGACCAAGCTCTTCTGATGTGGTTTAAGGAGGCAAGGAGATAGTTGGTGCCAAAACCCCTGTTCGTTGGTACTTGGGGCAAAGGAAACTACCCATGAATAACTACAGCTGGATTAGTCCACAAATGCTTACTTTCCTTGCATTTCTGATTTAACAGGGATCGGATATAACTGGACATTTTCTCTACTCCCACCATCCCTGTTATATCAGGTTTCCACTGTATGCCCCCCCCCCCCCTTGGGAATGGCCTAAAGACACTTCAGTCAGTGGCACTGCCCCGGGGGGTAATATTTATCTTAGGGATGACTTATGTAGATCTAGTAAAATTTTGTGTTGCTTTGTTTGGTTTATTTTTTAACAGCAGAATCTTAAGTGACCCGGAATAATAAATTGTGGGATCTTAGGTGAAGACTACAACAATAGATTTCAACCGAGTATAGTTCTATCAAACAAGACTCAAACTCTTATCCACCCACCCTACCCCCTACCCTCATCTGATCTGGTTTGGTGCTTCTTTAACATAGAAGTGGGTCGGGGGGATATAAATAGACCCACTGCTTCGCCTGCAGAAGGTGCAACCCCCTCAAAGGCGGAGTGTAGCACACGGACCCCAACCCT
>NW_004797319.1:1342614-1347492 GCF_000002075.1 Aplysia californica | reverse complement strand
GATCGCAATCTTTTTTGACCTAGAAAAAGCCTTCGACACAACCTGGAAGTACGGCATTCTTCGAGACCTGCATGCACTCGGCATACGCGGTCACCTCCCTGCCTTCATTGGCAACTTCCTGAAGAACCGTTCCTTCCAGGTTCGTGTCGGATCCTCCCTTTCAGACCCCCACAAACAGGAAGAAGGAGTCCCCAGGGGAGCACCCTTTCTCCTCTCCTATTTGAAATTAAAATTAATTCCATTGTGAAAACCCTCCAAAACAGCGTAGACAGCTCGTTATACGTTGACGACTTTTTGATAGGCTGCCGTTCGAAAAATCCTCATTCGAGATCTATGGAAAGGCAGCTGCAAACGCAGCTGCACAAACTCGAAACGTGGGCAAACAATAACGGTTTCAAGTTCTCCCCCGCCAGACGTGTGCTGCAGCCGGATTTGACACTATACGGGGAAAGGATTCCCGTCCAGGACCAAGCTCGTTTCCTCGGCGTCATTTTCGACAAAAAACTCACATTCATACCACACATCAAAGACCTTCGTGTGAGGTGCCAGAAAGCGCTAAACGCTTTGAAAGTTCTATCGCATCCGGAGTGAGGCGGGGACTCAAAACACTTTCTCCACTTGTACATCTCCCTTGTCCGGTCCAGGCTTGATTATGGCTGTCAAGTCTACGGATCAGCAAAACCACACATCTTAAAAATGCAAGACCCAATACAGAACCAATGACTCCGCCTCGCTCTGGGGGCTTTCCGCACTTCTCCGGTGGAGAGCCTCCAGGCTGAAGCCAACATACCACCACTCTCACTCAGACGCACACAACTCTCACTACAATACGCAGTTAAACAGAGCTCAACACCGGAAAATCCAGCGCACAACAGCATTTTTAAAACAAACCCAGAAACCATAAACAAATTCCAAAACAACGAAAAACTCATCAAACCCTTCGGCCTCAGAATCCTTGAGGACCTCAAAAACGTACACTTTTCCAAACAAGACATCCAACAAATTCTTTTCCCCGACCTCCCTCCGTGGCACCTCACCAAGGCAAAAGTAGACTTACAACTGACCACGCACAACAAAGAAAGCACAAACACCAAAACTTTTAAAGCAGATTACAAAAAACTAATAGATAAATACCCCGGTGCGGAGCTCATCTTCACGGACGGCTCCAAAAAAGACAATGAAGTGGGCGACGCAGCCCTATCTCCCAACAATACACACCAGAGGAGACTCCATCCTGAAGTCTCAATTTTTACTGCGGAGGCCACTACCATTGACATGGCACTGGACTCTGTAGAAAATTCTCCTAACAAATCTTTCCTTATCCTTTCTGACTCTCTGTCTTGCATCACTTCACTCACAAACTACACACTCTTACACCCAAAAATAGTTAGGCTACAACAGAAAATTCATACACTATCCGAAACAGAAAAAAACATCATGTTTGCATGGATACCCAGCCATGTGGGCATCCGAGGGAACGAGCAGGTAAGACGACCTGGCGAAGAAAGCTTCATCCCTTCTGCTGGGATCAACGACAAACACTCTCCCACAGACTGACTTTAGAAATAAAGTCAAAAAGTACACCTCCAGTCTGTGGGAGAGCCACTGGGAAAAGCAGAACAATAATAAACTATATGAAATAAAAACCCAAACTAGAACAGCGAAATCCTTCGGACCTCTCCAGAAGAGACGAAGTCATTTTTACTCGATTGCGCATCGGGCACACGGCCCTGACCCACAAATACCTCCTACAGGGAGATGAGAAGCCGTTCTGTGTCGGATGCGACACAGATTTTACCATTAGACACATCTTAACAGAATGTCTAGACTTTGGAGAGATCCGAAGGAAATATTAATGCAAGAAATTGCAAGATATTTTTTCCGTCGTTGTTCCCAGCAAAATTTTGAATTTTATGAAGGCCATTGGCCTTTATGGCAAATTGTAAAATGAAAACGTACTATTTAAATTTTTATTGTTACTTTTAAGAGTTGTTTTAAATTACAAATATATTTACACTGAATTTAAATATTTTAACATTTTAGCATTTTAGAAACAATTAGTTAACCAATCGTGCAGCAAAATTTTGCGAAAGTAAACAACTTGTGTTTCGCGCGCTCATATAACCTTAGCAGTTGCGAGCGCCGTAAAACCCTATACTAATACAATAGACCATAGTTCCGCTGCGAGAGAGGGCTCCTATCGGGCGTTCGGTGCACCCCACAGAGCATCCTCCATTACTTTTAATCTCCTTGATCCGATTGCCTCAGCACTAGGCTACCGACGCCACTTGATAAAAGTGTGGCAGGGAGGTCAAAGTCCAGTTGGCAGTGATTGAAGTGGCCGAGAATAACTACGGGCATCACAGGATCGGGATAAACGATTTCCTGGTGGAAAAGAGTGTGCCAAAGACATCACTTTCCTTTGCTGGGGTGGAAAGTAAGTTACGTTGTAATCATGCCGGTGAATTCACGGAGTAGATAGTAAGATCTAACACTAACCGACAGAAGTTCTTTTGTTCACAGGCAATCTTTTACGGGCACATGTTCTTGCGTGCCAACCTCTCGTTTACGAATAGGCAAACGCCACCACTCCTTGTGTTTCCAGCAGTCGACGAAACAATACGTGGGGAAGATAAAAAAAAACAGGACCTAACAGTGACGTCCCCAGCCCACCACAATACAAACAAGTCATAAAAAGATCATTCTTCAAGGATCAGTATAGGCATGAAGAAAGGGAAGCAGAAACAAAAGAAGTAACGAACAGTCTGCATCACTAAGGGGTGTGCAAAACCTTAAGCACTGAGTATTCTGGTACACAGATCGTGAACACGGCGCCCCCAAGACTCTACACAAGGTCTCAGCGTACAAGAAGAAGACATTTCTAACATTTAGTAATAATGGAGTACACTTACAAAACCTGCTAAGTCAAGTTATGTTATCTTCCTTAGCATGATCCAGACATCTGCGCTTATCCCACTGATAGTTCCAGTTTGAGATCCTATTTAAATTGCGTTATCACTTGTCATGGAGAAATCGGAACTGCGTTTTAACATCCGAAGGAAAGCACTGTCAAATCTTGTAAAGTCACCATAGCTGATGGTGAAGCGTAATAGCATTATGTTTCATTCGTCACTATGAACCGTCGAACCTTTTGGCCGGTTCAGAGTCAAGTTTCGTTTTTTCAACCAACAATGCAAAGAAATCTCCAAATGGCTTTTCCTAGAATTTTTTTTCAACCATTATACTGTTTGTAACATGTAGTAGCAAGTAAAGTGGGTCTTGGACCAAACACCTTCACCCATTGAACAACAGGGCCGGTTTATAAAATATTGCTAAAACCTGCAAAGTATCCATCTCATTATGAAAGCTGCAACATCAAAACTTAGCAATACCAAATAATACCTGAACCTGGGTACCTGGAGGTGTTATCTCTGACTCAAAGTTTGACATGTATTGAACCTCCATCCTTCACGCTCGCGAGCTGCCGTTGCACTTTCTGCTATATCCAGGCCTGTCCATGTTCTTATGGTGTTTTATCCATGTCATTCTTTGCTTTCCTCTGGTTCTCCTGCCCTATCTTTCCTCCTCTTTCAAAATGGTTTCGTGTCGTTTTAAGTGGCCAAAGTATTATATTTTTCTACATTTTATTTTATTCAGCAGGGTTTGTATTGTGTGTAGAATCTGACACACCTCATTGTTTGTCTTTTTTGTTTTCTGACTTATCCTGGGCATTCTCGGTAGCACCACATCTCAAACGCATATATTTTTTCTCTCTTTCCTTGTCAAAGCCCAGGTCTCTGTACCATATTGGAATATGAGGAAGATATAGCTTTCCAGCATTTTCTTCTTTTTTAAAGTGAGAGATAGTTGCCTGAATAGTCTGTACATTTGGCTGAATCGTGTTATTGCAGTTGCTGATCTTACGTTTATTTCTTTTTCACTTCTTCCATCATCTGTGATTGTTGACCCTAGATACTTGAATTGGTGCATTTGTTCGATTCTTTCCCCATCTATGGTTGTTGTTTTTCCAGAAGTTTTTGATAAGACAATTATTTTTTTTATGGAGTTCGTGTCGAGACCTGCCTTGCTGTTGTTCATTTTTACTACTTTCACAATTTTAGAAAGATTTTTGTTCGTGTTTGCAAGCAGAACTGTTTCATCTGCGTATCTCAGGTTGTGGCCCCCAATAGTGACACCCTGCAGCTTTTGAGATTCTCTAAAAATAAACTCTGTATGGGTTGTAAAAAGATACGGAGAGAGGACACAACTTTGTCTTACTCCTCTATGAATTTTTAGTGTATTCTGATATTTCATTTCACTGTCTAATTGCTGCCAACACCTATCTTCTCCAAACACTCAATCAACTTGAAAAAGATCATACTACTAAGCCGTCTCAAAAACCGTGTAAGATATGTCCTAAAAGCCAATATTATTTTCTGTATAGAAAGATTTGTAATTTAAGTGATTTTTTGTCAGTGAGGGTCGATGTGGAGCCGGTGAGCTATTTCCAAGAGCTGTATCATCACACTCACGGTCACATTTCTTGAGAGTCAGTTGTCTCTGAGTTGGTTTGTGTGCTGAAAATTTTAGCACTTGCTAAAATGTTTCGAGAATGCATTTGAATGTGAATTCGGAAATTCGCCCTCAAATCGAAACGTTTCCAAGAAACCTCTCTTCTGACACGAAGCAACCATTTTAAGATGGTATCTGAATATCTGTGACATTTTGAAATCAACCAATAGAAAAGCACGCCAGAGAGCAGAAAGGAGGTAAAAGGAGACAATTTTAGAGAAGAATTTTTTTTTGGGTCACTACTCGGATTCGAACCCAGGACCTTTGAATGAGAAGTCAACACCTCAACCTCTAGGCCACGAGATC
>NW_004797319.1:1335525-1342405 GCF_000002075.1 Aplysia californica | reverse complement strand
TTTTTTACTTTTTGAAATAAGGAAAGACGACCTCAAGTTGTATCTAAAACACTGGACCTAAACATCACAAACGAGTATTATTTTCGAATTCAGCGCCCCCAAATTAGTCTAAAATAACAACAACCAAACAAACCGAACAAAAACAAAAAACAAAAAACCCATCTTGTTTTAAGCCGGAAACAAATTCATTGTAGACAAGTGTATCCGGCCAAACAAATTTTAATATCACATTATATCCCATGTGGCTATTAGCGTGCTTCATCATGTACATTATAATGATGTTTAGACTTACCAGAAAACACAGAACTAAGCTGGCTCTCACCATTTTGCGTCAGCTTCCTTCCCCTCAGCAAATCAGAAGTGAACAAACGTAGAACGTAGAGGGCCTATAAGTATCGACGACCGACTGTTCTGCGTGTCGGTCTAAATCTAAATTATCTTTAATATACACAAAAATTCACCCGGAATAAAAATTAAGGACCCCCCCCCCCCTTAAACCTCAACTGCTTATCTTATTTGTTGTGTTCTCTTGTTCTTGAAAAATAAAAACATTACTGCCATATCGCGTTATATTTCTAAGGTTAAAGGGTTTTTTTGGTCACTTTATTAGGCCGGTTTCGATCATAAACCTGATGTGTGTGAGTGGTTGGCGAGTGCTCTGATATGGTGCGTTCCTGCTTTCCTTTTTTTTTTTTTTTTTTTTTTTTTCGTAAGTGTTTTGCGGTGCTCGCAACTTTTAAGGTCACATGAGCGCGCGGGACACATTAAACATTTTCAGTTTGTAGGAAATTTTTAATGTTGCCTGGATGGCGGCCGAAGTTAACTCTTATCAATTTTAGACCACCAAGGGATCTTTAATGTGCACAACTTGTACCCGGGACCTCCGAGATTTTTTACCCTTATCCGAGAAGGCTAAGTGTATATCTTTCCTACAAGAAGATCAGGGGTGTGGCTGAAAGACAGCAGTAAGAAGGATCCAAAGAGTAGCAGTAGAAGAAAGGCTGCAGAAAGAGTCGGAAGCCCAGAGGAGGGGGCACAGAAGGTGAGAGGGTAGGGGCAAAAAGTGGAGACGAAACCAGACGATAGAACATTGTTAGAACGCAGAAAAAAGAGGTGGAGGGAGACAATTTAAGAGAAAAAAAATTTCCGTGGCTATCTGGGTTCGAACCCGGGACCTTTGAATGAGAGGCGAATGCCTTAACCTCTAGGTCAAGAGAGCCCCATTTTGAAAGGTACACATAAACATAACATGGTTCATTATTAAGAAACCAACGTCTCCCTTTTCCGTCATTGAAAACATTGCCTTATCTCGTTTGTTCCTGTATAGTTTTCTCATTTTCAGAATACAAATTGCTGCCGAATTAGACAATCACTCGTTACATTTCGAAGGTAAAGGTAGTTTTTTTCTCCCATGCCTATCATTTTGTTATACTTTCTCAGCACAGTGAAATGTCCATCTGGAGTGACTGTCGTGCTTTTACTGTCCTTGTCCTGGAACCAGAACATGCCGATCACGCTCCTATAGCTTTTAATTTAACACTTTAAAGAAGTAAAATTTGGCGTTTTTCCCAACTTTAGTCGACATTTTTAAAACTTGATTTTTCTTAAACACTACGAATGATTGATTTTCTCCATATTTACAGACTTTATGTCATCATGAATGGATTGTGTTTGTTCGAAGTTTTGTTGAAATTTATGAAGAGAAATTTTTTAAAAAGTTTTTTAGTTTTAGTTGTAGTAGAGGTTTTACGACACTCGCAACTGCATAAGGTCATATGAGCGCCAAGGGGTGGATGTCAACAGAAAAGTCCTTACACGGAATCCGACTTTCTCTGCTCACCTCTCTGGCTTCAACAGCACAGAGTCTGCTTCGACTGTCAAGGCACCCCGGAAATAGTGGGTCACTAGAGTGTGACAAACATACAAAAGAAGTAGAGGAAAAAATGACAATAGTAAGGTTTAGGAAAGAAAAAGCAGCAGTTCCCTGTTGTAGATCAGGCACAGTTATAAGCGTGACATTGATGAATCAGCCCATTTACAATTCTACTGTGTGCATGAACGAGAAATGTCCCCCCTTTTGGAATGGCCTAAAGACACTTCAGTCAGTGGCACTGCCCCGGGGGGTCTGAGAAGATTAGCCATAAATGGATTTGCGCACTATACCAAAATAAGGAAAAGGTTAGAATTTTTAGAAGGTTAGAAGGTTTTATTTAGGTCCTTTTTTAGACACCCTGTACTTTAGATAATTTTAGAAGCGGGCTGCTATGACATTGTCTGTTGAGATTCTGCTTCCCAAATAGCTTGTACTTACATGTAACTGTATCAGTTTTGTCTAGTCTTATATCTACCTCTTGGTTAAGTCCTCTCTGTTGATCGCTAATGGAACTCAGGTGTTTCAAGAGGATTTTGGTTTTCCATTTTTTCTTTTCAAGCGTCTCTGCAGGAAAAAAAACCCTCATACACTTTTTGGCCCATTGTTTGAGTAAGTGCTTAACATAGGGCTTAATAACGGGCATACTGAATCAAGATTGCTGCTTATATCCCCCCCCCCCCCACCCCCATTCTATTTTGTCGTCCCCTACTGGTCAACTCTCAAACCGAGCCTCTAGCCCATCTAAGTAAATACAGTGGTCATGTTGTTTGCTGTCCCTGCCCCCCTCCCCCCCCCCCCCCAACCTCCTCCTGATTTACAGCCTGGATCAAGTCCAGCTAAAAGAAATCTCAAGTAAGCCTTTCAGCGATCACCTGTTTACGGCCACATGATTCCAGGAACTTCCCTCTATCTCCATTCTGGTGGAATAAAAGACTTGTCCTGGTAAGGAGAAAATGGCTGATCAGAAATATAGTTGTTCTGTGTTCTATTGCACCGAAAGAACAACTTGAGATAATCTAGTTCCTCTTTAATTAGCAACGATCTTGACTGCTCCTAAAAATGAAGAGAAAAAAGTGTCTTGTCGTAAAAGCTAGTCCGTGTCAATTTGTATGATTCTACTACTAGAGTTGTGTTTGTCCTTTTCCTTATTTTGGTATAGTGCGCAAATCCATTTATGGCTAAACCCAGACCTTGGTTTGTAGAAAAAGTCAAATTAGAAGAATGTAAAGAAAGACACCACGGAAAAAACGTTACGGTACTACCAATATCAGAAAAACATTTCAGAAAAAAAATAATTTTTTCTTAGTCCTGGTTCAGTCTAATATTATAAAGGAATTTTAGAACACGGATATCTGGTGTGAAATTCTTCTTTTGCTTTTGAGATGCAAGAGATAATATCCATGGTGTTGGATGGTAGCCCTAGCCTTTGGGAGAATTAAAATTGCAATCTCTCATATCTGCCCAGTATCTTCACGATTTGTTCTTTGTTCTTTTTGCGGCACCCAAACATCTCCATGTGGGTGGTTGGCGGGTGCTCTGGTGGGGTTTGCTCCTTCTTTCCTATTAAAAATCTATCGTCCTTATCTCCCCTTCTTCTTTTTTATGTTTGTTACTCTCTTGTAACACCTCTAATCTTCTGGCGCTCGTATGACCTTATGCAGTTGCGAGCGCCGTAAAACCTCTACTAAAAACTAAAAACATCTCCAATGACACAAAGAGACAGCTCATCAACTCAATATTCATACCAACATTATGCTACCAGTGCCAGACCTGGACATTAAGTAAAACACAAGAAAGCAAAATCACCACGTCATGCGAAATGAAATGTCTCCGCAAAACCCTTAACATCACAAGACGAGACAGGCAGAGCAATGAAGATGTAAGAGCAGCTATCGGCATTGAGTCCTGCCTGCATTGCATAGAAAGACAGAGAATAAAATGGTTTGGCCGCCTGTTACGTATGTCACCTGACCAACCAGCCTCGAGAGCCTACAACACCAAGCACTCAGGCTAAAAAGGAAGAGGAAGGCCACGCAAAAGGTGGATTGAGGGTGTCACGGAAACAATGAGAAAACTTGATATCACTTCTGAAAGAGCTGCGGAGCTGGCCTACCAAAGAAAACTGCATCTCCCCTCGACGCTTAACGGCAAAAGTAAAAGTAAAGTAAGTATCTTCACAATGATGATGATGATGATGGTGATGACGATGATGATGATGATGATGATGATGATGATGATGATGATGATGATGATGATGATGATGATTTTTTTTTGTTTCCTTAATGGGCCTGACGGACTCCACGAAGAAATCTTCGAGCGAGAGCGAGGCTCTTTTTCGGCTCCATTATCAATATGCTTAGCGTCACCTCTACTCGTCCAAATAACTCCATTCGAATTGCCATTGTTCCTGGACATTCAAACATATGTTTGACATCTTCCTTTTCATGGCCGCATCTTCGGCAACTTGGGCTGAGCTCTTCATTTACAAAGTTCTTATACCATCTTAAACTCCAATGGTGGTCCGACCGCAGTCTCGCTAGCTCAACCTGGTCCCAGCAACATGTGATAGACTTTAGTTCCCGCTTATAGGAGTACCCAGAATACACATCTTCCAGGTGATGGTACTTAGTTCTACATGGTGGGTCTCTGATTTCCCTCTTGATCATTGGAAAGATGATGATGATGATGATGATGATGATGATGATGATAATGATGATGATGATGATGATGATGATGATGATGATGATGATGATGATGATGATCGTTCCTCCCCACCTCAACAAACCCGAAAAACAC
Organism: Aplysia californica; assembly: GCF_000002075.1. NCBI lineage: Eukaryota > Metazoa > Mollusca > Gastropoda > Aplysiida > Aplysiidae > Aplysia > Aplysia californica. The sequence continues at coordinate 1,337,736 of NW_004797319.1, read as the reverse complement.
AAGGAATTAACGTTATTTGTCATCTTTATCTCTTTACCTAAAAGTACAACAATACATAGAGTTGTACTTCAAATGTGAGGTATCGTGGTGAAATCAGGCACTCGTCAAAATAGTGAAATTAAAGAAACCGTTACTGGCCGGTGGGTATTTTTTCCGAATTTTTTTTTTTTGCCTTAACGCCTTTTATGTCCTTTTAAGAGCACATTTCGGTGTAGATTTTACTGAAAAACGTTGATCTACAAAATTGGAAATGTGTAGTTTCCATCCACACTCCCAAGTTATGAAAGTTTCAAAATTTTCTAGGCCATTTTCTCGCTAATTTTACCGCTTACAGCAAGTGACCCACCCCTCCCCCTCCCCGCCCCAACCTCCTTCAATCGCAAATATCGCTGCTTCTATTCAAGATATATGGTTATCTTTTTCTTCAAAAGCAGGACCAATAAACAGGCTTTGGGATAATATCAATAACTCCATATGCCCAAAATGTACGAGAGCCTGATTCCATTGCGTCAAGACACAAAATGTTTGCTGTTGAAAAGTGGGAGTTCGAGCGAGTGGTGGATTTGGGGTGTGGGGGGAAGTGAATACTTCGATTATTCACGTTTTTAAAACATAACAGGAAGGTACTGTAAAAAAAAATATATTATTTTGACTTTGGGTGGTAAAAGATAACAAATAAATTCGATACACTTTAACAAAGACGTTTAAAGGTAATAATCCCAATACAGGGTCAAAACATTAAAACAGAACATGACCATCAAACATATGAGAGTCTGTGGGAAGGGTTGGGTTGTGTGTTGGTTTTTTTTGTTGGTTTTTTTTTGGGGGGGGGGGTTGGTGTAGTTTATTGACAAATCGATTTGTCCTATTATCGTATCAACCATTAGTGTTGTCATTGTCTCGAGGAAAAGCAACTCTTTAACATGTCGGGGTAATCAGCCCCACGCCACTATGTCCCCTCTACTCAGCGTCTATCTGCCTCTGACTTCCTGGCCTGCCTGCCTTACAAACGCGGAGAGCGAGGGTGTTTTTGATGGATAGGAGTGCGTCATAATCGGCTATCGTGAACATGAAATTTTCGGATGGTGCAGAGGCGATGTCCTCCAACTCCTGGTCGTCTACATAAGGGCCCACTCCTGGAGATGAAAGTGATATACCATTTCATCTGTGGTAAACTTGTCGCCATTCTTGGGGGGGGGGGGAATTGGGAGGAGGGGTGTGTGTGGAAAAGGATTTCTTTCTCCTCAGCAATTTGGAAGGGCTTTATGTCTCCACAATAAGGATTAAATTTTTTATCTCTAGTTGGGGCACAGCAAAAGCCACAAGTCATCTTTATCTTTAATTCTTTTAATTTGTTTACTTTGCTTGAAAAATATTATCCTCTGCGGATATATTAGTCATCGAAAGAAACTGACGTACAAGCTATTTTGTTATCAATATAAGTTAGTAGTTGGGTTTTTGTTTGTTGCTGTTTTCTTTGGGGGGGGGCGAGCTTTATTGTTGTGTTGTTGATGTCTTGAATTGGTATGAAAAATTTAATTTGTGAATTTAAAGGGGGGTCTTCGCTGAACACTTTTTATTTCCTTTTAAGAGCACATTTCGGTGTAGATTTTACTGAAAAATATTGATTAAAGGCACAATAAATGTAATTTTTCAGTTTCCAAGGATTTTCAGGCTATGGGAGTTACATAACTTTGGCGGCCATTTTTTTGCTAGTTTTGCCTCTGAAACCAGGCGACCCCCATCTCATCCAATCGCAAATATCTCGATATGTATTCAAGATATATGGTTATCTTTTTCTTCAAAAGCAGGCCAATAAACATGATTCTTATGGCAATATCAATAACTCCATATGCTAAAAAAACTGACGGTGGGTGGTTGGCGGGTGTGCTCTGGTGTGGTTTGCTTCTTCTTCCCTATTAAAAATTAGTGTCGTCCTTATCTCCCCTTCTTCTTTTTTATGTTTGTTACTCTCTTGTAACCTAGTTGAAGCAAAATGAAACATTCCGTGACCGTGGAGCGCGGAAGTCGCGTTCTTTGGCTTTTTGGAGACTTTAGGAGTTAAAAAGAAAATTTAGCTCCCATGCCTCTTTGAAAATGGAGGGCGTTGTCAATAATTGACATGTAAACTTTGTACCGTCTTAACATGCAAAAATAGTTCAGGTAACTGGCTAGCATAATCACCGCAATGGACTGTTTTGTTTACATTCG
>NW_004797319.1:1333701-1334686 GCF_000002075.1 Aplysia californica | reverse complement strand
ATGGCGTGATAAATGATCTGGACGAAAGGAAAACTTGGAGTTTCATCAAGTCTCTAAATGGATCACCAGATACCAACTCTCCCAACGAAGTACTGAAACACAACGGGAAAAGGATAACATCAGCAAAGAAGAAAGCTGAGCTTTTTGCCCAGCACTATACAAAAATCAGTAAGCTCCCATTTACCCAAGAGGAGCACAGAAGAAACAAACTCCGATTGAGGCGCCTACTGTATGACGATGCGAACAGCGAAGATGAACAGCAATCATACCCACACTTCATTATGAAAGAGCTGGAGCGTGCCATAACACAAATGAAGAGAAGAAGTGTTCCAGGACCTGATGATATACCACCATCTTTCCTAAAAGAGCTCGGCCCACTCGCATTGAAAGAATTGCTCAGCATATGTAATCTGTCGCTTAGCCAAGCAGCGTGCCCACAAGACTGGCGTAAGGCACTTATCATTCCTCTCTTGAAAGCTGGTAAGTCACCTAGTGATATGACATCATTTCGACCCATTAGTTTGACATCCTGTGTCGTTAAAGTTATAGAAAGGATGCACGCTGAAAGAATCTACTACCTGTCAGAGAAGAATGAATGGATTGCAGATATTCAGGCAGGTTTTCGCCAAGGTCATAGCTGCACAGACCAGATCATCAGAATCTGTCAAGGAATTGAGGATGGTTTTCAACAAACACCAACATTCCATCGATCAGTCCTAGTCCTGCTGGACTACTCAAAGGCATATGATACGGTTTGGCGTGAAAGACTATTACTGTCAATGGCTGACAAGGGAGTTCCGTTGCGTGTAATCAGATGGATCCATGATTTCCTGAGAAACAGACAAGCCCGTGTTCGCCTGAATGGAGAAATAAGCAAGAGCCAGAATTTCAAGCAAGGGCTTCCCCAAGGAGCTATACTATCACCGCTGCTGTTTATATCCTTCATAAACAACCTGGCAGAATCCCTCCCAAACCCTGACTCCAA
>NW_004797319.1:1330558-1331711 GCF_000002075.1 Aplysia californica | reverse complement strand
AAGAAGAAGAAGAAGAAGAAGAAGAAGAAGAAGAAGAAGAAGAAGAAGAAGAAAATAATAGCTAGTCCGTCAATGTCCGACGATAACCAATACATCAGCAAAGGTGAATATTTCTCCAGGGAAATAGAAAAATTTGAAGATTTAAAGGTTATCATGACTAATGACTTCTGTTGTGGCCAATGAGATAAATTCTTGCACATTTTGAACATTTAAAGATCTAGAATTGTAGATGTGCGCAGCTTGAGGCTTCTCTTTTGGTTTTAGCATATTATATAGTTATATCGTGAAGCCTCAAATGATTTGCTGCCCATTGTGACTGCTGCTCTTCATCTGAGTTTGGCAGGAGCAAGGTTCTCCCATGTCGAAGGATAATATGTTCAAGTCCTTCAGAGACATTTTCATGGCGTTTTTGTGGCGCTTTTTTTGGTGCGCTATCATTACACTTCCCTGAGAACAGTTCAAAATAGAAGAGTGCCTTTGTGATTCTTAAATTAGGCAGTCTTACAACATGGCCATTGGCCAGCCCAGCGAAGTTGAGCCCTTTTGAGCTAAGAAAACAGACTATCGACAATTTCCCATTTAAGAACTTCGGTATCCGGTATTTTATCCTGTCATTTGACGTCATGAATTCTCCAGGGGCATTTTATATGGAAATGGTTAAGCTTCTTGACACAGCTTTGATACATATATATCCATATATAAACATGTACACCAATACCCGTGCACCCACACACTGACTCGTACACGCATATATCGAACTACTAATGGAGCTTAGGCCAAATTTTGCGAACAGTATATTCTCAGAAACTACCGAATGAAAAAATATGAAACTTTGCCAGTACCTATAACTTGAAACGTATTGTTGCACTATTGTATTTCTATTAAGAGCATATGTGTAAGAAGAAAGCCCATTTTAAGTTAAATTCAGTCCTTTTGTAACGATCTCCATCATTTGCTTCGACATTGTATATTCACTGCGGAGTGCCGATTGCGCCGAAGGATATTTTGTGTTCAGTTATACATTAGGTAGGTTTACAGGAATTCCCGGTTTCGGTCTCACGCCTCTGACTGTCTTCTCACAGCGGGTTTGGAGCGCTCATAGAAGAAGAAGAAGAAGAAGAAGAAGAAGAAGAAGAAGAAGAAGAAGAAGAAG
>NW_004797319.1:1320239-1329503 GCF_000002075.1 Aplysia californica | reverse complement strand
GGAGGAGGAGGAGGAGGAGGAGGAGCAGGAAGGAGGGAAGGAGAAGAAGAAGAAGAGGACGAAGAAGAAGAAGAAGAAGAGGAAGAAAAAGAAGAAGAAGGAGGAGGAGCAGGAGGAATTAGAGGAGGAGGAGGGGGAGAACAAGAAAGTATTGAAAGTAGATTTCTCCTGCAGTGAATTTAGCGCGCACGCCGAACTGCGCCAAAGGATATTTTGTGTTCAGTGTGTTCGTGTGTAGATCTATGTCTAGATCTAATATCTAATCTAGATCAAGATAAAAAAATCATGAAAATATTGAAAGTAGATTTCTCCTGCAGTGGAGTTAGCGTGCACGCCGAAGGATGAGTGTATTTTTTGCACAGTGTCTAGATGAGATCAATAATCTAGAACTAGAATCTAGATCGAGATCTAAATCGAGATCAAGAAGAATCATGAAATGAAAGTAGAATCTAGTTCTGTGATATTGCTATAACCTATCGAATATTGAAAATGGATTTTTCTTGCTGTGCATGATAGATTCTAAGATATAGATCTAGGCTAGATCTACATGTGAATCTTAGATCGAGATCGAGATCAAGTTCAGGTTTCAGATTGGTCCTGATTGGCAAACACAAATCGCTACGCTTCGTCAGCAACCTTGTCATTGCACTGAATCCCCTTTCTACTAGATAGGAGGCGGGAAAAGAGATGAACAACAACTTGATCTTTTCCCATTTGGAGGGATATTTGTCTTGCACAACAGTTTTCAACCAGAATGACTGGTACGCTTTTTCAACAATGGTTTGATTTCAAAGTGACATTTCATCGTCAGAAGCTCTTCTTCAATTGCTACTCGCAAGTTATCTTCTGTTTCAGTGTTCAATGGGTCCAGTATCCAGTATGGAATTTCCTGTTTAAAAATATCAGGAGGCTAACCATGTCTTCATATCTGCATGCAAATCTCTGAGGTGGTTGCTATATATATTTGTAGTTCCTCGTCAAAAATGCGCTCTTTTTTCAGTGTCTTCGTCAAGCTAGGAAACAGAGAAATTTTCTTCTGCCAATGTTTCGGCGGATCATTTCCAATTTCGACAAGAATGACGAAAGCCTTTATCAGGTTGGTGTCACCCCCCTGCAGCTGAAAGTAGGAGCGCAATGTTGTTCTTGTGTTCTTTCAATTTATTGCAGAGATCACTGTCTGTTTCTTGAAAAAAAAAACAGCAAAGAGTCAAACAGGCAGAACAATAATCGTATTCAACAGTTTCCTTTCGAGAGCCACCAGACTTCAGTGTGCAAAAGTAAGCATTGAAAGTACTCGTCATTTTCAGTGCACAGCTGTTGAAATAGTCTCGAGTTCAAAGCGTGGACTTTGATCTTGTTCACACACTTTGATGGCAATGGCCAGTGTGTCATGTAGACTTTCATTCAGGTTTTTTGCCACCAAATTCTGTCTGTGAATGACACAGTAAACAGTAAATACCCCATGGACTGATTTCTTCAAGAAGTTCATAAATCCACGTTTCCAACCTGCCATCGACGGTGCCCCATCTGTTGCACAGGCAACTGTATCGGTCAGAGAGATCTGTTCTCCTCGAAAAATTCTTGGACCACTTTGAAAATGGACTCGCCTTTGGTATCTGTTTCCAACATTTTCGCAAATAACAATTCTTATTTCCTCACCCTCTATGAACTGATATCCAGTTAAAGGCTGATCTCACGTCCTTTCAGCATTTTGCACTGTGATTCCTCAACATTTGCTGACATCTCATCAATACTTCTTTGAATGGTATTGTCACTTAATGGGAGAACTTTCAACACAGGCTCCGGGGCACGTTGCAGGACTGTGCTGACCACCTCTCTTATCGCAGGCAATATTATTTATGAGGTCCTCACCAATAGCATGGTGTTTGCCTGCCTTTGTAATTAGCTGAGATAAATTATATGTTGCTCATACGCCTTCACCAGCTTGATCGACGTTGGCTGCAAACATCAGTTTAACTGATTTTCATTTCTGAAAATTGACCTTTAGAGTTTTGAAGTATGCCAGATCTTTGTCAGATTTGTGGTGATGAATCTTCTTTATATGGAATTTGCGGGCTGGGAAAGAAAGTTCTTAGCTATAAGTAGTATTTTAAACTATGCCTAAGCTTTCAATTTTTGCTTTTGTTTTTGTTTTTTATGTGACTTTTTTCCCTTCATCATGTCTTATGTTGCATATCATGAAAATTTCACACTGCCCCCTAAGCGCCCACCAGCGACCCCCCCCCCACCCCCCAAAATCGCCCAGTTTCGCCACAGCGCCCCCAGCCCCCCCCCCCCCCCCCCCCAAACTCTCACCACTGATTTAGAGTCTAGAACAAGGGTGTCGGTGAAGATCGAGATCAAGAATCATGAAAGTATTCTTGAAAGTGGATTTTTCCTGCTGTGAATAGATCTAGATATCTAGGCCATCTGTGACGCCTGTCGGTTGTTAAAAATGTGAATTTCTAAACTTAGATATATCTATGGGTCTAGGCTCCTTCTTTCAATTACATGTATTGGCCTATGTCTTTATAATCCTTCGAGATCTAGGCTAGATCTAGAATCTAGATTAGGTTCTTCTTAGAAGCAACAATTGGCATGTAGGCCTAACTCTTTTTTAAAAAGTGATTGAGCTGGAACTTAAGGAGAAAATGCCACGCCTTTGAAGAGGGTTAAGAAGTCTTACCCCTAAAGGTAGTCAAGAGGGGGTGCTACATGGATCAAGGTAAAATATTTATGTTTTGTTTCTTTCCTGTTTTCAGTCTTTTTCCTCTTCTTAACTTTCCTAATACTTCTTCATTATTATTCCGTTCGTAGAACAGGTACTTTTACTAGTACATAAAATGTACACACACTCTCGAAGACATTCATATGTGAGGCAGCATGATGGAATCAGGCTCTCGTCAATTTTTGGGCATGAAGAGTTATTGGTATCACCTTAAAGCTTGTTCACTTGTCTTTATTTGGATGAAAAAAATGTACATTTATTTTGGATACAAGTCAAGATATTTGCGAAAGAAGGAGGTGGAGGTCACCTGTTTTCAGAAGTAAAATTTGTGAGAAAATGGCCGCCAAAGATTAGTTATTTCCTTCGTTTAAGAGTCCATGGTAACTGAACATTTACCAATTTTTGTGCCTTTAATTAACGTTTTTCAGAAAAATAAACTCATAAGTGAGTTCTTTAATGGGCATGAAAGATGTTGGGCCAAAAAACAAAAATTGATAAAAATTCACAAACCTACGGAAAAATGCGCATTTCTTCACTTTGATTATTTTGACGAGAGCCTGATTCCACCACGCTGCCTCACATATACAGACAGGGGCACTCGTCGACATGAGCAAACACAGACACTAAACAGATGAGCATTTGTGCTGTCCATTCGTTTCTGCTATTTTCTGCCGGCTTTTGAAATCTTTTAACAAAAAAATGTAAAGACAACAACAAAAAAGAAAAGAGGTGGATGGTTGGCGAGTGCTCTAGTGTAGTTTACTCCTTTTTTCCTAAAAAAACCTCTACCGCCCTTATCCCTGCCCCCCCCCCCCCCCCCTTCTTTTTCTGTTTGCTACTCTCTAGTTACATCTCTAATCCTCGACTCTTACGAAAACTAATAAGATAGAGGAGTACCTGACGCCATGTTCTGAGGTGAGCACCGAGTTCTTGACCAGATTGAGGGCATCGTCTGTGTTGGTGACACCTCCAGTGTAGCGAATCGTCTCCACGTGATCTCTCACGTCCTTCTGATCATAATACTCGTCAAGATGGAACTCCACGGTAGCGTTGGTGCTGTTGTGTGTTTCCACAGGGGAAATGAGAAATGTGTATATCAGAAATACGGTAAGGAATGCAGAAACAAAAACAAAATATGTTCCCAGTGTCTTCCAGTTGTGTGGGTTGGCAATCTAGAGAGGAACATATCTCCAGGCACGAGAGTGTCACGATAGGTGAGGTAGAAACCTGGTGTTCATTCACTTGTTTATTGATTGATTGATATTGACTGGTTGATTGACTGGTTGAGTCATTCGTTTATGTATGTCATTTTAAAGTATTCATGTGTTATTTAGTCATTGGCATATTCATTACGTGGTTTATTTACCCAGTCATTTATTTTACTATTTATACCTTTTCCCTTATTCATTCATTTGCCTGCATTATTTATGATATTTCTATCTGATTTTCATTTTAGGAAAAGGGAAGGATGAGAAGGATACTCAAAGCCCTCATGGTTTTTAAGTTAATAACCAATTGTCTAACTTTGTGTATGACACTGTGCTAGTAATCTATAAAGCTGTCTCTCTGTGAGGTGGAATGTAAGAAGGAAAAGTGACAGTGTCTCTGGACTACCTGAAGGAGACGGCAGCGACCCTGGTCTTGTGTCTGCCAATGTCAAACAATTTAATAAGGTTTGATACAAAGGTGAGTTGTTTCATGAAGTCCAAAATGAAGATACTGCTGGACATGTCCAACACAAACACCACTTCCGCTGGCTTCTGATGGCAAGCTGAGGGCGGGAATATAAAAGTAAAAGACATATCAGTGGGCTGTGGAAGTGGAAGGGCGAGGGGGGAGGGAGGGGGTAGACGAGAGCCTGAGCACCCATTGGTACAAGAGAATGGGGCATGGTGGGGGAAACATCGATAGGAGTGATGAAAATGCATATAGTATGACTGATGCTGCTTATAATTGAAACTATTAAAATCAGCTCATGTGGTTGTCGTCGGTACCTTCGCCGTCTATTCTCCCAAAGACTGGGGCTACCCGTCAACACCATGGACACCACTGGGGTCTCAAGACAGCAAAAGAATTTCATACCTGATGTCCAAATACAAAAATACAAAAGTAATCTTTTTTTTGGTAAGTGACTTACGGTGTCCGCAACTGCGTAAGGTCATATGAACACGCGAGACACACCAAACTATTTTAGTTGGTACGGAATTTTGAATTTTGCCTACTCTTAACGATTTTAGACCGCCAAGGAATCTTTAATGTGCGCAACTTGCACAAGGGACATCCGAGATTTGTCGCCCTTGTCCGAGAAGGCTAGGTGTAGATCTTTCCTACCCGAAGATCAGGGGGTGTGGCTGAAAGACAGCAGTACGAAGGAGCTAAGGAGTAGCTGTAGAAAGGCTGCAGAAAGAGCCAGGAGCCCAGAGGAGGTGGCAAAGGTGGTGAGGGTGTGAGGGCAGAAAGTGCAGACGAAAGCAAACGACATTACTAGAGAGCAGGAAAGGAGGTGAAAATAGACAATTTCAGAGAAGAAAATTTTTCTGTCGCTACACGAATTCGAACCCGGGACCTTTGAATGAGAGGCGAACATCTTAACCTCTAGGCCGCGAGAGCCCCCCCCCCCCCCCCCAAAAAAAAAAAAGTAACTTCATTAAACTAAACCAGGACAATACAGAAACATAACTGTACCTTTCTCTGCGGCTTCCTGGTCACTGGGTATAACGTTAGGGCCGGTAACTAAATCAAGGTTGGGGAGAAGCAGGGGAGGGGAGGGGAGATACATCATTATTGCATGTCACAAGGACTCTATTACAGGGGCAACATATAAATATGTGTGGGAAAAGAGAAAAATATTCAAATGTTCTTTCAAAGACATTTTTTTTACATCGATATGTCTGTCTTTCTTTTTTTACTTTTACATTTCTTCCCTTTCATGGCGTCTGTTTTTGCGTTCTTCTCTTCTGATTTTTTTCTACAAACCAAGTTCTAAGATTAGTCATGAATTGATTTAAGTACTAGATACAATATACCAAAGAATAAATGTATTATTTTAAACTTATAGTCACAGGGTCAGACATAATCAGATCTCAAATATTTCACTGAAACATTCACCTTTTCCGAGACAGTTGAATTCATTATGTCTTTGTATTCCCTCGAACAGAAGTTTGGAAACGGGAATTTTGATATCAAAGAAAGGGGAAAAGTGTCAATGGTTAAATCATCGTCAAGACTACGTACGATAAAACGAAACTGCTTTAGACATAACACAAGACTACTTGATGTAATGCAAAGACAACACAGTTTCACCCCCACCTTTGCAGATGAAAACAAAATAAGCAAAGCAAAACATATTCTCAAAACATAATTATATATGTATGCATGACATGCATAGTATATTACAAACACACACACACACACACACACACACACACACACACACACACACACACACACGCACGCACGCACGCGCGCGCGCGCGCGCGCGCACACACAGGACGGTGTTGTGAGAATTATTCTCCTAGCTTTGTAAAATGAGCATGTAATGAAGATGATGCCATTTCTTTGCAATGACATCTCATCCATACTTTACTTTTACTTTTATCCTCCGCTTATACCCTTTTGGGTGTCGCGGGAAGAAAGAGACGCCTCTCTGTCGCCAGCCGGAGAGCTTGGGTCAGGGGAATGCCGTGGGTGGTTAATGTTTCCCTAACTCTAACTATCTAGATCTAGGTTTCTCGGTCGTCCTCTAGCCTTGTTGCTCTCGAAATTTTGAATGAAGGCACGTTGTGTTGGATGGCGTGTTGATAATCGTAGGAGATGCCCGAACCATTTGATTCTTTGGTGTTGGATGTGATGCATGACATCATTTGTGCCCACCATTTCTCGGATTACTGAGTTTCTAATTTTGTCTCGCCTGGTCTAGTTTACTGCTTTTCTAAGGCATCACATTTCACATGTTGTAATTCTTTGCTCTAATGTCTTGTTCGCGGTCCATGTTTGGCATTGATAAGTGAGTGTTGGGATGGATATGGTGTTGATCATTTTGAGTTATGTTGTCATGGGGATGTTAGGATGTTTCAGTGGTGGAGTAAGCTGGTATCTAACATTATTGGCCTTTTGTACTCGTGTTTCCCTTCCATGATCAGCCAATTAACGCCTGTAAATCTTAACTTACTTTTACTTTTTCATCCTCTGTTGCTATTAAGCGTCGAGGGGGAAAATCTTAACTACCTATAGAAAAAAGGGTTTTTTCCATCTAACATGCTTTGTTGACGACTTTGCACTTTTCCCAAAGTGAAGTTTCTATTTCAAGAAAAAAAATGTTGTTCCCCTTTTTTAAATACTTTTTGTCTGAGTGCTTTTCAGTGATAATTTTGAACAGATTGGACGCAATTGTTGAATACGCTGGGGGGTTAAAATCTGTTTTGGTTTGTGTTGGGGATTTTTTCTTTATTTTTTAAAGGAGCAGTTTAAATCGTTGCTAACTAAAGTGAAGCTGGAGCCTTTCAAGTTGATCTTTCAGGACAATAGAACACAGAACAACTATATTTCTGGTCAGTCAATAATTTTTCTCCTTACCAGGACAGGCCTTTTGTCTCACCAGACTGGAGAGGGAGGAAAGTTTCGAGAACTCTGCGACCGTAAACAGATGATCGCTGAACGGCTCACTGGCGATTTCTTTGAGCTGGACTTGGTCCAGTCTGTACATCAGGAGGGGTGGAGGTGAGGGGGGGTGTAGAAAGAGAGTGAGCTGGATTTGGAGTGGGGGTGGGGTGGAGGGGGGCAACAAACAAGGTGAACACTGTATTTAGCTGTAGGGGCGCAGGGGAAGAAAGAAGACGAAATCTGTTTCTTTACATGCCTTTTTTTTTTGCCCTTGTCAATATATATGAGACTGACGCCATCTGATTCGTAGAAAAAGTATGCATGATAGTATAGTGTCCAATAGTGTATTACGTGCATACTTATTATGGCAAGTAACTGTTTATAGATAACAATGATTATAGATGTAAGTCATTGATCTGGGAGCAATGATGATTTTAGAAATAATGATAGTGATGAGTGGTGATGGGAGATTGCGTTTAAGTAATGCAAGTGTAAGTCTTATCTTTTTCTGCTCCAATGAGTGACGAGGGACATGGGCATCCTCCACCCCGTTCCCTACTGGAACCATAATTAGGTTCATCGTGAAGTACCGAGATAGTGGGCACAATCTCAGCTAAGGTGACATTGTTAGTGTTAACCTATTCTATCAGGCGAAGACAAGTGTCGAGAGGAGCTAAGTAGGAAGATCGTACAGTGGCAGGTATGTTGGGGTATTCGTAAGCAGGTTGTAGATAGCAAGTATACAAACAGGTTATGAGCTTTAAAAATGCAGCACTCTACTGCCTGATCATTAACCCCGAATTATTCTGTTCGCGTCCTATTAAACTTGCGAAGATTCTGAAACAGGATCATCGAACCCGAGTTGAAAGGTTACAATTTCTTTGCATACCTAATTATTCAAGAAGATCTAACTGAATCTATGTCCATATTTCTCTTTGGGTTGATTGGTTAATTATTCTTTTATCATTTCACTTATTCATTTGTTCACTATCTTCAGATGGGCTAGAAGCTCGGTTCGAGAGTTGACTAGTAGGACATGATAAAAAAGAGCGAGGGGGGATAGACATCGACCTTTATTCCTTATTTGGGTCTTTAAGCTCTATATTAAGAATTTACTCTAAAAATGAGAAAGAAAATAGATGAGTTTTTTTTCTTGCTGAGTACCTAGAGAAAGGGCACAAATCACATTTTGAAAAGAAGAACTGGAAGATCGAAGTCTGCTTCCCACACTTGGGTTCCATTAATCAACAGCGGGGACTTGCATAAGATATAGATATAACACTGGACAAAACTGCTACATATACATGTAGGTGCAAGCTATTTATGAAGCAGAATCTCAACCGGCCATGTCATAGCAGTCCACCGCCAAAATTATCTAAATTCCTTCGAAGAGTGCACACCCATTTCTAACTAATAAACTGTTCATTTTCATTATTAAATCCATGTTTCCATCTAAAACGTTTCATATTGTTTCACCTGCCGACTCCAATAACAAAGATTTCAATCCCTGCTTGTTGAGTGACGTTTGCAATTCTGGCTGTCTCCTTCTGGTTGTTAGGCACTCCGTCTGTGATGGTGATCAGAATATGCGGGACGTCTGAAACAGAGAATGGGGTCACTGCTTACAGTCAGTGTTCATAGTCAGCATTATTCCTAGGGGTATACTGTCAATAGCTGAAAGTTGTCATAAACGGCAATTTTGATAAATCCAAGAGAAGAGGATTACTTTTTGGATAATAAGATGGACAAATAATGAAAATGACTGCGAATTTCATCATCTTTATTATCATCCTCATCCTATTCATCATTGTATAAAGCAGATATTAAAACGGTTAAGACCTGGTAGCATTTCCAAAAAATTAATCACAAGTTCAACGTTTCGCTCTCAAGGGGCTTCATCAGGAGCATTCAATAATAATAATAATAATATTTAT
>NW_004797319.1:1312669-1316710 GCF_000002075.1 Aplysia californica | reverse complement strand
AGAGAGAGAGAGAGAGAGAGAGAGAGAGAGTTGTAAGGGAAACAAGTGCGTGAAGGTAAGGAATATAACGGAAAGGCAGGGCCAAAGGGAGGGGATTACTGTAACACAAGGGGTGATTAGTACGTTATGTTGTAAATTTAAGGTCCTTAAAATGGGGCTCGTCGATGATAAGGCCAGTGAGAATTTTGTGAGACCCCCAAGTTCCAAATCTGCGTTGATTCTCTTCGGTTAAGTTTTTCTTTAGTTGTATATTGGACTATTTCAATAGGTTTTTGACAAGGATAATTGGGGGGGGGGGGGGGGCATGGGTTTATCGGAGGTGAGGACGTGGGTGTTACTTCTGTAATGCAAATGAGGAGGTTGCCAAGATTGGGAGGCTGTCGAAGTGCAATCACGCTGAGGTCGGGGAAACAGACTTTCATTTTGTCTGATTTTTACAAGATACTGAAGTGTTGGCTGTGGATTTTATGTACATTAGGTAGTTTTTGGTGATGAGTTGGGACGAAAAATGGTCTTTTGTGTTTGGGCTTAAGGGGTTTGTAGGTCAGAAGGGTTGTAACTTTTAGCAACACCAACAGCGACAAAGAAAAGGTCTTGTATATTCTCGGGTGGTTTAGTGAGGTTTAAAATCGAGCATCACTTTGTTTAATATATTACAACAACTACTGGCTAACATGTCAACATGTACTACAGTCATAACTGGAAAAAAAGACTCAGTTACCTCGCCTACCGAAGCTTTTCAGTATTAATTGGGCGTAGTCAAGACCTGTGTACATCTTTGTCGGTTCCCCGTTTTTGTGACGAATCCCGTCAAAACCGTGCGCCACCTACATTGGGAGAAGTGAAAGAAAGGAGCTGAGGTTAGTCACAAAGGACGGGTTGATTTTGTTATTGTTTGTTTGCTGGATTTTTTTTCGGGGGCGGGGGCTTTGTGATGAAGGAATTTTGAGATTTAGTAAGAATTTTACGGCGGTCACAACTATTTAAGTTCATAATTATGAGTGGGACATAAGTTGGTTGTTTTCATGTTAGTTCACAGCACGGCTTGGTTTCATGGTAAAAATTAAATAGTAAAAAACATTCATTAACATTTGTAAAGAGTAGGCTACTATTTACATCTTTGTAAAGGATTTAGGTATAGGCAAGATAATTTTCAGAAAAGAAGTTTGGTTTGTTTGAGAAAAAAACAATTAATCTTACATCTAAACTATTTATATGTCTCAATCAATGCAAGTTTATTATTATTGCTGATGCCATTGTATGGTCTTGTATAACTTACACTAAAAAGCTGGACCATAAACGTGGTTGAACATTTTAATCAAGAACAAATATAGAACGAATAGATGGGAGACTACTAGAGGAACAGGTGGGTATTCGACAGGAGAGATTAAGTACAGCTCAACTGTTTGTTCTGAGAAATAATATTGTAGAACAAAGCAAAGAATGGAATATCCTCATTATTTTGAACTTTGTGGATTTTTTAAAACGCCATTGACAGCACAGACCGAAAGGACCTGTGGAAAAGTATTGTAATTTATGTATCCCAACAAAAATAATCAACTGTATAAGATCATTATACCAAACAAGCTGCTGTGTCCTGTTTGAAAGAGAACTATCAGAAATCTGCACCTTTTGATGTAAATACTGGAGTTACAAATGGCTTGTATTATCGCCTGTACTTTTTGGAATTGTGATCGATTTCGTAATGAGACAGAACAAAGACATGAAAATAGGCATTGGATGGACAAATGACACATATTTAGGAGATTTAGATTATGCGGAAGGCATCTGCCTATTAAAACACCACAGTACATTAAATGTAATAAAATACAAACGAACTAGCACAAGCTGCGGAAAAAGTCGACATTATAATAATTGTATCTAAAACAGAAGTATTACGACTATCAACAGAAACGAGGCCCGTCATTCTTTATGAAAAACCCCTTGCATAAATCAATAGCTTCAAGAACCCTGGTAGCTTTATATCTAAAACTGCAGACTGCCTTGACGACGTCCAGCAAAGACTTGAAAAGTATGGTTCACTTTTGTGAAGTTAAAATGACAATGACAATGACAATGAAAATCTTTATTCATCTCGCAGGGAGAAATTTGTCTTGGTCGTTAACAATGGCAGTAGACGTTACAAAAGTTAGGCGTAAAGGTTCCATCACGCAAACGCACAACAAGACAGGACATTAGGCCAAGTAAATACATGTCTCACGGGCTGGGACAACCCGCTCGTAAAACATTCAGTCTCTCTTTCTTTCTTTCTCTATCTCTCTCTCTCTCTCCCTCTCTCTCTCTCTCTCTCTCTCTCTCTCTCTCTCTCTCTCTCTCTCTCTCTGTTTCTCTGAATTTCTATATCTGTCTGTTCTTGCTTTTTTGGAAATGTATCGTTTACTGCGGGTCGATAGTTGAAATTCCGATGTCAGTGGGTGGCTATGGTCACTAAGCATTATTTCCGCCTTTTTTAGAACGTTTGTCTTGTGCAGATATTCAAAGTTACTTAGGTCTCTACCAATTGTTCTTGATGCCTTTCTTATCAACTTGTTTAGTTTTATAATGTGCTGCCTTCCCAGATTGCTACCATAGCAAGTGATACCAAAATTTATCAAAGTTTCTATTGTGGTGGTGTAGAAAATCTGAAGGATGGATGGATTCAGATTGAAAGACTTTAGTTTCCTCAGAAAGTACAGCCTCTGATTTACCTTTTTAACGATATTGTTTACGTGGTTTTGCCGTGTAAATTTGTTGTCTATTGTAAGGCCAAGATATTTGTATGAATCCGTGATTTCAATAGTTTCTTGTTCAATTACGAGTGGTGGGATTGTTGGTTTTTCTCTTCTAAAATCAAAAATCATTTCCTTTGTTTTTTAGAGGTTCACTTTAAGAAAATTTGAGTTGCACCATTTAAAATACCTACATATTTCTTCGAAATACTCTTTTTCATCAAGGTTTATTAATCCAATAATAGCGGAGTCATCTGCAAACTTAATTAAGCGTGTTGTTTTATGTATACTTCTATGATCGTTGGTATATATAGTATACAAAACTGGTGACAAAACACACCCCTGAGGACCGCCGGTGTTACAAAGAATTGTGTCAGATTTTGTGTTGTTTCGCTTCACATATTGTGGTCTACCTGTCAAAAATTCCAGGATCCATGCTGCGATATGATGACTAACTCTCAGACTCAGAAGTTTTTCAATGACAATATGCGGTTGAATTGTATTAAGTGCTGAGGAAAAATCTACAAAAAGTACCCTCGTATAAGTTTTAGATGTTTCAAGGTGTTTCAGTATAGAGTCACAAAAAACAAGTACAGCATCTTCTACGTCCCTCTCTTGTTTGTATGCAAACTGGAATGGATCTAGATTTCCATGAACACAGCGTAGAATATTAGAGATGATCAATTTTTCAAGGCACTTGAAAGGAATGGATGTAAGAGCGACTGGTGTTAAGTCATTTAATTCATATATTTTAGGCTTTTTTGGTATTGGTATTACCTCCGATGTTTTCCATATTGTAGGAATGTAGTTTTTGTGTAGGGCCAGGTTAAAATACTTGCTCATCTCGTCTCTTAGCCTCTGTTTAAGATCACGCTGCTCATTCTCAAAATCAAAACAGTCGAAACGACAATAAAAGTTGTTTAGCTCATTTACATAGTCTCTTTCATTTTTTACTTGTACGCTCTCTCTCGCTGCAGTATAACCCGTTATTTTTTTCAAAGAGGACCACATATTTCCCATATTATTTGTCTGAAATTCGCTCTCAATTCTAGTTTTGTACGTTTGTTTACAATGAGCAATCTTTCTTTTATTTTTTTTAGATACCAAGTACATTTCTTTCATGTTATTACTTCTAAAGGCTTTCCGTTTTTCTTTTATAAGATCTTTCAGTTCTTTCGTTATCCATGGCTTATTATTTGGATAGTACGTAAGGGTTTTATAAATAGTAACAGTTTCTTCACAAAACTTAATGTAAGCACAAATGGTTTCGGTAAGTTCGTCAAGGTCCTTGCAGGTGTCTTTGAACATGTCC
>NW_004797319.1:1307129-1312569 GCF_000002075.1 Aplysia californica | reverse complement strand
CTATTGTGGTGGTGTAGAAAATCTGAAGGATGGATGGATTCAGATTGAAAGACTTTAGTTTCCTCAGAAAGTACAGCCTCTGATTTACCTTTTTAACGATATTGTTTACGTGGTTTTGCCATGTAAATTAGTTGTCTATTGTAAGGCCAAGATATTTGTATGAATCCGTGATTTCAATAGTTTCTTGTTCAATTACGAGTGGTGGGATTGTTGGTTTTTCTCTTTTAAAATAAAAAATAATTTCCTTTGTTTTTGAGAGGTTCACTTTTAGAAAATTTGAGTTGCGTCATTTAAAAAA
Source organism: Aplysia californica (assembly GCF_000002075.1). Classification (NCBI taxonomy): domain Eukaryota; kingdom Metazoa; phylum Mollusca; class Gastropoda; order Aplysiida; family Aplysiidae; genus Aplysia; species Aplysia californica. Next base: position 1,312,271 of record NW_004797319.1, on the reverse strand, counting down.
CCTACATATTTCTTCGAAATACTCTTTTTCATCAAGGTTTATTAATCCAATAATAGCGGAGTCATCTGCAAACTTAATTAAGCGTGTTGTTTTATATATACTTCTATGATCGTTGGTATATATAGTATACAAAACTGGTGACAAAACATACCCCGGAGGACCGCCTGTGTTATAAGAACTGATTACTCCAGTAATAACTTTCACCACTCCACAAACAAAACCATTCAAAGATACAAATCATAGGACGGTGACTTGAGTATGTCACGTTCACCTCCCTCGGGTTCACGGTCACAGAGTCGCTTAAAATAGCCTAGTGGCAAGACAATGAACCAATCAGAATTCACTTGAGCACTCTGCTGGATTGCTCCGGGGCTCACATAATTTTGGCATAGAATAGTGTACAGTATATGACGTTTATTTTTAGACTGCCTACTGTGGGCTTTTGTTTCGGCACTATTCGGCTGGAGCACATTTGAGATGTGCGACTTATTAATATTAATGTACCGCCAAACTCGCTACGACTGTCGTCATCGCTTGGGTTATGCCAAAGAGCGATGTATAGGTCAGGTTACCACTGTTGAATCTCCTATTACGTTTAGTTAGAGCGCGTAGGCTTTGGCATGGCATACTGCATAGTACATGTAGATGTTTTACCGCACTGTAGACACAGAAATGACTGTTACAGAGCCAGCAAGGACCTTGTTTTGATATAATATTTGACTTGTGTTTGTTTCTTGCGTCTTTTATTTTATTATTGTGGGTGCTTTACGTACAAGAACAAAAAAAAATTGGGGCGGCACTGCACGACCGTGCTCTATGGACGAACCGCGCCTGGTGTGTATGTGTGTGTGTGTGTGTGTGTGTGTGTGTGTGTGTGTGTGTGTGTGTGTGTGTGTGCGCGTGTGTGTGTGCGTGTGTGTGTGTGTGTGTGTGTGTGTGTGTGTGTGTGTGTGTGTGTGTGTGTGTGTGTGTGTGTGTGTGTGTGTGTGTAATATAAATCTATGGCCCTCGACTCACACTTTCGTGTTACTTTGAATACGGCATGTCAACCAAATCAGGAAAGTAATACAATTCCGTCTGTGACAGGTGTAGGAGAATAATACTTAGGTCGTTCAAAAAGTGCGTCGCTGGTTCAGAGGAAAACCACATGAATTTTCCGCCGTCGGCATGCGACAAAGAAGGCGACTATGTTAAAAAGTAAAGGTACTGTCATGTAGCAGACATCCTAAGTGGGTGGTTGGCGGGTGCTCTGGTGTGGTTTGCTTCTTCTTTCCTATCAAACATCGTCCTTATCTCCCCTTCTTCTTTTTTATGTTTGTTACTCTCTTGTAACACCTCTAATCTTCTGGCGCTCATATGACCTTATGCAGTTGCGAGTACCGTAAAACCTCTACTAAAACTAAACTAAGACATCTTAAGTTTTCATTTGGTGTATAACTTTTGTGTGTAGCATCAGTAATAAAGAAATTATGAACTTGGAGGCAAAACTTCTTGAACTCGTATATTCACACATTCTGCGCGTCATTGCATAAATTTTGCACAAAAGCAGGCCAAGTAAGCATACTTAAACGAAACAAGATCGAACTAAGTTCGCTCGTACTCGGATATAAATATTCAGAGATTTTACCTACGTATGGTTCCCAACATCTAGATTTCAATTAGATCTTAAGGAGGAGGACGGGAAAAGGGGGAGGGGTGGAAGCAAGAGTAGAGAGATGAGGAAAAGGAGGAGAGAGAGGAAGAAGAGGAGGAGGACAAGGCAGAAGCGAGGGGGTAAGGGTAAAGAGAGAGGAGGTTGGAGAGAGTGAGACGAATGGGAAGATGTTGCTGATGATGAAGAGGATGACGATTATGATGATAATGATGATGGCGTTTCCCACCCTCTTTTGAGCGTTAGTAGCGTTAAGGACAACCGTCACTTTGTCCTTATAACATCTTGACCTAAACTTGTCTAGTGTGATAGTTCGTTTCTTCCGGGTCTGAAATATCGGTGATAGAAAGACGCGTGCAGTTTCAAAAAAAAAGCTAGGCTGGTAGTGGGAAGAACAGGGGTCAAAGGGTTATGTGATCACCTGTCAAGGTTGGTAGGCGTGACTTCTATTAATATACTATTATTACTTTGATTAGCCAGCTGTGAATTAGTCTCGGGCATGCAAAATTCCACCAAGACTTCAGTGTGCTACGAGAGGTACTGGACATACAAAACTACCAGTTGACAGACACTTTCAATAGAAGGTAAACGTAAGCCTTTTACGCCCTTCAACACAATTTAGATCATTTTTAGGAGGGTTTCCGAGCCTGCCTGTTGGGGCCAAGCCTGACTGAGAGCGATACATCTCAGGAGAAAGACCGAGATACTCGATAAAAATTCTCCCCACTCAGGAATTAAACTTGGGTCATTTTCCTGAGACAGTGAAGCGCCCAACCGCAGCAACAAAAGGCACCGATAATATTATGTCCTTTTCTGTCTCATTTGTATCAGTTTACACAAAATGAAGACATGTTTCGCAAACACGTTTTACTGCGGAGCAAAAATTCGTTGCTGCACTATCACACTGTTATAAGAAGAAACTAAAATTAAATGTTTAAAAAACCCGTTTTCAGAAGTGAAAATTCCGGAAATTATGAAAGCCTTTTAATTATCCACCTTCCGTACCTATTTCATCCTCAAGTGCTCCTGAAAATCTTACTTTTTCACACTCTTCCAATCTCATTCCAACACCAAACTTGCACGCACTCATTACCTTATCTCTGAATCGAATATACCAGCCCATGATACATCAAGTAACTCAAAAAGGTTTTATTTCACAGCACCGTATCTGGCCACCATACAAAATATAATCTTGACCGGCGTCTTTGGGATAGTGTTTAGGTCTTTTTCCAATTTCCCTCAGAAGACAGACATTCACAAAATGGAATACGGGCATTTGGGGACAAATTACCCCCCTCCCCCCCCCCCCCCCCCCCCCCGCCCCTCCGACAACCGTTTTCTATTAAGACATTTTGGAGGCACTGTCTTATTCAATATATTTTCAGCCACGTTCACAGTTCGCGATACACGGTTTTTCTATGGCCCTCCCACACCAGAATAATGTTGGCTCGTCTTACAGCTGCGACGTATGATGTCACTCAGCGGTGAAGAGAGACAAACAGGCGAAAGTTGCGTTATCAACATACTCGCAGCCGTGTGACAAGCGGAAATGTTCCTGCGAAGTATGTGAAAGTTATGATGTAAACTGCGGACTAAAGCTTTCATAGGAAAGGAACTATAAAGAACATTGCTTAAAGTTACATTCTCACAATTTAAATCAAAAGACTGCGTGTTCAAAATCTTCACTTTAACTTTAAGACTGTTTCGTAAGGCCCTGCGTGCATTAAGACAATGTTAAGTCGTCACACGGCTTTGAGTATGCGAATGAGGCAATTTTCGCCCGTTCGTCTCTCTTCACCACCAAGTGACGTCCTTCTTCGCACCCGTGCGACGAGTGGAAAGTTTCCTATCCTGTGGAAAGGGGGGAGGAAAGGGGGGAGGAAAGGGGGGGGGGCTTACCTAAGTGCCATTCAGAATATTGTGTATAATAGCTGGCCTATTCGTGTTGCTGTCGGATTTGCTACGTCTTGTTCTCATCTCACGTGGCCAATTCCAACCACGGAAGGTAGAGTTGTTCTACTGATGGACTTCTCAACCAAATTTTTTTTTTCTTAAGGTTGCAAACAGCAAGACTAAGTTTAGTCAACTGTACTGTAAGACTAATTATGAGTATAGGCTGGTCTCCCTCCTTCCCAAAACCACAATCGGTATGATAAACCGTATTATTGTGTAATTATAAACCACGGTAAAGCTAGAAGTACTGGTCTCTGCGTTGATTGGGTATTTCTTTCATTTCGCGTTAGATGGGTATTTTTTCATAATCAAGACACTCATTTTATTAAATGAATTGGAGACTACGGCCTCAACAGAAGGGGAAAGAAAGAACAGAGGAACAAAGGTACCAAAGCACATATACTGTCCATATACTCGTGTAATCATATGTGTTGCGGAAGCCTATGTGTTGCTGTTTGTGTGTTAACATGATTTCAAGGACCGTATCGTTATTTTTATTGTGAATGCGTCTATTATCCACGATTTAAGAACGTTATTACAGAGTGGAGGAGACAGTTTCTTAATTGTAAAGTCCTAACAAGTTATTTTCGTTTTACATGAGTTCCATGAGCAAAACAAAAAACCAACTAAAAGAAAAAAGCAACCTAGTTCTGTTCCTCATTCTGTGTTGTGTTGCTCCCATGCAATCTGACCCCAGGCTCTCGTGACCCTTCCAGTCCACAGCGTCGTAGAATCTCGTACGTAGTCTCAGGTCATCTGGTGTCAGGGAAGACAATGGCAGGGGCGCCATCTGGAACGTAGGAAAGCCGAGACGCTGCCAGATGATAAACGGAAGAGAACTTTATGAGTGTGTGCCAAGCTTGGGGGTCTGTGGTTATACGACTAAGGATTGGTACAGTAATGTCTTAGACTATGACTTTGAGTTTACATGCATATCACGTTCAGCGTAGATTTAGGTAACATTAGAAGCAGGGTCTCTAATTTACCGCCGTCTCTGATAGAAGAAACAAGAAAAACTCATTCAAACACCAAATTGGGCAGAAATAACGTCGGCGGCTTAGTGGTTAGGCTCTCAGACTCGCAACCGTAAGATCGTGAGTTCGTGTCCCGTTAGGGGTTCGACGATGGGTCCTTGAGAAAGGCACTTTACACGAATTTTCCTTACTTCACCCAGGTGGGAATGGGTACCCAGCTTAAGACAGTGAGGGATCTTATTTGTTAGTGTTTGAGCGCTTAATAAGCTGCTTGTAGTGTATACTTCCCGGGAAACTGAGAATGTTTCTGAGTGTTCGGTGGTCTGCTGGGGTAATAATAATAATTTAGTGTAAAGCGCATAGAGCTTGCTGTCGAGCGGGGATACGCGCTATACAAATGCTATTTATTATTATTATTATTATTAGAGTATAGTCACTAGTGTTACTATTATTAGATTACTGTGTGCAGTGTGCTCCTGGTTTTTCCTTGATATCTATCTATCTATCTATCTATCTATCTATCTATCTATCTATCTATCTATCTATCTATCTATCTATCTATCT
>NW_004797319.1:1304527-1305742 GCF_000002075.1 Aplysia californica | reverse complement strand
TGTCATTATTATTATTATTATTATTATATAATAATAATAAAAAATAGTGATAATAAATCAAAGCACAGAAAGACTGTAATCGAATACCCGTCAAACCGAAACCGAAAGTAATAAAACTTCCATCAAAGTCATGAACATTACTCCAGACACCATAATATGGGACAGTTGAACAGATTTCTGCAGTTTTCATTGCAATGTCACTTCGAGGGAGTTTGACCTATTTACAGTCGTACTTCGATATTGTCCTCAAACATCAATAATTGTTAGAATATTTTCAGCAGCAGTTCTTGATCCTGTCTTGAAAATGGCATTTTGTGCTGCATATTTTTCACCACAGAACCTTAGTTTCCTTTCTAAAAATATTTCGAGCTGATTTTTAGAAGGCGAGCCGCTTCTGCCCTGCCTGTTATGACCAGCCCAGGTTGTGCGGGATACAACGTACCTGCTGCAGACAGACGGAGATATAATATGTTATTTTTTAAAACTACAATTGCTACTACTACTATAAATAATTGCATTTCATTTATATAGCGCATATCCACGCTCTACAGCAATGCTATGCGCTTTACAACTTGATTATAACCCCAGCAGACTCTGCCAGAACACTCAGAAACATCATTCTTGGCTTCCCGGGAAGCATACAGCGCAAGTTGCAGATTTCACGCGCTCCACGCGCTCAAACACTAACAAACTGACAAGATCTTACACGGTCTATAGCTGGGCGCCCATTTCTACCTGGGTGAAGTGACGAATATTCATTTAAAGTCCTTTTCCCAAGGACACAACAATGGGGCCCCTGACAGGATTCGAACCCACGACTCACGACTTTACAGTTGCGTGACCGATAGCCTAACCACTAGGCCACCGACTTTACCACAAAGGAATTGACCCCCCCCCCCAAAAAAAAAAGAAAAAGAAAGAAAGAAAAATTGCAAAAACTTCACTTACTCCGGGGATCCGATTAGCGACAGCACGCCAATCGAAGAAATAAGCTAAGATTTTGTTATGGCAAAAAGACACACTCACCCCATCCCATTCTACCCCACTCCACCCCACCAAACCTCACACAAATTCTCCGCAAGCTAAGGCGTGATTAGGTATGGTATGACAGCGTCTTTTTCAACACTGCAATGTTATTAATTAATGTTAGCGAGACCTCCAAATTTGACACCCATCTCCGAAAGGAACAAGCCAAGTAGTTGAAGAGCCTTACAA
>NW_004797319.1:1294014-1300677 GCF_000002075.1 Aplysia californica | reverse complement strand
ACATACATACATACATACATACATACATACATACATACATACATACATACATACAGAACAATTTAACAATTTTTCAGCAACTAGCAGAAAGAGTCCTATCAGAGAGCCAATGCAGTTTCAGATCAAACCGCTCAACAATGGACATTATCTTTTCTATTTCTCAGCTACAAGAAAAATGCAGGGAGCAACAACTGCCATTAGATACTGCATTCGTCGATCTGACAAAGGCTTTAGATACAGTCAGTAGATCAAGACTGTACATGGTGCTTGGACAAATTGGCTGTACCCCAATACTGCCACAGCTCATCATCTCATTCCACAAAGATATGAAGGCCACCATTCAGTTTGAAGGTTCAACATCAAACAGATTCAATATCAATAGCGGAGTAAAGCAAGGTTGTGTCTTAGTACCAACCCTTTTTAGCACTTACTTTGCTTTCTAACTGCAACACACATTCAAAGAGTCACCAGGGGATGTTTCCCTCCACTGGAAAACTGATAGGTCACTCTTCAGTCTTGCTCGACTCCAGGCCAAGAACAAGATCAACAAAACAACAGTACGAGACCTTCTCTTCGCCGATGATGCTGCTCTTGTTGCTCACAGTGAATCAACCCTACAAACAATGATGGATCGCCTATCAACAGCATGCAAGGTCTTTAGTTTGGTCATCAGTGTTAAGAAAACAGTCATCCTTACCCAAGAAGGTGCAGAGTAGAGTCATATATGGCTGAACGACAAGGAACTTGAGACAGTAGACAAGTTCTGTTACCTGGGGTCTACCATCAGCTCTACTATATCACTTGATGATGAGATCAACATCAGAATAGGGAAAGCAGCAACAACTTTTGGAAGGCTGACAAAACGAGCATGGGGAAACAAAAGATTAACCATCAAAACAAAGATCAAGATTTACGAAGCATGTGTCCTCAGCACACCCCTTTATGGATCTGAAATATGGAAATTGTACAGCAGGTAGGAAAAGCGCCTCGACATTCTCCATCTCAGATGTTGCCGCAAGATCTTAGGCATCTCGTGGCGTTGCAAGGTTACAAATTTTAATGTTGAAGTGTTGGCACGGGCAAACCTCCAGAGCATTACAACTATCCTGAGTTTAAAAAATTGAGATGGCTGTGCCATGTCAAGAGAATGGACGACAACCGGATTCCGAAGCAACTTCTCTGTGGAGAACTTGCCCAGGGAAAGAGAACAAGAGGAAAACCAAAATTGAGGTACAAAGACACCTGCAAAAACAGCTTATCTAAGCTTGGAGTAGATGTTAGCATCTGGAAAGAAATAGCTGAGGCCAGAAAAACATGGAGGAAAATGATAAAGGAAAGAACTATAATGCTAGAAAACAGCCTTAGAAACAACCAGGCTGAGAAGCGCCAACGACGAAGGGAAAACAGCCGAAATACAAAGTTTCCATCCACGTCACTGACATGCAAGCAATACGACAGAATCTGCGCTTCAAACATTGGAAGAGTTAGCATTGAAAGAAGCTGCATGAAGACAACCTTGAGACCATTTTCAGCTAAATTTACCGTCTGCATAGACGAAAAGAGCCATACATTACACCAGTACAGAACAATTTAACAACCATGACATTGCTGGTCGCCACTGTGCAGCGCCCTGTTTTTCAGCTATTGCTTAGTTTGACTGACAAAATGGTCCATCGGCTTTCATGGGGGGGTTTTTTGGCTTTTAAGTAGGACCATGCAAATTATCAAAAGGGGGAAAACAGTCATTGTTTATAAAACACTCGTTTTGCAAAGGAAGAACTATTCAAGAAAACCGAATGAGTTTCAGAGACATTATCATTGTTCTTGATAATGAATTAAAGAGAACTTCACCTTTCTTCTGACTTAATCTGTTTATCTTGAGTTATTTACACTTTGAGACACCTAGCGAACTGTGAGAATAGTATGCCACGAAAAAAAAAAGAAACACACTTGCAGTTTGAAAATCGGACACGACTACACCATTTCAGAAAAATCTTACAAGAATGGCTCTCGCCTTTTAACAAAATCTGCAGAATCGAACAAGTGTGCACTCTACTGTAGAGCAGAGAACCCAACTGGAAACTGAGATGGGAACGAGCCGCAAATCTTGTGGACGGTCTGTGGCACGGACACATTGTTTGTTGTGCCCTTCTGCCGGTAACACTTCAACGACAGTTTAGCGAACGAAACATCTTTCTCTTTCTTGTCTTGTTTTTGTTTTGAGATACTATCCAAGGGCTCTCACAAGTTACTTGAGCATATTTTCCGCCTATAAAAGAAGTTGAATTAACAATGGGAATAATGGAAGTTAGTATCATAGATCGTTAAAAAAAACGTTGCTGAAAACTTTAATTGAATTCTAAACACGTTCAGAAATGATGACTGTGTCAAGCTCCATATATTTTGAGACTTAGAACAAAAACCCTCTCATGAAAAAGGATAGATGTAAAAAATGAACACTGCAAGAGAAAAAAAATAATAATTCGAGAACCTATGGTATATTACAGGCCAAGAATGGTATTTTTGTGAGGGTGGAACAGGCATATTTAAGACACTCACCAATTTCTATCGCGTGACCATTTGCCATCGTTTATTTCTTTTGTATTGGATTCATGGGACCAAAACCTGCACAGGTGAGGAAAAAGTTAAGGTGTTGTAAGCTTATGTGTTAGCATGTCCTATTCTGTGAAAGAACATATTATCGTCGCCGTCATTAAGAATTACAGCCTGCCATTTTTTTTTAGAAAATGAAAGTCAAGTATGTTTTGGAATTCGACGAAGCGCACCAATTGGTCTTAGTCTCAGTCGTATTAAAATAGTAAGAAATTTGGACCAACTCAACGTTCTGTAATAAGATAATGTTCTGCCCAAAATGTTTGCTGATCCTGAAAACCTTGCATTTTGGTGTACGACAATATTGAACGACTGGGTCGTTATAGTGAACATGGGCACGATATTGTCACAGTAAATAAAGACTTTGGGGCTTCATATTATCACGGTTTTATGCCCCATTCAACACGGAATGGTTGTTTAGAAGGCAGACTTTCCACTTATAGTCTGTAAGAACATGGAGCAGAGCCAAACCGATGGGGAAAGATGGAAACTCCTCAAACTACATTAAACTCAGAGCGAACTGTTGGGGGTTTTAATCAGGGCTGCCTTCATCACAGTCAAATAAAAGGGCTAGGCGGGTTGGGAGTTGGGTGGGGGGGAGAGGTAACATGGTACCATTTTAAACTTCCTCACAATTGTTGCAGATCGCAAAGTTAAAGAATCTGTGACTCTCGTTATGCCCTTATATTCATGTTACAAGAAAATTCGGAAGATACCTAGACGCCTACGCATTTCAGAGAGTAGCAAGTGTCCACCCCATTTAATGGCAAGCAGAGAGGGGGGGGGGATAGGAAATCCTTTTTTATTACATATGTTCGTGTGTGTCTGTGCATGTGTGTGAGTGTGTGTGTGTGTGTGTGTGTGTGTGTGTGTGTGTGTGTGTGTGTGTGTGTGTGTGTGTTTGCGTAAGAGAGAGAGAAAGAGAGAGAGAAAGAGAGAGAGAAAGAGAGAGAGAGAAAGAGAGAGAGAAAGAAAGAAAGAGAGAAGGGAGAAAGAGAGAGAGAGAGACAGACAGGGAGAGAGGGAGAGAGGGAGAGAGAGGGGGGCAGACAGACAGACAGACAGACAGACAGACAGACAGACAGACAGACAGACAGACAGACACAGGAATGAAGAGAGAGGGGAGATAGAGGGAAAGACAGAGAAAAAGAAAGAGAGAGGGAATGAGCGAGAGCGAAAGAGAGAGGGGGAACGGGAGAGAGAGAGGGAGAGAGAGAGAGAGAGAGAGAGAGAGAGAGAGAGAGAGAGAGAGAGAGAAGGGGGGGGGCAAGAGAAGAGAAGAGAAAAGAAGTGAAGAGAAGACAACGGAATAATTATTATGGTGTGTTGGTTTGAAATATTGTGCCTTAAAAGAGAAAGAGAGGGAGAGAGAGAAAGAAAGAGAGAGATAGAGAGAGAAAGAGAGAGAGAAATGAGAAAGAGACAGAGACAGAGAGAGAGAAAAAGAGACAGACAGACAGGCAGACTGACAGACAGACCCGACAGACTGACAGTCACACGGATGAAGAGAGAGTGGAGATAGAGGGAACGACAGAGATAAAGAAAGAGAGATGGAAAGAGCGAGAGCGAGAGAGGCAGACACACACAGAGAGAGAGAGAGAGAGAGAGAGAGAGAGAGAGAGAGAGAGAGAAAGAGAGAGAGAGAGAGAACAGAAAGAAGAGAAAGGAATATGTGTGTCTTAAAAGAGAAAGGGAAGGAGAGATGGAGGGAGAGAGGGAGAGAGGGAGAGGGAGAGAGAGAAACAGAAAGAGAGAGAGGGGAGGGAGAGAGAGAAACAGAAAGAGAGAGAGGGGAGGGAGAGAGAGGGGAGAGAGAGAGAGAGAGAGAGAGAGAGAGAGAGAGAGAGAGAGAGAGCGAGAGCGAAATGAAGAAATAAACAGACTCACGGATGGAGAGAGGGTAGGGAGAGAAGGAAGGAGAGAGAGGGAAAGAGATAGAGAGGAAAGGAGAGAGAGAGAGAGAAAGCGGGTGAGAGAGAGGGAGAGAGAGAGAGAGAGAGAGAGAGAGAGAGAGAGGGGGGGGGAGAAGACAAGAGAAGAGAAAAGAAGAGAAGAGATGAGAAAAGAATATTATAGTGTACTGATTTGAAATATTGTGTGTCTTAAAAGTCGGTGAACGTACACTCGAATCTCCTTCCAAAGGAGGGTAAATACAAATAAACATCATATTTTCCGTTTTGCAAAGCTGAGATTTTCAAAATTATGTTCCAGTATGGTTCTTAGCTACCTCAGTTCTATCTGCTCAGTATCGAATTTTGATAAATTAGATTTTGTGTTTCACATCATGTCTAGATTTTTAAAATGCAATTCTTTGAATATCTTGATAACGGCTCAGACTAATCTTACGATTGTGATAGAGCTGATAGAACATTTGGTATCTGACCTGATGCTCTTAGTAACTCAAAATAACCGAAGATGTCAGATAGAACTTTGTAATTCTGAGGCGGCGACTTGTTCTTTGAGACATTGAGCTTGCCTTGAGCTCTACAATAAATGTGTATTACTGTAATTTAGATGTGCCGCGAGAACCCAGGCCATAACAAGCGGGCTTATTCAGAAAAAGGAGGGCATGCATATATTCATAATGGACAGGTTGGGGGGCTCTCGTGGTCTGGGAGCTTACTGTGTTCGCTTCTCATTCAATAGGTCCCGGGTTCGAAACCTGACACCGACGGAAATTGTTCTCCTTTCACCTTCTTATCTGCTCTCTAACCATAATATTCTGTCGTCTGCTTTCGTCTCCACCTTCTGCCCCTTCCCCCCTCCCCTTTGCCCCCTCCTTTGGGTTCCTGACTCTTTTTGCAGCCTTTCTATTGCTACTCATTGGCTCCTTCTTACTGCTGCCTTTCGGCCACAAACCTGATCTTTGATAGGTAAGATCTAATACCTAGCTGCCTTCTCGGATAAGGGCGAAAAATCTAGGAGGTCCCGTGTGCAAGTTAGGCACGTTAAAGATCCCTTGGTGGTCCTAAAATCAATGAGAGTAGGCTTTAGCCGCCCCCCTGGCAAAATTCAAAATGAATAATTCCTCCCAGCCTGACTCAGCCCAGTGACAGAAACTATGCAATGTTTGATCCATGATAAGAGATAAGTGCACAACCTGTACTTTTTGCATTGTGGAAACTTCAATTAACAAATGAGTGTTTTATATGATGCGATGTGGACCAATGGCCTTATAAACTTACTTACTTTCTTTAAAAATTCAAACAAAATCCGTTCAATTATTGTCGTCTTGGAAAATTGAGTCTACATATACAAGCTTGAGATAAAAGAAAATATCACCTCTCATTTTTAAACCAAATTATGTTTTCCAGAAAAACAGATATTATAGAACATTTCGCGTACAGTTTTAGATATCATCATTCACTTAATTTCCAGAAAGACTAGTCTTGTACACGATAGATTCAAATGTTCGAAAGATATGTATGATATATATTATATATACATTACAGGAAGAAAATGTTTCGTAATGTTGTTAAGGCCACCAACAGAAAATGATACAACCCCCCCCCCCCCTTTACATCGTTTGATCTATAAGCCTGTGAGTTGTACTACCAACTACTTTTGATTCACTAAAAGGAAACAAAAAAGGGAAGAGGTGGGGGAAGCTGTAGTTTGAGACTGAAGCAAGAAAAACATTTATACATGTATACAAAGGATGGTAGAGGGTGGGAAAGGCCAAAAGGTAGCGAGATTAGGGTAACATGAAGGGGTGGGGGTGTATGTGTGTGTGTGTGTATGTGTGTGTGTGTGTGAGAGAGAGAGAGAGAGAGAGAGCGAGAGAGAGGGAGAGAGAGAGAGAGAGAGCAAAGAGATAGACAAAGAGAGAAAAGGGAGAACATGAGAGAGACACAGAGAGAGAGAGAGACCGAAAGACAGCGAGAGATTGAGAAAGAAAGAAAAAGAGAAGGAAAGGGAGAGAGAGGGGAGAGGGATAGAGAGAGAGAGAGCGAGATAAAGAGAGCGTATCTGTGTGTCTATGTGTGTGTGTGTGAAAGAGAGAGAGAGAGAGAAAGAGAGAGAGAGAGAGAGTGTGTGTGTGTGTGTGTG
>NW_004797319.1:1282169-1293623 GCF_000002075.1 Aplysia californica | reverse complement strand
TGGGTGTGTGGGTGTGGGTGTGGGTGTGTGTGTGTGTGTGTGTGTGTGTGTGTGTGTGTGTGTGTGTGTCTGTCTGTGTTGTGTGTGTGAGGGGGGTGGGTATGATAAAGGACTTCCAGCCAAGCCATGAGATTACTAAATCGTTTGTCATATGAAGCTTCATTTAAACTTATTTCATCGTTTCCATCATATTATTATTATGAACCTGAAAGAATGTCATGCACATTGGCACTTTCCATTTCAAAATGTAAAAACCACAATAAAAGATAACGGAAAATAACAAGACGTTCTAATAATACTGTGAGAGTTCTTGCTCTTTCTTGAAACCTCAACAACAAAAATTCTAAATTGCTGTGTGATAAAGGTCTGAGTGGGCAAAGTGGAACAAGTGTCCGTGATTTTTAAGGTTTTTTCTGTTTAAGCATTGTTGAAGTTTTCTACACAACTGCCTGGTACTATTTATAGAAATATTGTGAGGCATTTAGAAACTGTTTGTTCAAGAAGACAGGGAGCTAAAAAGGGGAACAATTTTAGGATTAACAGTAAAGATTCCACGCTGCTCCATTTGAGTGATTAGCGGCACACGGACACAGTTGGTAATAGTTTACATCGAAAATCCAGACCCATTTCCTTGTACTTACCACTAAAGGCAACATCCAACTAACTGTTAGAGCTATGGATTTATTCCCTTTTACTATACTCACATGGGTGTATTACGAATCTTGCTTGCCAAAAGAACTCAGTATGAACATACAGCAAAAACAGACTCGGAAGGCAAAAGCATCTGGGCAGGTTTTGAGGATCAGACTATTGTCACTGTACTTCAAATAACGTAAGACGCAAAACAGACCAAACAGTACCGCCGCCCACCCTTTCCCTCCACAATTATCCCCCCCCACATGAAATCACTCATAATCGAAACTTTACTTATTTATGACTTCCAAGTACATGGTTACATGCAGGGGACTATCGTGTTCTAGGGTACGGTCTCTGCCTCTGATTTAAAAGGTCCCGGTTCGAAATATTACTTATCTTTTCTTTAATAAGTCTCCTTTCAAAATCTTTTCTGCTCTCTAATCGTACTCTGTTGTCTGCGTTCGTCTCCAATTTTTGCCCCCCTCCCCATCCCCCCTTTGCCTCCTCCTCTGGGCTTCTAACTCTTTCTACTGCCGTTCTACTGCTACTCCTTGGCTCCTTCTTACTGCTGTCTTTCAGCCACACCCCTGAACTTAGGGTAGGTAAGATCTAACGCCAGACCTTCTTGAATATGGGCTTAAAAAACCCGAGGTGCAGTCTGCAAGTTGCGCACTTTTTAAAGATCCCTAATTGGTGGTCCTAAAATTGATCAAAGTAGGCTTTGGCCGCCACCCGGTAGAATTCGAAATTGAGTCCCCCACAATGCGAAAATGATTAATGTGTCCCAAACGCTCATAATATGACCTTATGCAGTTACAAGCGCCGTAAAACACTCACCAAAAGAAAATGTTTCAAAGTTACCTGCCGAAAGTGGTTGTGACCAGCATTTAGATCAGCAAGACCCACAGTTGTCTAGTATTCAAACATTTCGACTTCCTCGCTGCCAGAGGTTTTTTTTCGGTTTGTTTATTTATTTATTTCGACCTATTAATTTTTGTTGCGTGAGGCTCATGTGAATTAGCAATTTACATTTTCGTCGCGTGCAGCAAGTATTTTCGTTCATTGGCCCTATAGTAAAAAGAAAGTTAGAAGAGAGTTCACAATCTATCCAAAAAGACAATAGTAGAACTGGCAAAGCGTGCAGATGCATAATGAACATGACCAGGTGTTCATGGTTCCAAGTGACATCGAAATTTCTCTGAGCAATATAAGAGAGGTTAGGATAATACCCCCACTCACCCCCACCCCCAAAAAACAATAATAAATAAATAGATAAATAAATAAGTAATATAAAAAAATAATAATTTGAGTTTGAGCCAATCTGCGGGAAAATGCTCCGTGACATCTCACACGAAGTGGGGATGGGAAGGGGTAGGAGGTGTCATTTCAGGTCATAAATATTTCTGTTCTGCTTTGCATCCAGCTGTTTATAAATACCAGGGAGAACAAATTGGTTTTAAATATGTCACACGGAATGTCGCCATTGCGACAGTCTAGTTATCAAAGATAGCTAAGACCGTCGTTAGTTTTAGTAGAAAGGTGTCGTAGATTTTGTAAGTGTTCAATAACATTAATCTATTATTTCGTCCGATTGGACAACTGAATTCAGTCATATATACGAGTACATTGGTGTCTTCAAATTATACCACTTGTAATTAGTAAAACTGTAAGTTGTTTGATGTCGATTTGTGAACTTATGATAGGCACTTGACATGAATTCTCCTCACTTCACCCAAGTGGGAATGGGTACCTGACTATAGACAGCAGAAGATTTTGTCAGTTTGTTAGTGTTTGGGCTGTTGCAATCCACAGTCCGTACTGTATGATTGCCTGGAAACGAGAATGTTTCCGGGTGTTCAAGGGTCTGCTGGGGTAATAATAGTTGTAAATCACGTAGAGCACGCTATATAGCGTGTATTATGCGCTCTATAAAAGCAAAAATTAATATCTATTACTTTTATTATTGTTAGTATTATTATTACTATTATCATTATAATTATTATTATTATCATTATTATTATTATTATTATTATTATTATTATTATTATTATTATTATTATTATTATTATTATTATTATTATCATTATTATTATTATTTTTATTGTTGTTGTTGTTGTTGTTATTATTATTATTATTATTATTATTATTATTATTATTATTATTATTATTATTATTATTATTTTTATAGTCATCATCATTATCATTATAATTATTATAACTATAATTATTTTTATTTTTATTATTATTACCATTATTGTTGTTGTTGATGTTGTTGTTATCGTTTATTATTATTATTATTATTATTATTATTATTATTATTATTATTATTATTATCATTATTATTATTGTTGTTATTATTATCATTATTATTATTGTTGTTATTATTATTATTTTCATTATTTTTATTACTATTGTTTTATTATTATCATTATTATTATCATTACTATCATCTTTATTATTATCATTATTTCCATTGTGAGAAGGGGGAAAAGGGATGGGGGGGAGGGAATCGGATTATATATTTTGAGCTCCTTTAGACACAGCCTTAATCATGTTAATCGTATATATTAGGCGGGCTGCTTTGTCTTTTAGGTGAAGCTGTGACGACTCTACCACTCCTCAACAGACGCCGGTCAGCAAAGTATTTATCAAAATACAGTTTTGTATTTCGTAAACCCGAGGTGGTCAATACTAAAGCAAATCAACTTTATAAATCATATCTTAGTGGCAATTCTTTTTCTATCCATAAGGAATATATTTGTCCGCGACACCTGTACAGCAATTGAGGATTAATCTTTTTTTGCACCCATGCTTATGGAACGAGGATTTTG
Organism: Aplysia californica; assembly: GCF_000002075.1. Lineage (NCBI taxonomy): Eukaryota > Metazoa > Mollusca > Gastropoda > Aplysiida > Aplysiidae > Aplysia > Aplysia californica. The sequence continues at coordinate 1,290,156 of NW_004797319.1, read as the reverse complement.
GTGCTAGTCAAGTGTGTTCAATACAAATAATAATATTTGGCATATTATGTCTAGTATTAATTATGAAAGATGTTAGAGTTAGAAAGAAAAAATATCCACATACTCAACCTATAATACCCTTTAATCCAAAGTACCGTATATACTTACTTACTTTTTACTTTACTTTTACTTTTTCATCCTCTGTTACCGTTAAGCGTCGAGGGGAGACGCAGTTTTCCATTGTAGGCCAGTTCCACAGCTCTTTCAGTTGTGATGTTATGCTTTCTTAGCGTTTCCTTGACACCCTCGATCCACTTTTTGAGTGGCCTTCCTCTTCCTTTATAGCCTGAGTGCTTGGTGCTGTAGGCTCTCGAGGCTGGCTGGTCAGGTGACATGCGTAACAGGTGGCCAAACCATTTTATCCTCTGTCTTACCATGTAACGCAGGCAGGACTCAGTGCCGATAGCTGCTCTTACTTCTTTATTTCTCTGCCTGTCTCGTCTTGTGATGTTAAGGGTTTTGCGGAGACATTTCATTTCGCATGCGGTGATTTTGCATATTATATACCTATCTATAACATGACTTCGCGTATAATACGGGGAATATATTTTGACTCCACAGTCGGACCAAATGTATAGGTCTCGGGTAAAAAATGGGTTGAATTTCTGACGTGTTGGAAGAGGCTCAACACGCGTGAAATCAGTACTATTCGGGCATTAAATTTTAATAAAGTGTCTTGCTTTAACTCTTTGATCTAGCGTCCTTATTTCTCCTCATTTTGTGTGTATGTTTCTCTCCGGTCACACCTCTAATCTTCGGTACTTATATGACCTAATTGTGTCGCAAGTCCCTCTACATGCTTATAAAGGGTGTCCATAGGCATCATCGGTTCGGCTCGGCTCGGTTTTGACGTTTTGGTTGAATTGGGGCTAACCCTAGACGGTCAGAGAGATCGTAAGAATGTATAGGGCTAACCGGATTGTCCTCCGTGGGAGAGGCAAAACCGACAAAACTGATCATGACCTTCAATAACAAACGCGTTTGTTTTCAAGGCCACGCGTCGGGCGAGGGTTTGGGCAGTTGGTCTATTGAGAGTGTTCCGAAGCCGCCAGAAACCGAACCGAACCAAACTGGAACGGTCCTCCAATGGGCACCGTCTTTTACTAAAACAACAAATAACTCTTTGAGGACGTCGTGGACACGTATATCCGATAAACAGAGGACGAAAGACAATGTTGCTGCACATCTCGAACCAACATTCGAAAATTACAAACACAAACTTGAATATTTCTCAGTATGCATGTTGCTGCCTGCCTTATTAATTTATATAAAGAAAACAGAAATGAGAAATCTGTATGAATAACGAATAATAATATAATAATATGCTTTTTTTAAGGAGGGGGGGGGGTTGGTTTCAAAGTTGACGATTTCAATGGTATATTAGGGTACAAATTTCAATGTTTCCAAACTTAATAAGCTATCGAAGTTTCCAGTATCAGTATGATCAATAACCTACAGACGAATCTATAATTTTGAACTGATTCTCATAAGAGGTTAATGAGGTTAGAGAGATAGAATGCCAAGGAGATGCTTGGTCTATTTACTTTTCTTTCCCTTTTTCTCCCAGAATGGTCACAACACGTTTTTGGCGGACCGTTTGTCCCGCCCATTCGCAACTTCCGGTCGCATTTTTTGCTCTGCTGCTGTTGCTTCCGGTCGACTGCTCAGAGCGAACAGAAGACATGTCGGAAGGGAGAGAAATCTTGCAAAGCCTTTATCAGAACCCTTCAGTGAGTTATCGCCCTTTGGATCTGGTCTTTGTACTTGATCGGTCTGCTTCAGTGAGTCGAGCAGGATGGGACGCGATGTTGAGGTTTGTGCTCTCTATCTATCTATCAGTCTATCCATATCTATCTGTCTATCTATCTATCTATCTATCTATCTATCTATCTATCTATCTATCTATCTATCTATCTATCTATCTATCTATCTATCTAACTATTTATATATCTATATTCCCCCCCCTCTCTCTCTCTCTCTCTCTCTCTCTCTCTCTCTCTCTCTCTCTCTCTCTCTCTCTCTCTGTAATACATAGACACACACACACACACACACACACACACACACACACACACACACAAACACACACACACACACACACATACACTTTCAGTGTCTCAGTCTTTAGTCTACATCTCCTTCCTCCTTCTCTTTCTCTCTTTCTCTTTCTCTCTCTATTTCTCTATCTATCTGTCTATCTATCAATCTATATATCTATCTATCTCTTCGCTAAACCGTTTCTCATTATAACAGCAGGCTTATTTTTCTCATTTGCTACCTTCTAACTTTAAAACTTACAGAAACGTTTGAACTTCGGGGTTTTTCCCCTTTAGGTTCGTGTCAAGTCTACTAGAACACTTCACAGTGGATCCGAACAACACTCGAGTCGCCGTCATCACTTACGCTACCTTCGCAACCATCGACATTGACGGTATCCGGACCGGCAGCCACACAAAGTGCTCACTCAATGCCCGGCTCGAGAGACACACTCTTCGCAAAGTGCCTGGAGGCTACTCCGCCGCACATTCCGCTCTCATGCTGGCAGCATCCATTCTCGTTGACTCTCGCCGCGACTCTCGGAAGGCGGTGATCGTGGTCACGGATGGAAAGTCCAATATAGGACCTCCCCCAGTGCGAGCCGCTGTGAGTTTATTGATGTTTTTAAATCACAACCACGGCACTAATGTGACTTTATTGTGTTGAAAGCGCCATAAAACTTTTACTACAAAACAAAAGAAAAAACTCTTACAACCAGGTCTACTCCATAGTGTTACCAACGAACTGGGGACGGTTTGGGGCCTGGCAGTTGAAAGTATATGGATGAGCACAAGAAATGACGGAAGACTTCAAAACAAGATTGAGCCCTAGTAATTGGAGATTGAAAGCAAAACTGAGCTTATATGAGTGAATGGACTTCAAAACAAACTGAGCCTTAAATTAAAGTTGTCAAAGCAAGACTACGACCTAAATATTAATTGAAGGCCTCAAAATAAGGCTTTGATCTAAATATCGAACATCCCCAAACAAGACAAAGCCATAAAATAATACATGACCTCAACAGAAGACTGAGCCTAATATTCTATTCACTAACTGTCAAGTCAGAAGATCGACTGATGTCTTGATCGACTGGTGGCTTTCTTTGTTGATTTATTGTTCCGTTGGGTGCATGGTGTATTAAGTGATCAATGGAGTTGCTGATACATTATATTGATATTTTTGCAATGCATACTGGACAGTTCTTCTGATTTCTTCCACATTATGTCTGTGTCTGTCTTTCTGTCGGTGTCTTACGTTCTAAACAGCAGCAGCGTTACATAAAATTATTCTTAAGGAGAAAGGGGTGTTAAAATCGAATTAACTGACCATGCCCATGTGAACTCTCTTAAATCTTCTTCGTGGATAGATTCACAACCATCAATAAATGACTATTGTTCTTAATCAATTCCCTAAAGGTGTACTTGCGGTCTCTCGTGTGGGACCCCCAGTGGAACACGACCAGCGACGGTCCCCAACTACAGCTCTACGCCTTTGGAGTTCGCCACGCCTATATGCCGGAAGTTCGTAGTCTGGCATGGCCTCAAACAAACCACAGCTTCTACGTTCCAGACTTTAGACATTTTGCTATGCTGGCACGTTCTCTGCATGATGGTTAGTCGCTGTCTCATTTGACGTGGGGAGGTGATGTGTCTGTATGTGTGTGTATGTGAGCGTGGGGGAATGTATGTGTGTAGCTGTTTGTTTGTGTGTATGTGTGTGCATGTGTGTGTATGTGTGCGCACGCGTCTCTGTTTGTGTGTGGATATACAAGGAGCAAGACACGCTAATCAAACTCTAAATCAATGCCCAATTCTACGAAAACCAACTTTGATGTGTTTGTGAAATATTTGTTAAATGCTCAGAATGACGTGTAAATAAAGACGCGTATTATATTACGCGAAATTGATTTTGAGAGGGCCTTCTTTAAAGGTCAGCATTTGTATAACATGCGATTTTATACCATATATTCTTCCATAGGTAAAAATAAGAAGCAGATATTAAATGATGCCAGTATTTTCATGCCTTCTCTCTTTTCTTCTTATGTACCTGCAATAAAGTTTGTTTGTTTGTTCGTTTGTTTGTTGTTTTTCCAGACGAACAGACAGAAACATGGCGCGTAGCGGGACAGGGATCTTTGTGTGGGGGATTATGTCATGAACAAGCAATTTGCGCATGCGCAACGAGGCAAGGCCGTTATACATGCGTGTGCAAGGAAGGATACCAGGGCGACGGGATCACGTGTACGGGTGAGTACCTTTAAGGTGGGAAGATGGGTGGGAATGTATTCTAGATCTATTGTTTATTCGTGTTGGTTGAAGGGGTGTGATTAGAATGTGTAAAATGTGGTGGGTGCCATTGAATGTGCTGGGATAAGATGGGGAGTGATGTGTCGAAACAGAAGTATGGACAATGGGGTTTGGTGGCATTAATCATAATTAGTGCTTTTGTGGGATTAGGTGAGGTGGGGGTGCGAAAAGTGATGAAACAGGTTTTAATAGGGTGAGGAAAAGTGAGGCAATGTGGTACGGGAGGTGAAAGGATTTGATGGTGCGAAAAGAGTGTGGTGTACTGGGATGGAGTATGATTAGATGTATTATTAGTATTAAAGATCGGGCAGGGATTGATGTGTGTTACTGAATGTAATAAAGCATGGTGTTAAAGAGTGGGGAAGGGTGAGACAAGATGGAATGAAAGATGGTAGGGTTTAACGATGTAAAAAATTGTGATGGGATTTTTTAAGGTGTATAAAATGGGTGGAACAGCTTGTGATTGGTGTTGTGAAGTCTATAATGTAGCGTCGCATACACAAAAAGCAAGTTCTATTTCCGTGTGAGAAGAATTTGTATCGAGTATCCTGGTCAGTCTGTTTGGACATTGTATTCCACTCAGCCTAGGTTGGCACTGGCAGGTGGGGTCAAAGACTACCTTCTAAAATATATAAAGTGTATCTATTGACGCTTTAAAACACCTAAATCTTTTTTTTAAATAACTAATGTGATGGATGTGATAGATGGACCTAAAAAGATAAATAGAAATATATATATTATTGCACATTCTGATACTATTTATAGGGTTGATGCATTTTGTAAGAAAACTGTTGGAGCAATTGTTCAAGAAAGGAAACGAAACAGAACGTCTTTATTAGTGCTACTTAACTGACAATGTCCACAATAATACTGAGCTTGGGCTGTTCAGGACTTTTCAATTTTAGAGTAAACTGTCTCTTGCACAAAACATTCTTTGGCTCCACTCAGAAAACTGTAAAATTAAGAGTCGCCGGCCCAGAGTACTGAATGCCTCTTCATTAATTTCCCCTGTGATATGATTGTTCAATTATTTGTATCGTGAATTTAATTCATCAACATAATACCAGTATCAGTGGTGTCATTATTTGGTTCTTCTGTAAAATTATATTTATTGCGTCCTATGTGATGCTGGCCAATGGCCTTAAACACTGAATAAAACTCTCACCTACCTACCTACCTACCTACCTACCTACCTACCTACCTACCTACCTACCTACCTACCTACCTACCTACCGACCTACCGACCGACCGACCGACCGACCTACCTACCTACCTACCTACTTGTCAACCTACATACCTACCCACCTACCTACCTAACTATAATAATAATAATATATCTTTGGAGTTATCTTTTATTAAATGTTTCAGCCTGCCCTCGGGGCACGTACAAAGGGGGCGTGTCCCCGTCCCGCTGTGCGTCATGTCCGGCCAACAGCAGCACCCAGCACGAGGCAGCTATTGCCGTGTCTCAGTGTGTCTGTCGCCCGTCGCTCTACCGGGAGGCGCCAGGGGAACCCTGTCACGGTAAGGCGGTTAAAAGCACAAAAGAAAAGAAAGAAAACAAAACAAAGAAGGAATAAATCGTCTCTTGGAAAGTTTGAATATCTTTATTTTAAAAATAAGGGGGGGGGGGGGGGGACAAAGCAAAGAGGGAATAAATCGTCTCTTGGTAAGCTTGATGTTTAAAAACATTTTTTAACGGAAAACAAATTCAAAACCAAGCAGAGATGGAATAAATCGTCCTTGGTACAGTCTAATGATCTAAAGGAACAAACAAAACTACGAGTCAAAACAAATAGGGAATAAATTGTCTGTTGGTAAAATCTGATTATCTAAAACAAAAACAAAATTATAAGATGTAAAATGTTTTAAAAACAAATTCAATAACAAACCGAGAGGGTATAAATCATCTCTTGGTAAGTCTGAAGATTTGGGGGGGGGGGGGGGGGAGACCGCGTAACTAAACAAAGAGGGAATAAATCGTCTCTTGGTAAATCTTATCGAAAGACAGAACCGCGAAACCAAGCAAAGAGGGATAAAGCGTCACTTGGTAGGTAAGAAAAAACAAAAACACGAAATGAAGCCGAGAGGAAAAGTTTGTGACACCAATCAGACGCTTCTGTTGTATCGAGGGTTGAAAAATTAACTGTTTATGTGTTACGATTTAATGGCGTGAATGCAGATACAAACTAAGACCCTCCTCCCGGCCCTCTAGGGCAGTGCTACTGACTGAACTTGTCTGTAGGCCATTTCCAAAGGGGGGATATTAACATGTTCTTAAGCACAGTGCAGTTGTAAATGGGCTGATTTATCAATGCCATGCTCAAACTGTGCCGGAACAACATAGGGTATTTTCTTTTCACTTCGGGCCCGTCACAAGCTCAGTTGATATTATGCAGGACAAAACAAAACGAATGACACTAGTTCAATCAATTGTTGTTGTTGTTGTTGTTGTTGTTGTTATTGTTAAGAAAGGTTTTTGGGGTTGTTTTGTTTTGTTTGGGGGGGGGGGTGGTTGGTCGTACGTGGTTGTTTTTTTTATTTTGTTTTGCTTTGTTTTGTTTTGTTTTATTTTGTTGGGGTGGGTGGGGGGGGGGGTATCTCCACATGACTTGGTCATTTTGGAGATGGGTTTTAAGCATGACAGCCAAGGTTATCCCTCACAAGTTGGAACAGAAACCCGCCTCTTAAATGATCGAAATTGTGTCTTTAGTTTTGTTTTAGTAGAGGTTGTACGGCGTTCGCAAGTGCATAAGGTCATATGAGCGCCAAGGGGTGGATGTCAACAGAGAAGTCCTTACAGTGAATTAGACTTACTCTGCTCACCTCTCTAGCTTCTTTAGCACAAAGTCTGCTTCGACTATCAAGGCACCCAGGAAATAACGGTCATAATAGTGTGACAGACATACAAAAGAAGTAGAGGAAAAAATGACGATAGTAAGGAAAAGGAAAGAAAGGGCAGCAGTTCCCTTTTGCAGTTCAGGCACAGTTATAAGTATGACATTGATGAATCAGCCCATTTACAATTACAATTTTACTGCGGATAAGAACTCGATGTTAATCCCCCCCCCCCCCTTTGGAATAGCTTAAAGACACTTCAGTCAGTAGCTCCGCCCGCGGGGGGGGGGGGTGTTAATTGTGTCAATGGGTACGTAAAAGCACGTACATAAAAAATAACAGTGCTAATAAGGGCGTTTAACCCATACATACCACACTTTTCAAAATTGTTCTCTCCATCCACCATAGTTTACTTGGTATGTATAGTTGAGTACCCTCATCAGCTGCAGGTTTCCTCATGGTTCAAGGGTATCTTGTCGACGCCACATCTTGAATATGAATTTTAATGTCAAATTATTTTTCTGAACCCCATCTTGATTGCCACCGTAATACTGATGGCCTCCAATTTCACTTACAAATCATTATTCCCACCTCGTTGACTACTCCCCCGTCCCACTCCAACCTTCGATTCCACATCAAAACTCTCGAAATCCGATTTCAAATCCGAAATACATTTTCACACTCCTCACCTCCCCTCCCCAACCCCACCTCCTTAACCCCAAACTCATCCTCATCCTGCCCTCCTGCAACCCCCCCCCCCCCCCCCC
>NW_004797319.1:1277591-1282069 GCF_000002075.1 Aplysia californica | reverse complement strand
CCCTGACCCCGGGCCGGCCCCTCACGCAAAAAGCTCGGAAATGTCCGCCACTCCAAGACATCGACCACGGTCACAGTTTCCACGTGAAAGGACGTGTCTATGACGAACTTCCGGACACGGGTCGCCCATGCCTCAACACACCCGACTCCTCGTGTCATTTCCGTTGTGATGTCGGCTTCCGGTTGGATGGACACCCTGGCCTCGTGTGCTTCCCGAACGGTTCCTGGGTCGGATCTGTGCCGCAGTGCCAAGGTGAAGAACATCGATCAGATACTTCTGTTATTGTCGGTGGCGGTGGCTGATGTTGTTGTTGTTGCTGTGTTGTTGATCTTGTCGTTGTAGTTGTTGTTGCTGTTTTATTAGTTTAAAAAAAGAAGAAGAAAAAAAAGAAAGAAACATATAGCAACGTTAATGGTTATTGAGTGCAGAAAAAAAAAGCAAGACCGATTGATGGACAATCATAAATGGGTAAATTTTTTAACAGATCATCGGATGAGTGAGAGATTTTTTGAATAGACAGACATACTTAATAATGTAATGTTTTTAAAGCATTTTGTTCTTTCTATTACTAACTGATTCCTTCCACCAGTCTCGATTCACGACTCGTCTCCATGACGTCGTGAATACCTGGGTCTCTGGAAGGCTCTCTGTTGTTGCCAGCATTAGGCGTATATTTGATTCCCAAGTGGGAAAGTGTTTTATAAAGGTGGGTCATCGCGATTGAATCAGGCGCTCATCAGATTAAATTTAAGGAACGGAGAAATCAAGTGGTTTTTTTAAAAAACTATTGGGGGTTTTTTTCAACTCAGAAACCTTCTCCATCTATAAAAGAACACTCTAGTGGGAATTTTACGGTGGCAAAAAAAGTTATTTTATGACAAAACTATGTTATTTTGTAGAATGAGCATAAGACTCAACTTTTAAAGTCACCAAACTTTGGTGGCCATTTTCTCATTAAATGCACCTGTAACAGCAAGTCAGCCCTTCCTTCTTGTCTTCTTAGTTAAACCATGCATATCTCAACTTCTATGAAAGAAGCATCATTTTTTTCTACAAATTCAAGAGAAATATACTAGCTTTAATTTGATAGCAGTAACTCCATCTGCCCAAAAATAAAATTGACGAGCTTCTGATTCCACCACGCTGCGACACTCTGTTGTCTGGTGGGATGCTGTGTCCCATTCAGCCCGGGTTGACCCTGACAGGCAGGTTTAATGTAGCCGGCCTTTTGCATTATCTCAGTTGTCATGATGTGGGCATAATACATTTACAGTATCATAAGTGACGTGTATTAACAAAACAAGTTACTTCTCGTAATCCGCGAATGGAGATATCAGCCAGAAATCAACACGGGGTCAGATTGTAGACTTTTTAAACTGATACCCCTTTCTTCAAGTTTATCATGTCAGTAAAATCTCAGGTATCTATATCCATTGGGTTAAAATTAAGAAAGTAACTCGTTTTGTTAGCACGCCTCACATATTTATATTGTTATAATATAACAATTATTATATCTCTAGTTGAATCGTTATGTCATCTCAGCCTGCCCTTGAGTCGTTTTCAAAGGGGCGAGTCCCCTTCTTGGTGCATCTAAATTAGTGTTGATGGGGATATAAAACACTGTAATTATAATTTTAAAAACTGTTGCAGTTGTCGACTGTGGTCAGCTGGAGTATCACAACCAGTTTTCCAGCCGAGGACGTGTCGAGTATCTAAACGACAGCACGACCTACGAGTCTCAAGTTGAGGTTGTCTGCCTGACTGGCTGGCGTCTGTTCGGAGACAGTCGTCGAACGTGCGCGTCCACGGGACTCTGGTCCGGCACTCAAGCCTGGTGTGTGGGTACGTAATAGGTCAAGGTCGTTACGAATTGAGTATCGTACATGTAGGTACTTTAAATGCTTTCCTTTTTCTGTTCTCCCATGCCACAAGGTGTCGAGGGGATATCCAATTGTTGGATGAGGGCCAAGTGTGTTGGGTGCTCTTTGATTCCATCGATCCATATTTTTCTTGGTCTTCCTTCTGTCTTGAAGTCATCGAGTCGCATGTTGGAAGCCTTTGACTTTGAGGCTGGCTGCTGTGGTCCCATTCTCATAACATGTCCAAACCACCTTATTTGTTGGCTCTCGATGTATTTCACCCCTCGTTTCGACCCCCACGTGTTGTCTGATGTTTTGGTGGGGGGGGGTTGTTGTCTTTCACGTTTTTCTAAGACATTTCATTTGCATGCTGTAATATGCAGTAGGTATCAGGGGCAAAAATGAAGTTATTGTTTCCATTTTAGACTACTTGACTTGGTTTGCAACATCCAGGGTCTCGGAAAGGGTTTCAGCGGGAATGGTGCTTTGATTTTCAATAACAGGAGCCAGCGAGCTGTGAATTTCGTAGTGCAGGAAAACATGGGAGTACCATTTTACACACCGGTGTCGGGTAATTAAAATAAAAAAAATCACGTACGCTTTTAAAGGATTCTGAAACTCTACTGGGGTCAAAATTGGCATTCTGCTTGTTGGTTTTGTTATGAAATGTAATTGTTATAGAATTACGTTCTTGCTCTTTTTAAGTCACCAAAATTGTACTACCACGTGAAAAAAAACCCTTCATATGGATCGATTTCATAGAGTTTATAGAGGTTGGTTGCATGTACATTTGATTATCTTCAGACTTTTGGTGAGCATGTAACACCAACCTCCTTCAAGATATGAAAATATGAATTTGTTGCAGTCTCTCCAAATTAGAAAAAAATAAATTTTTGAATGTTTGGAAGCTGCACATACACAAATAAGAAGTTCTCTCAGCCAGATATATTTGACGTGCTTCTGGGGGCTTTAGTGTACACTGGGAATGAGCTGTAAAAACAATTCGAGAGAGTTGGCTTTAGTGAACTAAATAGTTTCCGTAGCTGAGAAAGACATTTACAATCACTTCGAGCTTGGCCATAAGAAAGATACGTAACCTATTCTCAAAATAGTGTCACCCGCGTCGATGACCAGAAACGTTGTTTGGGAGTTTGAATTGATTCTTCTAGCTAACAGTGTTGTGTTTTAGGTATTTGGGTATCATCATCGTCAACATTTCTCGCCCCCTGCCGGAGTATAGGCGTGTGTGTTTGGTGGGTGCTCTGGTGTGGTTTGCTCTTCTTTCCTATTAAAAAGTCTATCTTCTCTATCTCCCCTCCTTCTTTTTTTGTGTTTGTTACTCTCTTGAAACACTTCTAATCTTCGACACCTACCTATATGACCGTATTGTGTTGCAAGTGCCGTAAAACTCCTACTAAAAAAAGGAGTACAGGCCACCAACAAGAGCTCTCCATGTACTTTTGTTCTGAGCTGTAGTCTCCACCCTTGACCAGCTATATCCCATCTACTTTGGGTCGGAATCTCAGTCCTCCTCTAAGTACTTTCAGACCTCCCCTCTTTTTCTTTTGCTGTGGGTTCCATCTTACTTAAAAATTGGTGGGTAATGTTTGTTGTTGTGTTGTTGTTTTTTCTCAAAGTATGTTTAATCAGATTTCTACATCTACTTTCCGTTGGTTGATTTGTTTGTGCAATATGATATACATAATTTGTCAACCAAATTTCCTCAAAATATTTTGAAATACTTTTTTTTACTAGATCTCTTTTGTTGTAGAAGATGATTTAGAGTTGTGTTTACTCCACTTGTAACCCGCATATCAAATTGTAAACCAGTTGGCTTTGTGAAAAAATGTCTTTGTAAAATGTACTTGGCTCTCATTCATTCATTTTTTTTAGTCATTCATTGTACCATCATTCACTCATGCATTCATTCATAACCATGTACTTATTTTATAAATCAACCCATCACTTCCTTATTTTACTATTAGTATATAATCAATTCCTCCATTCTCGAGTCCATCCGTTTATTCTTTCTTTTTTCAAGATAGTTATTCTATTCATGCGTTTCTATAATAATTATCATAATATTTTCTGACTATTACACAGAGACTCTTTGCCCTGCTCTTCATGTCTCGCCTGGGCTCACCATTTCTCCGAGCACGTGCAGTCACTCCCGCCAGACGCCTGGGTCACTCTGTGAGATGAGCTGTGGGACTGGCTACCGTCAGGATGGGCCAGCCTCCGTGCGATGCCTGGACACTGGGCAGTGGTCACCGCCCACGCCCGGAATTTGCACTGGTCTGTTACATTTATGTAGGAGAGGTGCAACTGAAAGAGTAGGCACATTGCGATAAGCCTTATTTGAATTCATCTTCTATGACTACATAGGGATCTAACTAACAGGCTATGTTGCCAGAGAAGTTCTTAGGGGAAGTTTGTGGGGTTTTGTTGTTGTTGTTGTTGTTTTATTTGTTTATTTTGTTGTTGTTGTTGTTTGTTGATGTTGTTTTGGGTTGTTGTTTGTTTTGTTTGTTTGTTTTTGTTTTGTTTTTGTTTTGGTTTTGGTGGGGTTTTTTGTTTTGTTTTTTTTGTTGTTTTTTAATTTGGGGGGGGGGGGGGGGT
>NW_004797319.1:1276493-1277491 GCF_000002075.1 Aplysia californica | reverse complement strand
GGGGGGGGGCTTGAGCGTTTAGGGATGAAAGGGTAATTGAGAAAGGATTACGGCTTTTCTTGGGTACGTTTCAGGGAAGTTTTCCTAAAGTGTGTGCATGTGTGAAAGATTCATGATTTTATGTTATTTCAGCTCAGTAATTATGAACAAAGATATGTATTGCGCTCTCAATAGTCTTGTGGTTAGGCTACCGGACTCGTAATCGTGAAACTGGGGGTTCGGGGGATAGAGTCACAGGCCCGACGTTGTGTCATTGGGAAAGGCACTGACTTACACTAATTTTCCTCACTTCACTCAAGTGAGAATGGATACCCGGCCTAAGACAAAGAAAGATCCTGTCAGCAATGTTAGTGTTTTAGCGTCTATTGAAAAAATGGCAGCGTGTATGCTTCTAAGGAAGTTGAGATTGTTTCAGAATGCTATCACGTCTGCTGGGGTAATAATATAGGCTGGAGAGGTCTTAGAGCGTGCTGTTGAGCGGCAATTTGCTCCATACAAATTATGGCTATTATTTTTGGTATAAGCATAATATTGAGATTTAATTCCCCTATTTTTTTTATTTACCTGAACCCCAAAGGTTCTGTTGTCAATTCCTGTTGAAGATGTCTCCGGTGAGGGCTTGAGCTATACTGGCAGAACATGTAACAGGTTTCGACAACTTAAAAATGGTCGCTTTTAAGGACAAGCAGGCTAATACAGATTTCGGGGGGTTCCAGAAATCTTGATTTACTCCAAAAGTGGGTATTGCCCTACCTATAGGAGAAGTTTGGTTTCATTGGTGTGTATATTTTTTTGCTTATAGTAGAGAAAGCTTTCCTTGCCTTTTAAAGAAACTGAAGGAGGGGCAAAATTTTATCTTCGATTTTCTCAAAACAGCATTTTTCGGGACCCCCCCCCCTGTGCTTAAAAGCGACCAAGTAGTAGTGTACCTATTATACTTTAAGATCTAAGATACTTAAATACAAACGTGGTTTAGAGAGGCAATTTTATTCGCTGTA
>NW_004797319.1:1268019-1274262 GCF_000002075.1 Aplysia californica | reverse complement strand
CCTCTGTCTCTCTCTCTCTCTCTCTCTCTCTCTCTCTCTCTCTCTCTCTCTCTGAACAACTCATAACTCCCGCCCCCTTCTCTCCCCAGGACCGGAATGTAAAATCCCTTCTCCACCACACCGAGGCAGTGTGTCCTGCTCCCCCACGCCCACTTCCCTCCAGACGTGTGTGCCTCACTGTCGCCAAGGGTACGCCTTCCATCAGGTAGCACAGAATGTCTATGTCTGCGACCTCAACGGCAGGTGGAGGCTACGGCACGGGACTTTCTGGCCAGACTGCTCCAGTGAGTCGTCCATTCGTTCCTTCCTCTTTTTCATTCTTCTTTGTCGGTGGTTTAACTCCCCCCTGCCCCCCAAAAAATTACCAAAAGATTTTGTTTAAATTAGAAAGTCAACACAATTTAGATCATTTTGGTGGGTGGTTGACGGGTGCTCTGATGTGGTTTATTCTTTTTTCCCATCAAACATGTATCGTCCTTATCTCTCCTTCTTTTACGAGTTTGTTACTCTCTTGTAACGCCACTTATCCTCAACACTTATATAACTTACTGCTTACTGATCCCATAATCTACAAGGATCGTAGGGGCGCTGTATGGTAGAGAGCCTCGTCAGGTGCCTCCACTTTTCACTTTTTTTTTCGAGCGCCTGGGTTTAGGCCTAGGATTTTCCTGTCCTCTCCGTAATGTTGTCGGTCCACCTCTTTCTTTGCCTTCCTCTTTTTCTCTTCCCCTGCATAGTTCCCTGAAGAATGGTCTTGGATAGGCCACACTATCTTGTTATATGACCATACTAATTCATTTTTCTTCGATTCACTTTAGACAGCTAGTCTACACAGTGGTTCACAAGCATACAGAAGGATGGAGATGACGAGGGCATAGAGTAGTCTGATTTTGGAAATGACTGAAATATTTCTGTCTTTCCATATTGGTCTTAGTTTTGTAAGCGCGTCTGTTGTTTATGCAATTCTTGCATGGATTTCTGGCTTGGATCCTTCTTGGCTAACGATAGCACCAAGGTACTGAAACTGGTCGACTGTTTCACGCTGTTGACCATTGAGTGTAATTTTTGTTCTAATGGGTTCGTCACTATTTCTCATCGTCTTTGCGAGGCCTGCAGTGGTGGGTTTGTTGTATGTTTGTTGGATCGACTCTGTCAGCCTTAAGCCCATGTTGTAGTTCTTCATTGTTGCCCTTAATGCATCATGTCACACGTCATCAAATGCCTTTTTGAAACCAATGAACACGCGAAACATATTATTATCTTTCTGGTGTTGGCAGTATTCCTTGCTCAGAACTATGAGGTTGAATATAATGCCATAAAACTCTTACTAAAACAAGATCGTTCTGAAGGCGGGCTTCCGACCCTACGTGTCAAGACCAACCCGGGCTGAGAGTGATAGTACACCCCAGAAGAAACACCTAGGTACTCGATAAATTTCATCCCCTCTCGGGAATGGAACTGGGGTCTCCTGCCGCAAGGCCAGTATACGTTCCTCTGCCTAACGCTCAAAATATGTAATGACGTAACTAGTCGCTTGTCGCACTCGACTGTTATGAGATATCGGAGGAAACCTCGATTTTCTCAGATCCATGTGTTTTTGACTCCCCAAATTTAAATGGTTGTAACTTTCTAAGCAAAACAGCTAGTCTGAAATAGTGTTCATCCACATGTAGGGCCTGAAAAGATATATTGTTCTTGTGATAGTTCAATGTAATTCAAATCTTTTACGGATCCATCGACACGGCTTAGATCATTTAGGGGCCAGGCTGCTTCGATTCCACCTGTTAGGGCCAACCCGGGCTGAATGGGGTACAATATTCAAACAGACAGACGGAGATACTCGATGAAAAGAAATTTTCCCCCAATCGAGATTCAAACTCACATCTTTGGCGAAGAACCTGACTGTTACATTATATAAGCTGGTACAATAATGCTCTTGTTCAACGTTAATTGGATGTTGGATGTACACTTGTCCGACTGGTCTTGTTGTATGATTGTGTTGGATAAAGACATGGAAATCTGAAGCGCCAATGCATACTTCTTCTATCTGAGTCAAAAAGAATATAATCCCCAGAAGGTTCACTTGTCTCCGACGACTACAGTTAACCAATTATAGTGTTATTCATCACCACCTCAATCATAATTGACTGAATATCATCGAACGTACATACAGACATCTCAACTGTAGAATTAATGTTAGACTATTGACTGAATGTACTCTAAGACAGAGGATGCCCTGTTAGTTTGTTTATTTGTTTGTAAAGAGAAGCACATCGACACAATAATGGTCATTTAGCGCTGGGAAAAAGTAAAGCAGACAACAGAAACAGCAAAGGAGGAAAAGAAGTAGGACCTACAAGAGGCGCTCTCCAACCACCCACAGAAGATGCCTCACACATTATATCTTTGCGTGCATCCTTACCAAAAAAAAACGTTTCTCATGTCCTAGGTACAGGAACAGCCATATGTGGACAGACTATTTGTTGTTGCACTCATAGGGCACGGATTCGAGTTCCGCAAAAGTGTGACTTGGGAATGGCCTAAAGACAACTTCAGTAAGTAGCACTGCCTGGTTTGTTTGTTGGTTGGTTTTTTTTTGGTTTTTTGGGGGGGGGGGGGGTATATCATTTTATCGAGTATACCAGTGTCTACCAGAATGCGATAACACATTTTCAAACATTCTATTTACAGGGAGGTACTTCCCGCACAAAGCTGAGCTGCGAGGTCGCGCCAAGTTCTACTTTGAGGGCGGGGACTGTGTCTCTGCGAGGGCGGAAATTGCTGAGATGTTCCGCAACACTCTGCAAGATCTGTCATGGGAGGTGTGCGGGGATGAGACTTGTAATGTAGAAGACGTCATTGTGTACTGTGGAACTGACTCCAAAAAGAAACGGAGACGACGAGAGGTGCAAAGGAAACCAAGGGGACTCACGATAAGCGAGGGAATATTTAAAAACACGACAAGTCTTCGCTTTGCCTCGAAGGAAGAAATCTCGAGTGAAAAACAGGAGATTCGGAATCAAAGGAAGCAGTTTCAGTTTTTTACGAAAGAAATCAGGAACAAATTGGATGACCATATAGACAGAGAGACACCGTCTTCAGTTCTTTTTCCTTCTACCACATCCTTTAAAGCAAGAGTGAAAAGATTTGACCCATTTTCTAGTCGCCGTGAATTACAAGACATGGGAACTCCTTTTCAGCGGGATTCCGACCAACGAAATAGAGGAGCTTCCCATTCTGAAACCAGTGCCGGACGTCCAGAAAAAGACACAGACTCGGTGGATAAGGGCCCTGACGAGAAGGAAATCAAGCGTGACCTGTTCTACATGAGCGATGACGCTTTTGAAAAGTCTGGTTTTACTCCGGACATGCAGGCTTTCCATCAAAGTCCCACTAAAGGCTATCTGTCAGACGATGGGAAGAGGCCCGTGCAAAGTGCTTCGAACAAATATCGAGAGGGGAGATCATGGAGGAGTGCAGATACTGCCAGAGAGTACATTGACACAACAACTCCATCGTCATCAGCTCTAAATATGAATCCATTTGTACAATTTCTTGGTTTTTCCTCTACGACAGCTACCGGTGATTCCCCAGCGAATTCTAACGTAGAAGGCACTACAGCACCGTCATCTCTTGAGCCGTTTCCCCAAAACTCCACGGTGAACGATCAAAATGGTACAACAAATTTTCCCGCAAATTCTTCGCAAAATAGCAGTAACGAGGAGGAATCAGACACTCTGCCGTGGAAACTCTTCGACGAAATGGATAATAGCAACAACACTTCGAACTCTGACCCGTGGGATAGTTGGCTGGCGAAAGACATTGACAGAGGGGCTTCGGGTGCAAACACGAGCACGGTATGTTCGACATTTACACGTCTCATTGTCTGTCTGTCTGTCAATCTATACGTATATCTTTTTGCTCACTTTTCGGTCTGCCTTTTGCTCTGTCTCTTCGACGTTTTGAGTTTTTAGCTTGCGTGGACATTTTGTCTCAGATTACTTTTTTAACAAAAACTTTAGCTAAACAAACGCATGCCTCATGAGGGTTCCTCTAACGGCTGCTATCATCGATTTTTCTCATGCATTGCTTTGTGCTTTCATTCTGAATGGATAACTTGGTGAGCATTGTGAAAACGTAGTTTCATATCCCTGCCATCTGGTCATATGTTGCATCGTCTGTCATTGATTTCTCTCATCTTCCGCTTCATTTTTTCCTATTCTTATTTACTGATTTACAATATGGAGGGGATTGTGCCGTCTCAGAGGATCATAAAAAACATTACATTTAAGCGCAACATGCCCCCGTTGAACACCGAATAGAAGGTGTTTCGAAGGCGGTGTAATCCATCCCCAAAAAAGACTAGGGTTTCGATTAGTTAAATGTTAGATTTATTACCTTACAGCAGTATTTATGTAAAGTGTGCCTCAGAAGATAGAGCTATATATATATATCTACTAATCATCTGTAAAAACAGCATAGAGCAAAGAAGCAAATCTCATAATATACGTTTTATACTAATCAAATGGCGTCTATTTAAAGGATGGGCAAAAAAAAGACGAAATTTATTTTTAAATAAAAAAGTCCACGTAAAATCTCAAGGACAACAAATTTGTCCAGTCCGTGGCTTCATCCAGTTCAGGAGACGTAAATTTTTGGTTGTTGTCTTTTTTCTTTTTACGCTATATCTATTACAAAGGTTAGCTTCACCTGCGGGTACTGAACTAGCCTAAAACTGTTTGTGTTAAGAAGATAAAAGGCTGATTAGGTCCTTAAGAGGACTTCTATTTGAAAAAGTACCCTCATAATACACGAAGACTTGCCGGCATGTTTAACGCTACATGCTTAGCTGAAACAAACACAATTTTTTTTTTACTTTCAAGGCTATGAAAACATTTCTCATCTTATTTCTCACTGAACAGTAGTATTAGTAAATACTTAAGATTTGGAAAGAAGCTCTTCATTTGATAATAGAACATTTCGAGCTAGAATTCTCTAACAGATACCGCGTATGTGGTGTATCTGTAAGGTGCCTCGCCGTTGCACTCAGAATGCGTTAATAGAATTGCTATATGGGGATATCTTTTTAGCGAGTACATCATGTATCTCCATCTTTCAGTTGGAAGTAGTGTTCCCTTCAGCCTGAGTTGGCCATGACGGGCTGGATCGAAGCATCCCTCCTAGTAAATGACCTAATTGTACCGGTGATGGCGTAAAATGCTTACTTTTTTAAATTTAATCTTTCGACCAGACATGATCTTTCCCAGCTGAAATGTTGTTTTTTGTTGTTGTTTTGGTATGTGTTCTGCGGCACTTGCAGTAAATGTTATATAAGTGACGAAAAATGAAAGATGTTACAAGAGAGTAACAAATACTAAAAAGAAGGAGGAGAGATAAGTAAGATAGATATTTGATTGAAAAAGAGGGGCAAATCACAACACTGCACCCGCCAACCACCCACTTAGACAAGTGTATGCATTGCTTTAAGCGACGTAGTAATAAAGGGCTCATTGAACTCTTTTGCAAACACAGTCACAAGTGGAGATCGAGTTCCTGATTCAAGCGTCCCTTGCCGCAGATAATATGACAGCTTCAAGCCAGTACACATTGTTGAACACACTCGCGGACGTACAAGACTCTCTGACCATCAAATGGGACAGTTCCTTCAGCAATGAAACCCAGCAGGATGGAGACAGACAGTCAGACAATGGAACGCTGGTGTCGTCTGGGGGGCTCAGTTTTGACATGCCGGAAGTCATTTCCTGTCGTTCTGGCCACGTGACACAGATCGACCTAATGAACCAGATACAAACGTGTGGTAAGAAACAGTAGGGGCTTTAGAAGGTGAAATTAGCCAATGTTTCTTTCGCTCCGCCTCCGTCTCACAGTTATTTGAGAGTTCTCTCGTTGCTTTTACTTCTCGGAAAGTTATAAAACAAATTCACATAGGATGTTTAAGGAGAGAGGGGGGCTATCTCTTGATGTTACGGTATTTCAGTTCCTTATGATTCTCTTACTGTAGATGCTGTTATAATTATCGTTGTTGGTGTTATGATGATGATGATGATTTTTTTGTTTCCTTAATGGGCCTGACGGACTTCACGAAGAAATCTTCGAGCGAGAGCGAGGCTCTTTTTCGGCTCCATTGTCAATATGCTTAGAGGCACCTCCACTCGTCCAAATAACTCCATTCGAATTGCCATTGTTCCTGGACATTCAAACATATGTTTGATATCCTCCTTT
>NW_004797319.1:1264751-1266832 GCF_000002075.1 Aplysia californica | reverse complement strand
ATGATGATGATGATGATGATGATGATGATGATGATGATGATGATGATGATGATGATGATGATACGATTGGAGCCCCTACCCTCCCCACCCCCCTTTGGAGCCGTCTGTGTTTTACATTTTGGCGTTATATTTACTCAATAATAGCAATATACAAAACAAGTTCCAATGTTGTAGATAAGTGTACCTTAAACTTGTTTCGGAACAGTAGGTATCCAAAAGAGCAGATTGTGATAGTAACGACATACCTATCATGTGTAAGATCAGATACTGATATTTTCTTGAACTTAAAGTCCAAGCAACATGGCAGATTTCAAACAGGTCTATAAAAGATAAACCAAGATGGATAAAATTGTCTATACTGTTCTATATAACAAATTCCAAGCTCTAGAACACATTACTAAATCTGTTATGTTACTATGTGGGAAATGGGATTTTACAAAAATAACGTTTCAATAAAGGAAGCTACAGACGACCCCCAAAATCTCAAAGAGAAAATAAAAACTGGATGACCCCAGGAAATATTATTGAAACAAACAGAAGAGGGAAAGCTGTCAAAATAAAATTTAGAAACGTACAATTCATCTAAGAAGCAAATTATGACGAAGCAAAAGAAACATGAATAAATGATAAGTGTCAAGAAGCAGAAAAGAATAAAAACAAAAATAGCAAGACTAAATCAAAAATCAAATAAGTAAGTAGTAGGAAAGGATGCTTAGGCAAGGCTTGCATAAGATCAAAAAATGAGATATTTTAATGGACAAGAGGAATGTTTTATATAGTTGGTCAGAATACATAGACCAACTTTTTTAAAGGACCACCGACTGCAGATTTAGGTAAAGACTTTCAACTGCTTATGGGAAATTGAGTGACATACCGTGGTGAAAAGGGCGGTCTTTAAATGAAAGGGAAACAGAATGTATGGTAACATCTTTTAAAACTAAGAAAGTAGTAAACCCACATTGCAATTTCATTAGCAAAAGTGAAAGGATCAAGCGTAATCAACTGTTCGTATCTTCATGATATAATATCGTATTACATTTGATGACAAATGTACAGCAGAAATAAAACTAAGAATTGAAATGGCTAAAGGCAGGGTCAATAAAATAAGATTTTTTTTTCTAAGGCCATATGTGGTCAGTCCTTCTGTTTAGATGTGAATGCTGAACCATTCTCAAAAACGGTGAAAATGAACTTTAAGCAACAGAAATGTAGTTTCTTTGGAGAGTGTTGAGAATGTCATAGAAAAAAAATCAATTGAGGCAATGCTGAAAGACGCTCGCGTGGGCCTCTAACTAATGCAAAAATGAGGAAGAGACAGGTAGAGTTTCTGGGACACTAGAATAGACATAGAGCCCTTGGACATTTTTTACTCTCACTGGGAAAAACATTGAAGGCAAAAGAGGCAAGGGTAGACCAAGGGCAATTTACTTAGAGAACGTGGACAGGTAGGTGAAGGAGAAAGAACAGCAAAATATAGGACTGTTTTGTTTTCTGAGTTTAGGAGCAGAGAAATATATGGCTAGTCATGATCTCCGATATCTGTTTCAGATCTGGCTCCAAAAGATGATGATGGGGTATCCGAAACATATTCCACTTCAAGGAAAACATTTGGTGATGGCTGTCATTTACACTTAAATGTTTCACTCTCTCTGGGGACCTACTTCCTCCTAGATGAAGAGAGAGGAAGTTGTGTCATGTGTCTTTCCCAATAACAAAACGTCTTTGCTAAGACGTTAAATGTTTACAGAACGAGAAACAAGCAAAACCAAAGAAATATGTTGACGTATAATCAGTTAACGTCAAATTGGGGTCTGTAAGCTGGAATTAATCGAAATTTTTTCGATTCTCATCAGTCGCTTGCCCAGCCGGTTCAAGATACGACCCAGAAGATGACCGTTGCATCACATGTCAAATCGGTGAATATCAACCTCAAGCTGCTCAGATGAACTGTCTAGAGTGCCCGGCCAATACAACGACTGTAAACCATGGAGCGGTCAACAGCTCGCAATGTGCAGGTTTGTTGCTGCTGGTGGTAGACGTTTGGAATCTCTATTTCACTCTACATTAGTCTTTTTGTAATT
>NW_004797319.1:1258353-1264651 GCF_000002075.1 Aplysia californica | reverse complement strand
GTTTGACAAAATGCTACATACGTTTTTGGCTCTCCTTTATTAACAGCTAGGACCGGTGACCAAGTGATTATTGAATAATATGCAGTTCTGGTCTCTCTATGCAAGGATTGTGGAGACCTTTTTGAGTGTAATTTTGCTTGAGGGTACACTTACTTTACATTCATTCTGTTTGTCTTTCCTTGACATTCATCCTTTTAAAAATAAAACTTATGTACCCAACTCCATATCAAAGAAACTAAAGATTAAGAGAGCATATGGACTAGAGAACGTGAGAAAGGATGTGCATAAAAGTGAATATGAAAAGGGAGACATGACAGAAAAAAGAGAAAGAGAGAGGGTGGGAGAGAGAAAGAGAGAGATAGGGTGGGTGACGAGTAGAGAGAAATAAAGAGGACGAGAGAGGGATGGGAGACGGAGAGAGAGAGAGGGGGGGGAGGGAGAGGATGAGAGAGGAGACGAGAGAGAGAGAAGAGAGAGAGAGAGAGAGAGAGAGAGAGAAGAGAAAGAGAGAGAGAAAAGAGAGAGAGAGAGAAAGCGAGAAAGAGGGGTGTGTAAGAGAGATGTAACGAGAGAATTAGGGGATAAATGGGATCAGGGGAAAGTGTAACAGAAAACATTTCCCTCTGGGCATATAGAAATGTTGTCATCTTCATTCATGCATTGGGCTGCCTGCTGTGCGATACAATGCTAAAAATGATTAACTGAAAAATGATTAAGCAATCATTTATTGAGAGATTGACTGATTGTTTGGATCAATTATCATGATCATGGCATGTTGACTATGCGGATGAAACCACTCGAATTGTTCAACTGGCAGCGAAGGCAGTCCCAGCAGAACGACATGGGGCGCGATCACTTTAACTCGATCCGTACGTCGTGTTTTGCTATCGTATCCATACGACGTGGGGAACTCTGTGCCTCTACTTTCCAAAGATGAAATTTATTCGTTAATCCGATCCGTACGCTTTGCATATCAGTCTGTCAAAATGATTTATAGAGAAATACTGAAAGTTTCAAAGAGATCTTTGAACTAGAAGTATTCTAAAATGTGAAGAATACAACCCGGAGGTACAAAATGACCCCAGTGCGTACGGATAGGGTTAATCAAATTCAAGCGCAAGTCATGACTTCATCATCACCAATCGGCCTGGTCAGCCATCTCCACCCCCCCCCCCCCCCTTCCACCCTTTTTCACACACACCTGGTCATGTGAAGTCAGGTCATCTTCGTATGCGAAGGACGAACTTTAATTCGTAAGCCCAATCCAATGGCATTATCAGTGGAAGCTCCCAGTCGTGACATAGTTTGTTTGTTTTTTTATTTGCTGTATGTATCTGATACATGTATTGTTATCCCAGTACTTAAAATATGGTAACAACTCAACTATCCCCCCCCCCCCCCCCCCCCACCTCCCGCTCCCCCAAAAAAGGATTTAAGCACTGATTGTCCAATGACTGTCTCATTATATTTTTACATTTCCAGCACTGTGCAGCCCTGGGGAGTTTTCCAGCTCTGGTTTGGCACCGTGCCAGAAGTGTCCACGACACAGCTATCAGCCCTTCCGCTCGGCAAGTGCTTGCCTCCGCTGCCCCGCTGGACGTCACACGCAGCACCCGGGGGCTGTCCATCGGTCACAGTGCTTACGTGAGTTAGTGGAAATAAAGATGACCGGCGTCTGTGGTGTTGCTGTAAGGCGCAGGAGATCCGAGTCCGAGAGGGGGGAATTGTATCGAGTATCTCGGTCTTTCTGCTGGGATGTGGCATCCCTCTCAGCCTGGGTTGGTTATGACAGGCAAGTCAAAGCTATCTGCCTCGTAAATGATGTAAACAGCGTCAATGGAGGGGGTGGGGGTGGCAAAAGCACCGTATCTCTGTCTGTCCTTAGGGTGCTGTCTTTCACTCACCCCAGGCTCGCCCTGTCCGGCAGAGTTAAAGCAGTCAGCTTTCAATATCATTTTGGTTTTGTCGATGGTGCGTAAAATAGTACAATCAATACGGTAAAGTGGGATGTATCTTGATCAAAGACACGTTAACGCAGACGTAGAAAGAGGACACTTTGCACTGGCGACTGATACCAATGATGGTGTGAGTGTGAGTGAGTGTTTGAGATTAGAGTGGGCGCAGGGATACAAGTTCACAAGAGTGTGGGGATATATTTTGGCCGGTGCATTGTTTCTTTTATATAATAAGAAAAAGGCAGGTTTCATCAGTTTGCTACAACTAACCTGTAGTCACGTTCTAACTGAAACAATAAACAAGATACTCAAAGAATTACGTAGTTCAAAATGAAATGGTATAGCAGAACTCTTCGAATAGGGTGGATGCGAAATATTAAGAAGTATTAAAAAGAAAGGGCACAGAAACGCCAACTTACATCCAGAATAGAATGAAGCTGAAGCTAAACGATTTTCTATACATCCAACGCCATGCTTCACTCGAGAAACATTAATGGAAGTCAAGTTAGACGACACGAAGGGAGGGAGAAGACGTAAGAGAAGACAGGAACAAGACGAGAACCTGACTTGGAACCAAAACATCTTAGGCCGGCAGAAAAGCAAGAGACAGGGTGTTTCCTTTCAGATAGGTAAGAGAAGCAACGTCCAACTAGTGGAAAAGCTAATGGGAAGAAAAACGGAAACATAAAACAGCACCGACATGAAACCTAAGACGACACCCATTGGTACAAATGTATTGGGTAGCGTTTGTGTTATTTCAAGACTATAGACGAAGTTGTAAAGGCTTTCGCTTTCATCATTTTGTTCATCTTGGCGTACTTCGACGCCAGTATCTTCCCATGAGCTTGGATTGTTTTAGACCTAAGACAATTAAAGTCCAAAAAGAGGGAATCAAATAACGTGTGTTTTTCTCCTCTTCTACCTTGCCCTGTCATTGATACAGAGGGCACTCCGTTTGCTCACTTGGTATCATTCTGGACTACGGGGCGGATAGTTCTGATTCAAAACCCAGACTGGGTGTTCTTGACATCATGTCGTTTTGTTTAGTTTGAAAGGGTCTCGACCCACTCGACTCAGTCTAGTTGGAGACGGAACGATAAACTCGAAGGTCCTGCCTCTTAAATAGCCTGATAGTATTCATACGGATGTTAAAACTATACACTTACTTTTTACTTGATACAGATTTGTGCGGACCAGGCAACTACAGCGAGACAGGACTGGTGCCTTGCCAGCCTTGCCCCCGGGGGTCCTATCAGCCCGAGGCCGGGGCCACAGAATGTTACCTGTGTGAGGGAACAGAGACAACAGAGGGCGAGGGTGTCACCAACAGTTCAGCTTGTACCGGTATATTTATTATTTGTTTTTGTTTAACATACCGGTAATGAAGAGTCCCGGGGAAGGGATTGATATTAGTCTTTTTTTCATTTTCGTTAGAACTGATTGTTTGGCTTGTTCCACTCTGTCCGTCAATATTTTTTTCTCTTTAAAAAAAGGCGGTGTGCAAACACCATACAGAAGGATCAGTAGTGTACCTGTACATATATGTGTTTTATTTGCTCTAGACTTTTAAAAGTTATATCTTCTGTTATAATCTGCTGAGAAAGCAAATGAGTTTTGAGTTTTGAGTTTCAAAACAAAACTGTTGGTGTGATGGGTCCTGGTTGCAGGAGATTGATTGGTTGACGACACATGCAGATCATAAATGTTTACATCGGAGAAACCGATTCCCACAATATCTATCTACAAAACATGTAGTATTCTTGGGATGGTACCATTAACGTTTTAGCCCTCCACGATAGAACTAAAAGCCTAATCTCTTTTTTCTTACCATTTTCAGCCCAGTACGTGTGCAACGACACATTTTGCGAGCACGGTGGTCAGTGCGTCCTAGTCAATGAAACAGCCTGGTGTGTTTGCCAGGCGGGCTACACTGGTGCCCGGTGTGAGGAGAGCGTGGACAATTGTCTGGGACAACCCTGCCTCAACCTAGGGTCCTGTCAGAACGAAGTCAGCGGCTTCTCCTGTCTTTGTACGCCTGGATTTTCTGGTCAGTCTGTTAGAGAGAGATGGCTATTGCTAAAAACACCCCCTCCCCCCCCCCCCCCCCCCCCCCCCCCCCCCCCTCCCCGAACCGGGTCCTCTTTTCTTCTATCTTAAAGTCACTTCTGTCTTTCAGAGCAGCTGCCTGCCCGGTACCTTTTACCAAATTCAAGGAATTTTAGCAAGTCTCTTAAATCATGTTTTTGTCTTACTGAAAAATGCACCCAGTGATAGAACGAATGCAGAGAAGAACGTTCAAAGTCTAGAATATAAAAAGGCGTACTTAAATGTGCTTGTTTTCATTCCCTCTTCGTACAATTTGGGAAGTTGGCTGTTACAATCCTATCTGTCAGGGCCAGCCGGGCTTTTTTAAATGAAAGACCAGCAAAAAGATGGAGATTATACAAGTCTTTTAGAGATCTCTTCCTTTTCATGTGAATTTAACCATTGTATTTTGCGGATATTCATTTGAATGCCATGGTTCCATTTTTTAATATAAAGGAAACGTAATCTCTCACGTTGAGATTTCATGAAATCACATGACCAGCTTTGATTGTTGTGGTGTGTTGTTCTATCGTAAACAAACAAAAACAATATTTGCCAGGACCGACGTGTGAAGTGGACATTGACGAGTGCATGTCCAGTCCGTGTCAGAATGGTGGGTCGTGTCTGGACCAGGCCACTGGCTACTCGTGTTTCTGTCCGGCGGGCTGGACAGGGGCCCACTGCGAGGTCGAGGTCAAGGTATGCACAGAGGTCACGTGTGTGCACGGCAGTTGTGAGGAGAGCGATGGTTCTCCTAACTGTGTCTGTTCCCCTGGATATGCAGGTAACGCACTGTCTTTATATATGGTTTGCATATGCTTAATTGATTGATCAAACCTTGCAAAATCAAGCAGGTATCATGTGAGTTAAACAGATAGAAAAGGCAATTAACTTTATGGAATTACAGGATATAAAGTATTACATATATACATGCACATATAAATACGACGAGCAATGATTAGACATTCTCGATGAGAGCCTTGCAAGCATCAGTTATCATGTCTCTGAATAAAGTAAATCGTCAGGCCAGCAAAGACGAGTCGCATTTCTACAGTTTTTATTACATGGCACGCAAAACCAATTTAAAAAACCGTCTAAAAACTACCAACAAACATGTGGCAACAATGAGAAGACGGCTTTTACAATTAACATCTTTGATAAGACCTGATGGGTCTGATTCGAATACAAATAAAATTCGACACCGCGTTCAGATGAAACCAAGGGGTGCTCAAAATGCACCCAAAATTTTGATGCCACAATAAAACTTTTATGAGTTTAAAATTTAGATAGTGTAAAACTACGATGCAACATATAAGGAAACCATTTAATAGCTCGGTACAGACCTCAAACTTATAGGAATATAATATACGATACAGATCGTATTAATACACCCGTGCGCGAGGGCGCACATAAACACACACACACACACACACACACATACACACACACTCTCTCACCCTCTCACTCTCTCTCTCTCTCTCTCTCTCTCTCTCACACACACACACACACACACACACACACACACACACACACACACACACACATTAACACTCGCAAAAACACGTGTTTTAAAATTTTAAAAGAAAATTTAAAAATTAGATATAGACTGGATTTTATACCAAAGTACAGTTTTAAAATTTTCCAAAATCCCCGTTGCTTTCTTATTTATTGTTTTTTTTTTATTATTCTTTTTATATATATATTTTTTCGTTCAATTTTAGAAATTGATGTGACCTCGAACAGGGGATGTAACATACTGTAAACTTTGTATTGTTTCTACTTTGTATTACCTCCCTTCGAGTTTTCTACTATGTCCCTCCACCTTTCCTTCATCTAAAAAAGGCCTTTAGTTTAAGTCGCAAGCCTATTCTTTATTTTCCTTTCTCTGGTGGCCATAATAACGACATTTAAACATTATTTCTGCCATGAATTCCATGAGTATAGTGGGGCTTATCGGGAACTCTAGTTTTGTTTGTTCTCTCTTTCCCATCTAACATCTGCGCAGTTGATTCTATCGTCCTTATTTCTCCTTTATCTTTTAGTTGCAAGTTACTCTCCTCCTCTAATCTTCGGTACTTATATATGGCTAATTTGTGTTGCAAGTACCGTAAAACAATACTGAAACAAGAAACCACCTCAACAACAACAACAACAACAACAACAAATAGATAAATACAAACAATACGACAACCTGACACACGTAAAGAGCACCTGACCCTATGTCAAGCCACGAGGTCAAGGTCACTAGGGCAGCCCCC
>NW_004797319.1:1251079-1258253 GCF_000002075.1 Aplysia californica | reverse complement strand
CACACACACACACACACACTCACACACACAGACACACACACACACACACACACACACACACACACATCAACCTACCTTTACAGTCATACTTGAGTAACTGCGCACAAACCCACCCAAATACGTGTTCACAAAAACTAAGCTTTCCGATACGCTGAAAAAAGTGCGCGGACATGCTCACATACATACACCCTTTGTTTTACAGTTATACAAGCACGTCATCACGACTTCATCATCTGCTTCTTTTATCCTGGTATTGGGTGAAGGCTGCCAAGAAGCGGATCTCTACCTGTCTCTTTTCTGGGACATCTTCTCTACCTCCTGCCAGCTGTGCCCCATCTGTCCGAGATCTAGTTCCCAGTTGGATATCGGCCCTTTTCTCTTTCTCCTCTACTGGGAGCTCCATTTTGGGCTTTGTCTTGTCACATTTTGGGCAAATACAAACGCACGGCCGCACAAAAAAATAAAAACACAGATGCTCATACATGCATTCACAAAGGCAACAGAAATGTGGTTTCTTAGGAGACTGCTAAGAGTATCGTGGAAGAAAAGAAATCAAAAGAGTAGTGCTTGATGAAGCCCACGTGGGACGCTCAATGTTAAAAAATAATCAGGAAACTACAAATGCAGTTTTTGGGACACCTGAATAGACATAGGGTCTTGAACATCTAGCTCTCACTGGCAAAATATGAGGGCAAGCGAGGGTAGGCCCAGAACAGCATACTTAGGGAACCTAAACAAATGGGTAACAGGGAAAGGTCAGGGAAACGTAGCTTTTTTGAGAGCATCCGAGTAAAGAAATGAATCGCCAATGTCTGTCGCAGATCTGGCACTGGATGATGATGATAGCTTCAACACCCCATTCAACACTGCTGGATCATTGGGACCTCCAAATTCAACGCCCATCTCCAATAAGACTCAGCTAAATTGGTAGAGAGTCTTGAAAAAATCCCCAAAACAACCCATGTTCAGAACGTCCCGTTGTGTCCTTCCAGTCTGTAGTCAAGCATGATACCAACTTTGCTAACGGTGTGCTCGCTTGTATTTATTCACAGGCAGCTCGTGCAATGTTACCTTTGACCTCTGTTCCTCCCATCCATGCATGCACGCGGGGGCCTGCAACACCCTTATTGGCGGCTTTGAGTGCCTCTGCTTGCCTGGCTTTATTGGTATGTGACTTTTGGATCAGAGAATACATTTTTATTTCCCGTAACTCTTTAACCCGAAACCCCCCCTTCCCCCATAGACACACACACACACACACACACACACACACACTCACGTACACACATACACACACCTCAACCCCTTTTCGCTTCCAATAAAAGTCTTTTTCTTACTGGTATTTCATTTTTGTTCGCCCTTTTTGTCTTTAATAAAATCCTGTCTCCACCCCACCCCCTCTTCCCTTCCACCCCTAAACCACCACCCCCACCTCAACCTGCTTTTCGCTTGCAATTAATTTTTAAAATTATTTTTATTACTTGTGTTTCTACTCTGCTTGGTTATTTTTTTGGTGTTTTTTTAATTACCTAAACAACCATATTATACATCTGTGGATAAAGCATTTTCCGAGAGATGAAGCTTTGTTTTATGACAATAACATACAGATTCAGCTTGGCTGGATGCATGTGGGTTGTACATCGGACAATACCATGTGCCTATTGACTACTACAGACTTCAACATAAGTTAAGGACCACCTTGACAGACTCCCGTGATTTTAACAAATCCGGAAAAAGACAGCAAGGAATGTTTCAAAATTTTTTGCTCTGGAAGTGTTAATGGGTTACCAATGCGTACTACAAAGCTAAGAAGCAAAACCACCACGTGCAGCTCGGAAATCCTCAGGGAACTTTAGCCTCATTTGCTGTTCTTTGTCGACTTTTATGCTACACCACAGACATTTCTCAGTAAAAATTTCTGGTGCACATCATAAACGGACGTACGGTCTCGAACTGTGCTCATTTTGGTGGCATTATAAGCCGCTGTTTGCGCAAAATCCAGTATCGCATCAATATGCCACCAAGACGAAAGCTGGTAGACTTTGATGGTTCCAGGCCTGTAGCATTGCAACAGGATGGAGTTGGGACCCGAGAAGTTGCCAGAATGTTTGCAGTGTCACACTCTGTCATTGTCCGCCTAAGGCAGCGCCATCAAGCCACTGGATCAGTCCAAGAAGGCCTACGTGCAGGTTGACCCAAGAAGACCACTCCGTGTGTTTGCAAGTGGTCCTTAACTTATGTTGAAGTCTGTATATCTGCCGTAACCATGTACGTACGAGTACACCCCAGTGCTTATTATTTATTACTGAGAAACCAATTTCCCCAAGGGTTAAGGGGTGAATAAAACAAGAAGAGATAGTTGGAACGGGCGAATGAGTGAGACAGAAGAGGAAGAAAACTAATGTATTTGTATTTGTATCCTTTTGTGCCTTGTCGTGTGTGTGTGTGTGTGTGTGTGTGTGTGTGTGTGTGTGTGTGTGTGTGTGAGAGAGAGAGAGAGAGAGAGAGAGAGAGAGAGAGAGAGAGAGAGAAAGTGTGTGTATGTGTGTTTGTGTATGTGTTTATGTTACGTCGTCTGTGTGTGCTCGTGTGAGTGCACATTCGTGCGTACGTACATGGATAACAATAGTTGTAAACTGAGCCACTGTAATTATTTCGATTTTACAGGAAGCCTTTGTGAGACACAAATCAACCCGTGTGATTCGAACCCCTGTAGTGAAGGGTCTACCTGTATCAATGCCCAGCTGTCATACCTGTGCAAGTGCCCGGCCGGGCGGTCAGGTGTATCCTGTGACGAGGGTAAGAAGATACTTGTTTTTGTTTTTGTTTCTGTTTTTTGTTTGTATTTTTGTTGAAGGGTGGGGTTGGTGGGACAGTCATTGGGCATGTGTAGGCAGTATGTGCATGCAAAGATCCATAGATAATCCAATATTTTGGAAAATTGTATATGTACAGTGAAAGGGTTTAAAGTGTGAGGGAGATGAGGGTGAAAATAATCTATGTATTATGGATAACGGCCGCGAGCGAAAGAGGGGAGGTACAGTTCTTGTCTGTACTAGATTTCAGATTTGCGTTCATTCAATGAACGTAGAACGTTTGTGACGAGACATATTGTTGTTTTCTTTTGTTTCCATCCCTAAAGGATGTGAGCAGAGCAAACGTCGACTGTTAAAGAAACTAGATCTCGGCACAGATTTCGAAACATGCTAGTTAAGATGTGCCGGCAAGTTAAGGCAAGGAAGTTTTTACTTTTTTTTACAGCTTACAAAGATGTAATAGTCGTTGGTGTAGCAGTTAGGTGCTTCGCCGTCGTACGCAGGAGACCCGAGTTCGATTCCCAAGTGAGATAATGTTTTATTGAGCATTTCGGTTCTTCAGCTGGGATGTTGTACAACTCTCAGGCTGGGTAGGTCCTGGCAAGCAGAGTGGGAAGCTCACCTCCTAACTGATCTGAATTATATCGATAGGGGCATAAAAACACCTACCCGGTACATTTTAAAAGACGTAACACTAACAAAGGCCATCTAAATTTTTCCCAGAAGTGTCTCCAGACTACGACCTGGTCTTTCAGCCACGAGCACCTGATGGTCAGTTTGTGTCTTTGCCCCCTGAACTGATGCCAGATTTGACCTCTATGACGCTGTGCGCCTGGTTCCGGCCCTTACCTCTGGCAGCCTTTGCCTCTCTTGTGACCTTCAACTTGCTCCGCACGCCAAACCTGAACCCAAGTTGGAGGGAAGACGGTGGACCACGAGATTTTGACGTCACTTTCGCCATCAGGCATACCGATCAGATCATGGTCAGTTCATGTAATGGTAGAACGACAAGATCAAAATTATTAATTACAGTCATCAGCAGTGGTCACGTTCACCCCTTGCCCGAGTATAGTGTATAGGCCACGAACAAAAACTCTCCATATACTTCTGTCCTGTATCCAGCTAAATCCCATCTCGTTCAATTCTGAATCGAAGTCCCTTCTCCAAGATCAACTATAGTTATAAAATACATAGAACAAGATACTGCAGAGTGTGATAGGTGCTATTTAGCGTGGATTTAAAGTCTCTTTCAACATTGTAAGGCTATTTTTGAGCTAGCATCTCCCATTCCAACACCCATCCCCTATAGGTCTGACCCAACTACATTGTAGGAGAAGCCCAATTAACCAAAGTCCAAGAATACCCCATTAGGAATTCGAACCATGGCCATCCACACCATAGCTCAATATGATACCAACTGAGCTAACTGAACTCTTTTTCCCTGTGAATTCTCAGGTTCAGATATTTGATGAAGAGAAGATGACCAATGTTAGTTTACCTCCTTTTACCTGGTCTCACCTTTGCGCCATCTGGGATTCGGGGGAAGACGCGTGGGCAGTCTTCCTCAACGGCTCAAGTGTAGCAGCCGGTGGCCTTGACCTACCCTTGCCGCTGATCCCGGGTGATACGTCTGTTGTCTTAGGTAAATGACTAGTAAGTCTTAGGTGAGTGACAAGTGAGTTTCAGCTAAGCGACGAGTAAGTGCAGGATAAGGGACAAGGAAGTCTTAGGTAAGTGACGAGTAAGTCTCAGTAAGGAACGAGTAAGTGTTAGGTAAGTCACAAGTAAAACGTAGGAAAGTGGCAAGTAAGTCTTAGGTAAGTGACAACAAGTAAGTCTCAGGTAAGTGGCAAGTAATTCTCAGGTAAGTGACGAGTATGTCATAAGGAAGTGACAAGTAAGCTTTTGGTAAGTGAGAAGTCTGTCTAAGATAGGTGGCAAGTATGTGTTAGGTAAATGACACGTAAGTCTGAAAGCTTTTAAGACTCCCAAAACGAAATGATATAGGTACACAATTTGCAACACTTTAAGGTTATTTAGGAGGCGGGGACTCCGAATTCAACGACCTTCTCTAACAGGATCGAGCCAGATGCAAAACAAAAAAAAGAAAAGAAAAAAAAGAAAAACACGGAAAGTGTCTTTCCAAAAGACAACATAAGACCGATTTCTGAATTGTTCAATGTTCAGCAGTTTTCAATTAACTCTTCCAATAATTAGTGGATGTTAGTTGGGAGTTCTATTTCGAATGTGGTACCATTTGATTTTAGTTCATGCCATCCCCCCACAATAATTTATCAGGATACTAGCCGAGCTATCGGTATACCAATACCTCATGTGTATTTTGTAGTAGCCTACATTACCTTTGGACTAGAAACAAAACAAGCAGCAAAAAATCAAAACCAACCACAAAAAGACCCTAGCATTGCTCGTCAAGCCGTATAAGCTGGATTTCAAAAGTGCCGATGTATAAAACTAAAAGCACTTCTTAGCAAACCCGTCCCTCCCTTTTTTCCCTTTTGTGTGCAGTTCCTTTCCCTTATTTCGTTCTTTCTTATTTTTTAATTTCTCCAGGACAACGAAACCCCTACCATAGAGACCAAGCATGGGAAGTTTACGAAGGGGAGATAACTCAATTAAATGTCTATGGACGGGTGCTTACTTCCCCTGAGATCAGATCAATCGCTGGGACGTGCAGCCCTACACCAGGGGATGTGATAGCCTGGACGCAATTCTTGCCTTACATACGAGGAGACCTGGTCATCAGGGAGGGCTCACACTGTCAAGGTATGCAACGGGTGTGTGTGTGTGTGTGTGTGTGTGTGTGTGTGTGTGTAAGTGCTTGTGAGTATGGCTGTGTGTGTGTGTGTGTGTGTTCGTGCGTGTGTGTGTGTGTGTGTGTGTGTGTGTGTGTGTGTGTGTGTGTGTGTGTGTGTGTGTGTGTGTGTGTGTGTTTACATGCCTGTGTGAACGTGCACGCACTGAAGTTGAGAAAGAGGAAGAGGAAGATAACAACAACAACAACAACAGAAAATAACGATGACGACAAACAACAACAACAACAACAACAACAACAACAACAATAGGAACAACAATAAGAAACAGTGGCGTTGCGGGGCTAAAAAGTAAAGGAACAGCGTACTACCACCAAGTAGTAAAGATGAAGACAAAGAGGATGATTTTCTATATTATTTTTAAGGCAACTAAAACAATTTTAAACATTACCTGCACACAAAAAAAAAGTAAACCAGATATTAGTCAGCATTCTCACAGCTGTACATAGTATATTCTGAACTTGAACATGTTCCAAATGACCTCTTTGACATATTCCCATAATTTTTCCACCTTCAGATGTAAACGAGTGCTTCTTCCCAGAAGTGTTCCCGTGTGGTTCCCGCCAGTGCCTGGACTTACTCGGATCCTACGTCTGCTCTGAGTGTTTACAGGGATACTCTGGTCCCAACTGCGACGAACCTGAAGACGAGTGTCTCTCGGACGTTTGTGCGGAGGGTGCTACTTGCGTGGACGGTCCGGAACCACTGGACTTTCAGTGCTTCTGTCCAGCTGGATTTACAGGTAAACTACAGATCGCTAAATCAGAATTGCAAAGTTCTATCTTCTCAGTGCCTAATTTTGAAAAATTTGACGTAAAAAATGTTGAGTTTCACAATAATATTTCAAGCTTTTTCGAAGGCAGTTCTTTGAATACCTTGATATTGACTCGGAATAATCTAACGATTTTGATAGAGCAGATAGTACATTTGATTTCTGATCTTATGGTCTTAGTAACTCAAAAACGTCCAAAACGTCTGATAGAACTATATAATTCTGAGGTAGTGAGATACCATGCAGTGTCGTTGTTTCGGTTTTGTTGAGAAATCATCTGCGTCGGTAGTCAAGTGGTTAAGCTACCGGACTCGTAATCGCGAGGTTGCGGGTTCGGGGGTCCGAATCTCAAGCCCAGTGTTGTGTCTTTTTGAAAGGCACTTTACACGAATTGTCCTCACTTCACCCAGATGTGAATGGGTCGTAGACAGCGGAAGATCTTATCAGTATGTTAGTGTTCTATCGCCCATAAACAGGCAGCTTGCACCATGTGCTTTCTAGGAATTTGAGATTGTTTCAGATTGTTATCTGGTCTGCATGTGTAATACTGATAGATTGTAAAGCGCGGAGAGTTTGCTGTTGAGCGGAAATTTGCTCAATACAAATTCTATCATTACTGATCTTTCCCCGTCAACCACAATGGTATGTCTAAATAAATAGTTTACAGTTTATTTTTTAAAATTGTCGCTGCTGTAACATCTCTCACACTCAGTTGCTATCCTTCTCTCTCTCTCTCTCTCTCTCTCTCTCTCTCT
>NW_004797319.1:1248037-1249192 GCF_000002075.1 Aplysia californica | reverse complement strand
TATCTATCTATCTATCTATCTATCTATCTATCTATCTATCTATCTATCTATCTATATCTGTCTATCTGCTTATCTCTATATCCATGTCAATTTAGCACTTTGTGGTTCTTCGCATGCAACATGACGCCATAGGCACTTATAACTCGTGTCCTGTGTATCGGTTTATTTTTCATCGCCCAGTTCCTTTCCTTTCGAATAAAATTTTGATTACTGTGTCTGTAGTGCTATAAGTCGCCTACCACACCATAGCATCAGTTGTTTTGATTGCATGGTCGAGTTTACACAGATGGATCAGCAACTGATGCAGTCAGAAACGGCGGTGGAGGTATCTACATAGAGTGGATAGATCGGTCATCAGAAACCCATTCGATCCCCACAGGATCTCTATCTTCCAATTACAAAGCAAAAACATCAGCACTCGAAACAGCAGCCACCATTCTCTTGAATCACCAAAAATCTAAAGCCAACACCGTCGTCCTCACAGATGCCAAATGTGTCCTACAAGCTCTCCAAAAGCCACAATCAGCTCAATGTACGACAACTCCTTTCACTCCTATGTGATCTAAACTCCCAAGCCAACACAACTCTGCAGTGGATAACAGGTCACTGTGGCCTTGATGGAAATGAAAAAGCAGACGACTTAGCTAAAGAAGGAGCCAAAATGACCCAGATTGAAGATGGCATGGATCTCTCAGAGTCAAAAACACTAATAAAATCTGCCTTAAGAAATAGAGGGGGAAAATCCCATCCTAAACACAACTGCCGACGTGACCCCTACTACATACTAAATAGAGCAGACCAGGTCATAATCTTTCTACTACGTTGTGGCCAAAACAGACTCAAACACAATATGCACACTAAATTAAAAGTGGGAGAGTCCACGATCTGTGAATGTGGACACGACCAAGAGGATGCCAACCATATCCTTCAGTACTGCCCGCGCTACGCTTATCTTCGTACACGGACGTGGCAGAATGTGACTCCCCTTGAGAGAAAGCTCTGTGGCAATCTCTCAGATTTGAAGCGGACTACACAGTTTGCGCACGACATCGGGCTGACTGTCTAGCTGCTGTCATCGAAGAAGAAGAAGAAGAAGAAGAAGAAGAAGAAGAAGAAGAAGAAGAAGAAGAAGAAGAAGAAGAAGAAGAAGCAAGA
>NW_004797319.1:1128362-1246374 GCF_000002075.1 Aplysia californica | reverse complement strand
TAAGATTTAATCCAGTTTCCTCTCCCTTCATATTTCGCTCATTACCACCGCCCACGCCTACATCTATTGCCCTCCAGCCCCTCAAAGAGATAGCGGCGTGTTACCTGTTTGGGCCACGGTTGCCATCAGCTGTGCCTGTATTGTTCTGCTGTGCCTTCCCGTCATGATATTCTGCCTCCGCAGACGCGCCAAAACGCGGTAAGTAACATTAATACCAGCTGCCCATTGGCACGATCGGGACGGGTCGGGTCGGGTCGAGTCGGTTTGCTGGCCAGATTGAGGGCGCAAGGTAGCTTTCGTGACCAAACCGATCGCAATTGGACTGTTACCCATTGGAGGGGGGAGGACAGTTGTCATGAAAGAAATCTATTGTGGACAAGTCTTTCTTTATTGAGGCTGCCTAATGGGAAACAACCGTTCTTTCCGATATCGCAGTTTTAGATTACATGTATTAATTATGCCACCAGTGTCTGATTAAGAACCTTTCAGATGAAAATTGCTTCGATGGACAAAATAGATCAAGCCAAACAATAATAAATAAAGATTGGCAAAGAGAAGTGTTGAGGATACCAGAAACAAGATTGCCCTATCAGACATGGAACTGGAGATCAACTGGAAAAAGAAGAAGAGGTAGGCCAATTGAAAGTTACAGAAGCACAATCAGGGATGAAACAATCTCCCAGGGCCTAGATGAAGATGTGCCAATATTGGAGGAGTTGGCTGGGGACAGGGAGAGAGTAAGTAAGAAAGAAAGAAAACAGAATTTGTGACTACTGCCCCTTTCTCCATTTTATTGTCTGCAATTGTTAATATCGACTTTTAATTGTCCTTTGGCATGAAGAAAATTCAGGATTGACACATAAATCTAATATAACGAGGGTGTAACGTATGCATGTTGGGTGGGATTTTTTAAAGGTGGGGGGGGGGTGAAAGAAGAAAAAGGGAGTGGGATGAGAAGGGGAGATTAAGAGAGAGATGGAGATGGACAGAGAGAGAGGGGGAGAGAGAGGGGGGCGGGGGTGAAGGGAGGGAGGGAGATAGAGAGGTAGGGAAGAAAGGATCACTATTGGAGCATTGTTCTCTGTATTATTGGCAATGAGCACCTTCCCAGATGAATGCGTTATATAATATAAATAAAATTCCAACTAAACGGCAGTCTTTCTTTTTGAGGCGGAAGAATCGCATTTACTAACCATCTCTGTCGCTCGTCTCCTTCACCTGCCTTTATCGCTGCTGTCAATAATGGACACTCCACTTAATTCCGCCGTACTTCGCCTTTTCTCTCCACTTCTGCCAATCACAACACGTCCTTCACCCCCAACCCCCCCCCCCCCCAAACACACACACACACACACACACACACACACACACACACACACACACACACACACACACACACACACACAACACACACACACACACACAAAACGCCTTTCACCACTGACCTCAGTAATGTTGGCGATATAAGATGCAAGTGGCCAATCTCTTTTTTTTTCCCTCAACCTCGCCATGAAAAACTGTCTTCATCAGACTTTATTTATGTACAGTCATGATACATTTATTTGCTTGAGAGACCAACATACCTCAGTTTGTGCTTATCAATTTCAGCATGTCTAGGCACTTGGAATTCCCCGGAATGACTATTAGGATACATGTCACCAAAAGCGTGTACATAGTACTGGATTCTGACGATCCTGCGAGCGTCTGTGTTGTAGCAATTAAGCGTTTCGCCAATGCACGCTGAAGACCCGAGTTCGATTCCCGTGTGGGGAGAATGTGTGTCCCTCTCAGGCCGGGTTGGACCTGACAAACAAGGTCGAAGCCCGCCTCTTAAGTAATGGGGGCATCAAACTCCTTATTAAATATGTGTGGTCGCTTTTAAGCACAAGGGGGCTATCCCGAAAATGCTGTTTTGAGGAAATCGAAGGTAAAGTTGTTGGACCCTTGTTCAGTTTCTTTAAAATACAAGGAGAGTTTTCACTATAACCAAACAAATATACACACTAATGGAACCAAACATCTACTATATGTAGGGCAAGGTCCACTTTTGGTGAAGGTCAAGATTTCTGCAAACCCCCGAAATCTGGGTTAGCCCGCTTGTCCTTAAAAGCGACCATATAATATATTATATATATACCTCCCCAGGGCGAAGCAAGTAGCCCTGACAATCGACACGGACCTGTCTATGGACCACGTTACCAATCATGGTTTCCAACCAGACGAAGACAGAATTGAGGGTAAGAGAAGTGTATCATCTACACCGACAGACAGACAGACAGACAGACAGACAGACAGACAGACAGACAGACAGACAGACATGATCGTAATAACGTCTCCCAAAAAAGTATGTTTCCTTGTAAGTGTAAGGCCATTCTGTGTCTGTAGTCTATTGTCTTTTTGTCTTTGCTTTTGCTAGATAACGTGTCGACTTCATTTGATAAAATAAGACCGGCAACTGGGCTCTCTCACGCTGCGGTCAACCTTTAACATTTACAACACAATTGTCTAGCACAACCGTGGAAACATTTCTGGCATGAAAAGAGTAAAGTGTAGCCCAATGATATCTCCCATGTGTGTGTTTTGCAGAAAGCACGT
The DNA here is from genome assembly GCF_000002075.1 of Aplysia californica. Taxonomy (NCBI): domain Eukaryota; kingdom Metazoa; phylum Mollusca; class Gastropoda; order Aplysiida; family Aplysiidae; genus Aplysia; species Aplysia californica. The sequence continues at coordinate 1,243,779 of NW_004797319.1, read as the reverse complement.
ATGCCGAGCTTAGTGACGACTGCTCGTGGCCTCAGCTCGACACAATTCGCCAGCTTCCACGCACAGGAGACAGTTCCATGGCGCATGCGTCAGCCAGCACTTCTGCCAGAAAGGTTTCCTCTACCTCCTCGGGCTCTTTCGCATCTCTACGATCTTCTGTGTCGAGAGCAACGTCATCCAGAAGGGACGAGACGAGCCAGCTCTTGCTGCACGAACATGGCAAGGGAGAAGGGGAGAGTAACTTAGGGTTTGACCCTGAGGATGACTACCTTGTACCTGAGCCCGCTACCAAGAGGAGGGGAAACAACGCTATGACAGAAACGTCTATGACTCCGATGCACGATGGGAAACTGGATGAAGACAACAAACCGGAGCAAATACGCCACAAAGCCGCGGTCCATAACGTCTATGTGAATATGCAGTCTCGAGACAGTGCCCCCCAAGGAGTGGAGGGACTAAAGGAACAGGAGAACAAAGGTGGGTTCCAAATGGTTGAGAATCCCGGGTATATCCCAACTGGCGATGTCGCTAGGATCCAGCCTGGGTTGAACACGGCTACAAATGTGGGCATCAGTTCACTTCCGTTCGACACGTATTTTATCAACCCTGCGAGAGCCCAGCGAAGTGGTCCTGTTACGGGAGATTACGTCAACGAGATTTCTAATAGAGGAAGTTTTAGTTCTGGTGTGACCGTGGAAGGAAGATCAAAAGGAGAACCCTCCCCGTCTCCTGGATCGCCTCAAGGGTCGTCGCAAGAACAAAATCCTTCCTTACGCCCCCCTCCTACCAAAGGTGCTGGTTCGTCTGCAATTCACTCCAGCTATATTCCTTTCACTGACAAAATAACGCTTAATACAGTTAAGGAAAATTCAGAGGTTCCCAATACTTCCCCACCGGCCATAGGCAGCGCTCTGATGGGTGTAAAACCTTCTATACCATATCCTCTGCGGACTCAAGTAAGTCGTGGACAGGAAAGAAACAGTTTTCCGCCCACAACAGGCGTTCAAGCAAAAAGCATGCCGTACGTGGAGCTTGGGGCAACTAACCAACACAGTCTACAGCACGGTATGAGCAGCGATCAGTTCCTTCCAGAGTATCTAGAACTTTCCAACGCACAGAATCCGCCGGCTGACTATTCAAAACCCGAAACGTTCCCTCCTTTGCATGGCAAAGGCAAAACAAACCTGCGTCAATTGAATGTTGCAAGTGATACCCTGACAGGACGTAGCACAGGTGCCTCTCCATTTCTCAGTAAAGAAGGGAAAGCCACCAGCACCATCGGTGTTCTTGAGGATTTCACATCAAACTTACCCAAGATTGACAAAGCGGAATCCAAGGCTCCCTACAAACCAAAACCACCGCCGAAAGTAGAAATACACGACTTCCACAGAGAAGGCAAATCAGGTGACAGAGGGCGCGGTGATGCGCTAACGTCACACAATGCCAGTAGATCCGCTGGAGGCTTGACACGCCTCGAAGATCACATTACCGGGGGTCACAAATCAGGCCCAAGCCAAACCGACTTAGGTGGGGCTGGGGTCATCAAGGACGCGGGGAACACCGGCCCTCGTGGTGGGAAGCTTGCCACGGGAACGTGGAGAAATAACGGTCAGCGAAGTGGGCGCAAGCAAAATACGAGTCAGTCATCGGGAGTGGCACAGACGAGGAGTCTGCCTCCTCTTCCAAGCGATACTGACTGAAAAGAAGTCCAAACGATGCTCAACACCTGAAATGAGCTGTCACTTTTACGTTTGCATCAAACATTATATCTTTCCCCGCCTTGTGCCAACAGTCTGGTGCCATCATTCTGTTCACAAAATGTTGACCATGAGCTCATAATGATTTAGAGGTAGGCAAAGAGTTCCAACAGAAGTGTCCTTTCATTACCATCCACAGAAGTAAGACAGGAGTTTGTACCTCATAAATGAAGGGAAACATTCCACGCACCCATCGACTCAGTTCAGATAATTTAGGAAGCAGGCTATTTCGACACTACCTGTCGGAGCTGACATGGGCTGACTGGAAGACAAACGGAGGTAACGGATGAAATATTTCCTCCTCTCAAAAAATAAGCCCACTTCCTCCGTGAACCACGGTGAAGAGCCTAACCATAACCCGCAAGTGCCAGTACCGTTAATTAATATGAACATGGTGGTGCAATTTTATGCTCAGAAAGTCCATTGGTACATAATTCTGAATTTGTGTCTTGCTTTGCATAGTAAAAGGTAAAGTTGAGCACTTTTCGAGCTTACAAATTCGGAATTCTGGACACATTTTGTTTTTTGACGAAACAGGCTGTAACAAACAAGAGCATATATGTATCAGCATAGATTTGGAAAGTTCATCTTCTCAATGTTCATTCTGATCCAGGAGAGGGAAAGCAACCCATAAGTTTATCCGGCACAAATCTCCCTGCCCATACATGCTTACCTTATACAGACCAAATGGCTGAAAATGCTGTCTGTGGCTTTGTCACATTGGTGTTTTTAACACTTTAAATGGATGAGAGCTTTTTAAATTCTGTGCGAGTTTACCCTCTACGAATATTATTATAAAATGTACGACGATTAGCGAGCAAGTGAGCAGCAAAAATTTGGTAACGATAAGAAGTCATCCTTTACTAGACCACCTGATCTACAATGTTTGATAAGGCATATTTCTTCCCACCTGAAGGAAAAAGTTTCCATTTATCAAAGCTTATCAGCATGAAACCGCCAGACGTGTTGAAAATATGTTTTGTACACGTACGTAATTTGTCGCTCGTGGTGACAGTAACACTGCTAATATATGCTTTCTTCACTGGTTGGTGTGGCGTAAAGCTGCATTCATTATATCGAAGTGGCATGGACATCACTTTGTTAATGCCAAATGCATCCTACTATAAATATCAATTGACTTCTTTCATCTCTGTATTTCACTTCCCCTTGCAGTATAAAAATAAAACAACCCAGCGGTAAGAGTAGAACCAACCTCCAAACCTGCCCGTCGGTTAGTCTACCAGACTCGCAATCGTGCGGTTGTGAGTTCGGGGGTTCGAGCCGCAGGCCCGACGTTGTGTCCTTGGGAAAGGTACTTTACACGAATTTCCTCATTTCACCCAAGTGGGAATGGGTACCCACCTATGAAGACAGCGAAAGATCTTGTCAGTATGTCAGTGTTTTAGCGTCAATAAATGGCAGCTTGCACAGTTCATTGTATGCTTCCCAGAAAGTTGAGATTGTTTCACAATGCTATCTGGTCTGCTGGGGTAATAGGCCTACCTCGTGGTATACATGCAGTTGTTTTGTTTTTGTTTTGTAAAGTGCATAGAGCTTGCTGTTGAGTGAGAATTTGCGCTATACAAAGGCTATCTATTTTCTATTTTTATCATTATTATTATTACCGGGTATTATTATCATTATTATTATTATTATTATTATCATTACTATTATTATTACCTCACCTCGCAAGAAGGCTGAAGTGTGGTGGTAACATGAATGTCTCAAGTGTGTACGTCCGCCGCGCCTGAAAGCGGGTTGTACCTCCTGTTGGCGTGTTGTGGGCCGACCTTTATTTGTTATCCCCAGCTCAGTGAGATACAATTTAAACTTAATTCTTGCCCGTTTTAATTCTAATATTTTACATGGTGTACAAAACTTTTAGTGCACTTCTATGTGAATTCTCATGAAGCGAAGAACCAGTAGGCTACAATATATTATTTTTAGTAAACAATTATCAATCACTTGAGCGTCTTTGCTGCGAAGACAGCCTGCCGCTTTACAATTTACACAAAACTAGCTTTGTTAGACAAAATCACATTATCTAAATAAGGCAAGTGATTCACACATGTGCATTCGTCAGAAGCAAAAGTCCCTCAAAAGCTGTGTCTGTTAGCAGAACTTCCAGTAACTTGGTCATCGATATAGATCTCTCTTAAGTAAAACGTCCATGACGCGCCCACTTGCCTACTATTAACACTGTCCCCGTGGTTTTATGCACCCCGCATAATTTAGCAAAATTTGATCATTTTTTAGCATAATTTCTGATTATTTTCCTTTATCATTCTTTGTTAAAATTAACAGAATCGCATAATTTCACATTTTTGGGCTCAGTTTGCATAATTTCAGAATTTTTCTTGCAGAAAACGACGGGGACAGTTAACATAAAACAGTTCAACTCTTGTTTTAGTTTAATACGAGTTTTACGATACCTGCAACACAATTAGGTCATATTAGTATTAGTGCCGAAGATGAGAGGTGTCACTAGAGACTAACCTGCAAAGAAAATAAGGGGTAGAGATACAGATGATAATGATAGATGTTTTCTACAAGTAGAAAAGAAGGAGCGAACCACACCAGAGCACCCGCCAACCACCCACGTTCAACAGTTGAGAAAACGGAGATAATACACCACCTCGTAATTTCTACAAGCACGAGGACTTGTGGACAACACAAATGACCACTTGTAGAATATAATCGATTGAAGTATAGTAAAACCTCGTTACATTCCACCCTTGGAAAGAGAATGAATCTGGCGGAATAGCGGGGCTGGCGGTTTAACGAAAAATAACGGGTTCTTCTGTTAAGTAGCTCTGCTGACTGCACAACAGTCATGTAGGGAAATGATTCAGCTGTGTGATCTGAGTTTGAAAGGTGTCTTTTAGTTGGTGATCTATGTGTTAAATGTATTTACAGCTAAAAGCCGTCTCTCTCTCTCTCTCTCTCTCTCTCTCTCTCTCTCTCTCTCTCTCTCTCTCTCTCTCTCTCTCTCTCTCTCTCACACACACACACACACACACACACACACACACACACACACACACATACACAAATTTAACCCCAGCTGAACTTTTTTCCCGTAAATTCAAATCGAAAATTTCGGCCAGATCAAAAGCTATGTCAAGACTCAATAGCTTGTTTTGTTTGGAGTTGTTGGGTTGTTGTTTTTTAGCCGATGCCCGTCAATCCTTGGGGCGACTCAGACTTGTCATGTAAACTTGACCGTGAGCCTCAAAAAATAAAAGCCTCGCGAGGGACCGCTAGCCTTGATGGCATGGGTCCGATATCTGGCGACGTTAGATATTTTGCCGGCGGGCCGATGCGACAAGGGGGAGAGATAAGAAACGATGAAGCAGCCAACGAGTAGGATTTCGTCTGGTGGCCAGTTCACTGGTGGTATAGCGGGGCATAATTGTTTTTTTAAGACTGGTACAACCCAAGACAGTTGGCTGATGGCGGTGTGTAGGCAATTTCTGTACAATGGCAAAAACCTGGCAGTAAGCGCAGCTGGAGGTATGAAAGGGGGGGCACAATAGGTTTGACTGTAATATTAGTAATAACAAATCTTAGTACAAACAGCCACTTTCTAATATAATATTAATATTAAATGCACTATATTAATGCCATGTATCACTGTTGTCATATATAATATATATCTTATATCAATGCTCGAAATACCATACTAAACAATGCTTGATACAACACGTATTAAAAATTTTTATCATTGCAGAATAAAACATTGTAATCGAAAAACTTTTCTTCGCTAATATTTTTCCTTCACCCCAAAAAGTGACCAGGACACACAACTGGTCCTCTTGTGCAGGTGTTTTTTTTTCAGCACTTGCAACACAATTAGTTCATATATATTATAATATAAGTGCCAAAGATTAAAGGTGTTACAAGAAGTAATAAACACAAAAAAGGAGAGATAATGTCAATAGATGTTTGATAGGAAAGGAGGAGCAGTTGGTTGATGGGAATCTCTGATTGGTACAACTTGACATGTAGGCCCCTACATGTACGTCTGTTCTTTCCTTCTGATGTTTCTGTATGTCTCGCTTTTTTCCATGCACTGAATGACCGATATATCATTTCGATGTGCTTCTTAAATATTTTAATACTACTCAACCAAAAAAAGCAAAGATCCATTTGTAGAAGTTTATATGGTCCGAGCAAGACACTCACCTAACATTCCCAAAATCTGAACTGAAGCTCTTTATCTGCAGTATCCTGTAGGATTTCTTTTTCAGGAAGTATTTTATATATTATGACCGTGTACCAGACCAGGCCTGCTGATGAAATACACGTTTTAAAAACTTAAGTAACCCTCTTACAGATACCAATGGTGTTGAAAAGGAGCATGAATCATGTCATCTGCTGAGAGCTCTAAAAAACATTTTTTCAAATGGCATTTTTACTAATTTTTTGCCCCCACCGACACAATTTAGATCACTTTAAATTAAAGGAGGCAGACTTTAACCTGCCTGTCAGGGCCAACCCAGGCCAAGAGGGACACCAAGACAAAGAGAAAAATTCTCCACAAATGGGAATTGAACTCAGGTCTCCTGCATGCAACAGCAAAGTGCCTAACCGCTACACCACAGACGGCAGTGCTGAGTGCCAGAAGTAACCAAAATGTCCAAAGTTTTAGTTTTGATGGAATGTTATTTGAATGCAACAGTTGGGCTCTTTTTTGGGAGAACCTGTTTTTTGACCAACTATTATAGTAATAGTAATAGCACTCTGTTTCAGAATCCATACTTCCAATAATAATTGCTGAGCGTGCAGAACTAATAAAATGTGTGCGCGTGTATGGGTTTGACGCCCCTATAAACACTATTAGGTTACAGTACTTAATAGGCAGGATGTCTGAATTTAACGTCCGTTTCTGATACGATCACGCTAAATGAGTTGAGTGTCTCGAAAACTCCACAAAACAACTCAAATTCAAGAATGTCCAGCCTGGGAATTAAACCAGGGCCATCTGCTCCATTGTCCGGCATGATACTCAGGGACCTAACAACAGAGCACCTGCGCAGAACTCACTGATCACATAAAACGCTTAATTAGTTGTGGCAACCTAGAATCAAATCCCTGCTAGGTCACTCGTCAATCAACTCCAGTAAACAAAATGAGAGAATGCAAAGAGTTGGTTTTACCTCCTCGTGAATTTCAACTAATGTTACAACAATGCCTCGCAAAGTCCAACCCTTCGTCCTCGTCGGGGGAGGTGGAAACAGGACAAAGTAGGGGATAGCTGGGTCTGGGTGAAGTACGGTGTGACTTTATGTCACTGAGGCGTTACGCTAGCCGTGAAGGCCGACCCGGGTCACCCTGAAACGTTGCTGGCTAAAGGGGCTCTGGTGAAACCGTGACTGGCCTAGCAAGCCGACGGCGGATAATTACTGCTACGAAACAATCAAAGGAGAAAACACGGACAGATTCAAACGGAAAACGACCAGGAAGAGTGAACGGACAGCGAGCTAGAACAACGATTAAAATAGGCACATGGAATGTCAGTGGACTTGGAGACAAAGAACCAGAAATAGTGGATTTCATGGAAAGAAAGAAAATAGCAACCATGGGCTTGTCAGACACAAGGAAGAGAGGCAACCACAGCAAGCTGACCCATAAAGGCTACCTCCTGATCTGGAGCGGAACACCTGAAAATGAGAGAGTGTGGAGAGCCAAACATGGTGTAGCTTTCATCATACACCCAGCCAAAATGGATACAATCTATGAAATCAATCAGATCTCAGAGAGAATAGTGAGAATAAAACCCATAGAGGGTGGCAAAACAACAACGTACATCCAAACATACGCTCCCTGTAACGACAGCTATACAGAGGAAGAGACAATCAGCGTGGTGGAATCAGGCTCTCGTCAAACTAATCAAAGTGAAGAAACTAGCTTTTTTCTGTTGGTTTGGGAATTTTTATCAAATTTTTGTTTTTTTTTGGGTCAACACCATTCATGCCCACTAAAGAACTCATTTTTGTGTGGATTTTTCTGAAAAACGTTGATTAAAGGCACAAAAAATGTAAATTTTTAAGCTAAAGAAATAACTAATCTTTGGCAGCCATTTTCTCACTAATTTTACTTCTGAAAACAAGTGACCCCTACATCCTTCATTCGCAAATATCTCGACTTGTATTCAAGATAAATGGATATTTTTTTCATCCTAATAATAAAGACAAGTAAACAAGCTTTAAGATGATACCAATAACTCTATATGCCCCGAAATTGACGAGAGCCTGATTCCACCACGCTGCCTCACATATTTCCAAGACCTGAGTGACCGTATTAACACCATCAAGAGCAAAGAAGATATATTTATCTTGGGAGATTTAAATGGCAGAGTCGGACGAATAAGAACCCCCTGGGAAGAGTACTTGGGACCCCACAGCGATAAAGATACAGAGTGCGACTGCAACAGCAATGGAGAAATTATACTAAACCTATGCGCTGAGCACGACATGATGATTACGAACACATTTTTCCAACAGACAAAGCCAAATCAAGACCTGGTACAAATGGAGTGACCTGAACCATGCACCAAAAATTGATTTCATTCTGATGCGCAGAAAACAGGGACATACAGCCAAAGATTTGAGAGCAGTTCCAAACTACATCATCGACACGGACCACAGACCTGTGATACTTACTCTCACAACCAACAACGTAAAGCAAACAAAGAAGAACAGGGGAAAAGCCACAACTAACCTAAGAAAATTCTCTTTATACATTACTTGCTCAGTGCCTGTAATTATCTACACAAAATCTCGTGTTTGCTATAACGAACACTCGGATTCAACGAGAATTTTGGTCAGGCCCGGCGGCCTCGTTAAATCCGAGTTCCACTGTATTACAAGGCATCAGCTATGACTGAAAGATTTCGGGGACAAAACCACACAGATACCATCCATCAACTACAAAAGTATACCCCAGCCTAAAGCTTACAAGGCACATCTCTGTCCCCACACAAAAAAGAAATAAGCTCTAAAACAATGCTGATTTGGTACTCTAAACATGTTTATTAAGACAATCATTTTCAGCCTGTCGCAACATCCACACTACCTATTATATATACAGAGTGTCAGTCCAAACTGAAACTGCCTCCTGATCTCAAAAGAAAGATTCACAACAGACCCTCTTCCAAAATAATGTAACCACATCCATAGTTACAATGATGTACACTCAGATTTACCTCCCAATCTGCACCACCATTTGGCATCTTGTCTACCATCACTTTTCCACATGCAGGTAGCTTGGGAGGATGCAAACGCTCATTTAACATGGTATCCCTTGTCAGCGTAGGCCTTAAATGTCAACCTCTTATTACTACATCAGCATATCCCCCCCCCCCTCTCCCCTCAAGAATGCCAGTCGATCAGCTCAGGCAGCAAATAAAGCCACAGTCTGCGGCCAGCTCAGCCCTACAAGTCTGCCCTCACTCCAAAGCCTGGTCCAGTCGGGGGTTCCGTCAGGGACGTCAAGCCTGTCTTGGGTTCTGAGGCAAATCTAAAGTTCTGGCCGCTCCTAAAATAAGAAAGGAAAACGAAACCATCATTATAAACATTTTGGGCCCTCAATGAAACAGTTAAGATTATTTAAGAGGTGAGCTACTATACCCCTGGCTGTCAAGGACAACCCAGGCAGAGAAGAGGTACATCGAAGCAGACAGATGGAAACACTTGATAATAAACTTTATGGGAATTAAATTTGTGTCTTTTGCATGCGGAGCTGAAGAGCCAAATCAAGACACCATACACCTGATACACAAGCTGAGAAAGTCTTCTCGATCTTCACAATACAGAACAGTGCACTATACTATACTTCTTAAGACATAAAACAGCCAACATTCTTGTCTACTTACTTTAGTAGGTTTCAAGGTCCCATTCATAATTTGTACAGTACAGTAGGCTACAATAATGACACAACATGTAATGAAAAGAATTATTGACTACAATTCACTCCATCTATGTATATTTATTACCAAAACAGTACCTTTTGCATGACTTAGGTGATCCCAAACAACCAGGAAAAAATTAAGCGATGAACCTCAAAAATAATGGTAAACACATCTTCACAACATGTTTGTCAAGTTTGCAAGGGACTATTCCAAGACTGAAAATTATGATTGAATCTTTCTATATGACTCTCCCATACCTTTAACAAAAAGACAACATCCAGAAAGAGTAAAAACTGAATGGACACTTGATTAGCTATAACCAAAAATGGAATAGAGATAAAAAACTAGAAAATAAATTTTATACTCACTGTGGTCCAGCCTTTGGTTTCTTTCCAGCTTTGATATCATTGAGAATTCTATGCATATCGTCCACAGTTAAGTCCTCCTGAGGGAATATAACACCAAAAAATCACAAATCTGGATTAAAACCATATCATTATGAGTACAGGTTCTTTTCAAATCAAGAGAAGTTTTTTGTACCATGCAAAGTCACAATCAGACTGGAGAAGGACCCAAACAGAAATAAATAAATATTCTCAGGTGTACATAACAGCAAACTGCAAGAACTAAACGAATCTCAACAAAGCAAAAAAGTTCCACATAAAATTTTTTTATTTTTTTTAAACAGCTTCATAACAGTTTTATTCTTCTTGTCCCAACTCTTACATAATTTAGTAAAGTCTTTTCTTCTGCCCTTCCTTGATCGAAAATCAACACTGCACTCTTCATTACCCTCCCCCCTCCCCCTTTTCCATGCAAAGAAAAATTAAAGGGTTGACAATTCACACTTTGGAAGACAGCATTGAAAGAAAGTACAGAAAAGAAGGCATTTCAGGTGGCATCTAATTGTAACAGTGTGTGGAAGCTACTTGACAGATATTTCAGTGTCTCCAGCCTTACAACAGAGTGTTTACCCCTAACAGCATTTGTGGACTGACTACACAGAAACTGCAAACTTTTAGTTTCTAGAAGACAATGGGAAAGTAATGAGAGTCCGATTTAACCCAGCACAGGAGGAGGCAAAAATTGCCCATGACATGAAATGAACTTCCCCTTAATAAATATATAATAAACACCAACAAATGAACGCGACTGCTAGCATGTAAAGCACTGAGCTGACCTCACTCAGCCGTTCAAGTGCAATTCAACATTCATCTTGTGACACAACACGTCATGAATATTCGCAAGCAAACACAAACACTACCAAGCTAAACGACAGGAAAAGAAAAAGAAAGATCACTTTCAATGTATTTAGGCCTTCTTGAAAAATATCTTTAAGCATAGTACACACATTATTGAACATACAAAAATCATGCTCAAATGATAGAACAGTTTACTGTCAAGTAGAAATGCCCCCCCCCCCCCCCAAAAAAAAAGAATTTTTTATCATAAATAACAAAATATGCCACTCATAAGGGATGACTTCATAAAACAGTATGTATACAGCAGTACAGAAGCTTATGTCACTAAATAATAATGTCAATTTATTCCTCTGGAAGATTAATGAAGTCAATCTCATCATATCTGATCTTATCCCACCCAACTCCTATCCACTTACATAATAGTCATCATTAATCTGCACCATGGGGGCATTGACGCATGCTCCAAGACACTCCACCTCAGCTAGCGTGAACATGTTATCATCAGTGGTGTGGCCTACTCCAATACCTGTAGGAAAGACAGAAGTTGGGGGGGTTGAGAATGGGAGGTAGGAAGAGGAGAGAATTATAACACTTAATCCAATTAAGCTTACAATGCTTTTAACGCTAGGCATACGAAACAAGATGCTATTCGACATATATGAATATGAAATGGCATTCAGAGTGATAACATATGCTGAGCACTGAACAAAAAAATCTTAACAAAGAAGATTGTGATTCCATCGACCAACAGCTGATTAACTCTGGCCTGTTCTGTAATTCAGAAGTCTTGAGCCAGGCACTGAAGGGGTCAAGGAGGCGCCATCTATCTTTGAAGCTAGAAAAAAAGTAACAACTGTTGTTGTCAACAAAAACTATTCTTGGCTACCGGCAATGCACAATGATCATCTATTGAATAACATTATAGTAAAAACATCATTAAAACATCCTTGCGTTTGCCCTTTGCTTTCCTTATAGCTTTGAATAACAAAAACGAGTTAACACTATATATCATACAACAAGCGCTGTCTTATTCAACAAAACACAAAAGAAAAAACTTGAGGTAACAGACAGAAAATAAATAAACAAAGTAATGGGAGTCACTTGTTATTTAAATACAAAAGAAAGCTAAAGCTAACAAAGCAAGGGGAACAAACTAGCAGTAGCAGTTCTCTTCCACCAACCACAGAAGACCACATTGAATATATTTATAAAACTGAACGCAGTACACAAGCTGGGATGGCTGCTCTCTGACCATGCCATATGGTTTACTAAGATTCTCCTCAATAGCTTCTAGAATGTTGACATAAAATAAAGATATATTCAAAAAGCTCCCATGAACAATCATCATTAGGCCACGGACAAACACTTTCCACTTTTCTCTATTCTGAGCTAGCCTCTTGATGTTATTCTATGTCTTCCCACTTTTCTGTTCACCAATTTCTGTAATTCTTCTCCAGGTTCCATGCGGTCTTCCCCTTGTTCTTTTACCCTGCGGATTCCAATCCAACACTTTCTTTGTTATGCAGCTGCCTGACTTCCTGAGCGTATGCCCAAACCATTGCCACCACCTTCTTCATACCTCATCTCTGACTGGAATCTGTCTTATTTTCCCATGAACAATAACTGTCATAAATTATGCTTTTCTTGCTTCGAACATATGGCAGGAGGAATCGTGCATCATCAGTTCCATCCCACTGTCTTAAAAGACTACAACCCATACATTCATAGAACTGAGCACAGTAGGCAAACTGGAATGATTGTTCTTTTGACCATACTACTTACCTAGATTCTCCTTGATGGCTTCCAGAATAACGTCAGAGCCAACACCTCCCAACATGCAGGGCGTTGTGGTACAGATCTGGACGAAATATTTCCCCACTGGCTCTCTGATCATACAAAAGACAAGAGAGGAGAGATAATTGTTATGAAATATCATCTTCACAGCTTTATACAGAGTAAAAACTATTTCATCTTTTACAGATGAACTTAGGCAGGTGGAAAGGGAAAGTGATTAACTGTTACTTTGCATTGTTAAACAATTCTTCGTGTAAATATTTCATCATTCAAAATGAACTTTGGAAGTTGGAAAGGGAAAATAATTATCTGTCACTTTGCCTTGTTCAAGTTCAAGACTTATTTTTCATTTCAATACTAACACTTTACAATGAACTCAAATAAGTAACATTCTCAATTAGATATATTAAGTACAAGTAAAAAGCTTTATCGCAACACTTGACGAGTGATAAACAATCTGTCTACTTCAGTTCCTCTCAGGCATTCTATGACCCCAACAAGAAAGAATACCATCAGCACTCTTCACAAACATTTATCAATCTCCCTACAAAACATCATAAAGTAAAAATCAAGACAGAACTCATGTCAGAAACCTCAAGTAAAGCTGACACTACATAAAGACACAAGAGCTCTTGGGAACAACAACTTCAAATTAAGCCTAAAGCAATCATAGTAACCCCAGTTTTGATTTAGTTTGGCACTCCCATCTGTCCTGACTAATACACAATGCTCAATAAGTGTGTTATCTTCTTCAGGTCTAGTCATTCAGTAATACCTCTGCATATTGATGAGAGTATGCCCAATTTGCCTTATTTATCTACAGTTCCGCAAACACACAAACCTTCACAAGCATACCAACTTACACATCTCAACCTTTATACTCCCCTTACAACAAAATATCTATGTACACCATTCATTACTTGCAGTGAAAAGAAGTGAGCAGCATTCACTTTTCACAGCCACCAGTCTGAATCTCACTGCTATTTTTGTTTTAACAAAAGGCAAAATGCCACCTGAGAGAAGGATGGAACTTAGTTTTTAGTTTTAGTAGAGGGTTTTACGGCGCTCGCAACTGCATAAGGTCATATGAGCGCCAGAAGATTAAAGGTGTTACAAGAGAGTAACAAACATAAAAAAGAAGGCGAGATAAGGATGATAGATGTTTGATAGGAAAGAAGAAGCAAACCACACCAGAGCACCCGCCAACCACCCACTGGATGGAACTTAAAACACCTATCTCAGCTATTAGTGACCAAAGTAAAGGGCACTATTGTGTTCGCTCATATCAAACAGCAGTTGGTTTTGAATACATAACAATAATTATAGGACCAAGCAAAAAATCCTTTGCATTGTTCATACAAACAAAGGCCTTAGTTGTTAACAAATTTGTGGGTCTGTGACTAGCGAGGTAACATACCTGTTGAACATCGTGTAGAATGTGGCCACTTCATACACCCGCATCCTTGGCATCTTAAGCATTTCAGCTACTCTATGCATGGCTGAGATGGGCAACCACCCTGTAGAAAAAGGATTGTCTGACTGAAAACGCGAAAAAGAGAGGGCAACAAAAATGTATGAAAAAAAACCCATTACAATCATCAGTTTTCTTGTCAGCAAAGGATCCTACTGGAACATTGACACTCTTGTGATTCTGAATGGTGCCTGTTCAGAGAAAGAAAACAAGTACAAAGTTGTGTAAGAAAGATTTGTACTGTCACAAGAAGACCAAACTTCCAGTACTTTCTTAAAAGCAGCGAGGCAGACAACCTGGATTTTAAAAATCTATTTTTTAAAAGTCCCATTTCCATATTTACAATAATTTACATTTAGGGTTTGAAATTCCATTTGAAATAAAAATGGGAGTCCTTGATCCATATGATTCGACAGATGTGTAAAGCAGTCTGTTCATCTCTGATTCTCACAAAGGGCTGACACTATGCCTACTAGAAAAAAACAGCCACAATTTCTTTTCACTGAATACAAAGAAGTGATAAGTCCAATACTAACCATCATTCTGCCGCTGAGCCAGATCCAACAAAGGGATGCATGCTGCAGCCTCATGGCCCTTGGGGTAATTGGCAATGATCACTTCGCTGCGCTAATAGAAGAAAAGACATTCACAAGAAAGAAAATTTATAACAATACAGAAAACAAAATTGGACTAAAACTGCTCTACTTCCATCCACTTCATCTTATAAGAGACATGTCAAAACATTATACCATCAGGTTCTTCAAATGATCCTTTATCTTGACCCCCAAAACTAGCATTTTTATTTTAATGCTCTTCACCTGTAAGACAAAATAACCCAATATTTTCAACAATAGGAAAACAGAATTTTGTTCTCACTTGAGGGAAAGACAGAAATTGCCATTGAATCTTCCTTTACAACCACTGAAATCACTTAAGTCAGTCCATGCTGAAACACAAAACACACAAATATACAATATCTTATAAACAAACAAACTGCATTTATAAACTAGTACAATCATACAATTGAAGTTACCTTTATATTTTCTGCACTGAACTCGAAAGGAGTTTCAGAATTGTTGTTTGGCTCATCTCGGTGCTAAAGAAGAAATAAAAGAAAAATTCAAACTTCCAAATCAGCAACCAGATCCAGAACTTAAAAGATCAGTACATGAAATATATTTAGCAAGCTGAGCAACAGCAAAGATACTATTCTGACATCAAAGAAAGAAAATAAATTACAAATCAAAGTAAAGCAAAAATCAAATACCAGTACCTATAACTAGTTGTTAAGAGTGAACAAAGTAATGCTACAGGGCACACTTTTCTTTGCACACAGTAACATTCAAGAGGCATGACCTTTCAATATAGAAGTAACAAATTTTATAAAACAAAACTTTTTACAGAGATACCACAGATTTACTACAGAGAACTTCAAACTAATAACTTGGGGGGGGGGGGGTTCTCATGGTTGAGAGGTTAGTGTTTGCCTCTTATTCAATAGGTCCTAGGTTCGAATCCGGACAGAGATGAAAAATTCTCTTTCACCTCCTTTTTACTACTCTCTAACAATGTTCTGTTGTCTGCTTTCATCTCCACTTTCTGCCCCCACCCCCTTTGCACCCTCCTCTGGGTTCATGACTCTTTCTGCAGCCTTTCAACTGCTACTCCTTGGCTCCTAACTGCTGTCTTTCAGCCACACCCCTGATCTTATGGTAGGTAAGATCTAAGACCTAGCCTTCTCAGATAAATGCGAAAAATCTTGGAGGTCCCGTGTTCAAGTTTTGCATGTTAAAGATCCCTTAGAGATTCAAAATCAGTCAGAGTAGACTTCAGCCGCCACCTGGGCAAAATTCAAAGTTAATTCCTTCCAAACTACAACTTCTGAATGAGCCCAGGGCACTTTTATGTGACCGTATGCAGTTGTGAGCTCCGTAAAACAAAAAAAACAACATAACTGTTAACTGATGGAAAAACATCCAGTCTTTTTCGTCTTCCTCAGACTAAATGTGATCTTTCTGTAAAAGAGTGTTGTAAAAGAGTGTTGAAGAGGGCACTTGCTGTCTTTCCAAATCACAATCACGGATGAGTGGTGCTCTTGTGTGTCCAATATTTGCACCAGGCTCTTTCTAATTTTCCTTTTCAATAACATTATACTTATTTGAAATCTTCGCCCAAAATGGGAAAGGAAATATAGATGCATCCCTTCCATAATGTGCTTTTCTCAGGATAGCCCTTTGCCGAGTTCTTAACTTAAAACGCATAACTCTGTACTGAGTTATTTTATTTATTTCATTTTAAAGATTTTAGCTTGGTATGAGATGATTTCAATAAAAAGGATTTCATATGGCAGTGTTAGTTTAAAATCGGAAAACAATGACAATGTAGCCGGTTTTCCCCGGCCACCACACCTATTATAAGAAGCCAACTGAAATGTATAGCTTTACACAATACAATGGAACAGGAAAAAGCAACAAATGAAATACCCATAAAATACATCATTCAAAAGCAAACGCAATAGGCAAAAAAACAAAACAACATTGATTACTACAACTTTATTTTTTAATAGACCTTACTCACTGAATAAAAGGACTTTTTAAATACATTAAAAAAATAAAACACAACTGTAACAACTTACGAAACTAATTTCAATATACCATCTATGTTGTATTTTAAAAAAATTGAACTCACCACAAACAATTTATCACTGCAAGCAGCTGCCGGCCGATGGAAAGCCCGGAGCTGTCGAGCCTAAAACAAAGATATCGGTGTGTTGGCAAGGTAAAGCTGTGGGCGTGGGGGGTGGTAAGCACACAACTTAAGTGAACATATTTTAAAAATATGGAGTACAATGAATGATTCTTTTTATCTTGCTTTATTCTGCGGCTTGTTTGTATTATATCTTTTTAAATAGAACAAAATGAGACAGAGACTCTGAAAGGCCTGGAACTGCACCAATGGAAACCCAAACTGAATGAGCCTGCTGTTTATAAGTCTAAAAGGGTATTTTTAAGGCTTCCAGTGAGTTAACTCGTCACATACCTCCAGTGATCTCATCACAGTTATCTCATCACATACTTGAACTTGTGAAAAATGTGTGGCAAGTTCACCGTAGATTGGCAGGCAAATCCACACATGTTAACCTTTAAGTTAATAATATTTTTAAAATACAAAACCAGAGTTTATTCAATCAAAATCTACAGTGTTTACCTTTCTGTTTCAACATTTTAAGGAGAAAACGGGACACATTTTTGGGGTGCAATATATATATATATAAAAACCTGTTAAAAATTTCCATCATGTTCCTTACTGTATGCAATAAAATAAATCTAAGATGGCTGGTGGAGGTGGTGTGACAAGTTTTCTGTTATCTGGATACTTTTTTTTCGGTGAACTCGTTACATATTTTTCAGTTGTGTTGACTTTACTAGTTCCCTTACATAATTACTCACATCTCTGTTACCACCCAGCAAACGAGAAAGATTTGTTTTATATCATAATAAAGCAACTCCCCCCCGGCACTCCTGTACAATTGCGGTCCCGTTAGATCTAGCAATAAATCACTAAGTCAATACTGATTTAAATATTCGGTATCGACGACGATAATTTGATGTTTTGCAATTATTAGGTTTTATTGGCTATCTCTCCATAGGCTTATCGGCACGCGCATCAAAAATTAATCGTTTAGAACCAGAAGTAATCGTTGGTAGGGTCAAAACAAGTATCCCTAAACGGGACCGCAATTGAACGGGACCGCAATTGTACAGGAGTGCCCCCCCCCCCCCTCTCTCCCCCCACAAACATTGCATTTAAATTTACTGATTTACTGACGAATAGCCTATTTCCGCTGTATTACTACATTACCTGGGATAGTTAAGATTCCCGCGTTGAATTCTGATGTGCATTTTTCAGGGTTAGGGTTAAGGTCAGGGTCAGGGACCAAAGCGAAACATGTCTGAGGCTATGAAAAACGCATATCGGAATTAAACGCAGGAATCTTTTAAATCGCCTTGCCCTGTCTATTACCAACTTAACATTTGTAGACTTTTTAGGAGCCTAACATTCAAGTCACCAAAATGAAAGTAACATAAACAGACTTTGTTCTCTACAGCATCACTTCAATTGGGGTAAACCGGGTTAAAAGAGCCAGCGGTAGTCCTTGGGCTACTGTTGTAGTTCAGTTTGTAGGGTAGCTCAACAACGCAGCGGCAACCCACCCCAGGCCCAGGCAGGATCAGTCAGACTCAGACCGAGGACCGAATTACAGCTTCAGGTGCATTTGGTCAATGCCCATTAAGATCTAAACTTCAATAATATTACAGACACGGAATGAGATAGTTGCTAGAATACATTCTTTAAGCAAGTGTAAGCTTACCGTAGAAGAAACTAAAGACTTGCAGACTGCCGACAACATCGTCTCAAATATAACGGATCACTCTTCTACTGTTGAGTGTTCGACCTTCGCCTTTCACCGGAAGCTCAAATGCCGAATCAAAAGTACAGTCTCGCCACAAAAAAATATTATTATGAACTGGACAGGAAAGGATAATTACAAAACAAAATGTATTCTAAGTCAACTATTTGATTTTGCTTATGCCTTTCTTCCAACTTGTCAAGTTGATGCTACACTGATTTTATTTACCAAAAAATACTTGAGAATAGGCACGGACTTCTATCACTTCCTTGGCAGCGTAAACAATATGGCGACCAAACTTGTTTGAGTTATCTCTTTTCGTCTCAAACCAAACCTATCAATGTAAATTATTGGTCTCGCCTTATAATAGAGTTTAATATTGAGAATAGATTTTTCCATTCTCTTCTGACGTATATTATGTGAAGACTTTTGTCAAAACTTGGTGTTTGCTTTGCCTTTGTAATCAACCAATTATTTTAATCTGATTGTGATTGAGCTGATTGTTGTAATCAATGAACCAGTATTCTCATATGGAACTCACACTTTATGGCACGACGTGTCTTTTAAAATCATGTGAACTGAATATTTTAACAGTATCCCCGTCAAGTAACTATTCCATTATGATTATCTGATTGTCTGGCCAGTGTGAGTGGGTCTTCCATTTTTTGTTTGTTTGGGGTTTAGGCTAGGCCTCTAGATCTAGATCTAGTAATCATTTTAAGCTGTGAAAAATGAGTAAACCCAGCAAGGCAGGAAAGCTGAAGATAGGAAGGGATAAGCCTAAGAAATACAAGAGACGTCCTGATGCATTTTCCATTCGAGTCATTGTTGCACCAACTGAGGAAGTCTTTAGTGTGGATGATGTTTATAATGACATGACAGTAGCACAGCTAAAAGATGACTTGGAGTTTGCAACTGGAATTCCAGTTACCATTCAAAGACTGAGCTACCTCGATGATGGTAAGTGTAATATTTTTCATTCATAATTTCGCTTTGCTTTATTAACCCACTTTTCTTTCGAGCTGACCAATCAGTTTAATGTATTTGATTCCGGATTGATGTATGAACATATGAAAAAATGACGAGGAACCATTAGTTGCACAGTGAGAAAGTGTATACAACTAGAATGCCTCTTTAGAATTTCTTCTGTCAGTTATGGAGGACACGTATTGAATGAAGATTTTATTAAATCAGGCTTTTTCTATTTAAAAAATCAGGACAGTGGCCTAAGTTCACAGCTTTACAAAACAGATGTTAATGATTTCGGAAAGCACCACGTTTATTACTTTTATTTTCGTTTCATCGTAAAAAGGAAAACAATTTTTCATCAGGTGCTATCCCAAGGCCAATCAGTGATTATCCAGATATTGAATTACTATTAATGATGAACATTAGAATTGTTTGGGGAGGGGAGGGGATCTATTTCTTTATTCTTTTCAGTTGTGTAATTGGTGGTTGAAAAATCACTCTCTGCCTAAGTTTACATAAAAATGTAAGCTGCAATCAGGGCATTGATTGAAAAACGGTTTCTTTTGGCCACTCGTCTTTTATAATAATATAATAAATTGCATTTATATAGCGCATTTCCACTGACAAAGAAGTGCTCAATGTGCTGTACAATAATACAAAGGACATATGAAGCGCACAGATCCTATAGTAATCCTCTTTCTCTCTCTCTCTCTCTCTCTCTCTCTCTCTCTCTCTCTCTCTCTCTCTCTCCAGTACATCCTTGAGTAAAGACAATCCTACAAAGCTTACCTAGACACATTCGCACACATTGATGAATTCACACAGTCATAAATTCTTACAGAACAGAACAGCATGAATAAACGATACTGAGAGAACATAATAGATACTGAGAGAACATAATAATATTTGTATTGGGAATGTCGGAAATTACAGATTGAAGCTGGACTGAAACTAATACGTTTTAAGTGCTGATTTAAATTTTGATAAAGTGGTGGACTCCCGTAGATGAGCTGGTAAAGCGTTCCACAAGAAGGGGGCGTGGTGTGAAAAAGCTCTCCCTCAGAGTCTCTGACTTTTACTTTGGACAGGTCTTAAAAGTCTTTTCGTCACCTATCTTAAAGGCCGAGATGGTATATATTCGATGACCATGTCACAAAGATATGATGGTGCAATGGGTTTTTTTCATAAGTAGCATCAGTTTTGTGTTTTTACTTTAAGATTTCCTCATTATATAAGTAAATTTCTAGGATGAAGACATGCTTTGGAGTATAATTAGCCAAGAGCTATGATATATCACAATAAGTTATTCAAAATTATCTTGTCACCGTTCCAGGAGAACTACAGGATCACACTACGATCCGAGGCAATGACTTTGTACCAGGTAGCACGGTACAGCTCAGGGTCTGGCCCATGTATCAAGAGCTGATTGAAGCTATTGTTGCTGATGAAATTGATTGGGTTGGTATGCTTTGAAACTTTTTGAACAGTTGTTCGTGCTAATACCAACTTAAATAGCCAACAGATGCCTATTGCTTCAACAGAAAGAATGTTTGAAGGAATATTCCTTCCAGGCATATATGAGTTTTCAAATTGCATAAGGAGTTATAGACTCAATAATATTTCTTAAACATGTGAGGCATTGTGATGAAATCAGATGCTGGTCAAAAGAATTAAATCGAAGTAACGGAAATTTTCCCGCCAGCAGGGCAAGTGTGATAGAATTTTTGTTTTAGCTCAAACCATTTTCTCATTAATTTTACCTCTGAAAACAGGTGACCCCCACTTCCTTCATTCGCAAATATCTCGACTTGTATTCAAGATAAATGGATATTGTTTTCATCCAAATAAACACAAGTGAACAAGCTTTACGATGATACCAATAACTCTACATGCCCAAAAATTGACGAGAGCCTGATTCCACCACGCTGCCTCACATATCTATTCAAGATGGATGGGTATTTGTTTCATCGAAAGCAAGACATACAAGCTTTCAGATGATACCAATAACTCCATATGTGAAAAAACTTATGCCCGCTTGATTCCACCCTGTAGTGACACTTTATAGATGGTAAGTATTACTTGTTATTCATTTGACACAGTCAGTGTGAAAATATTCCAAAATGAATGGGTAGAATGCAGAAAGGAAAAAAAGTCACTCAAAGAAATAATGCTGACATTACTTTAATCTGATTTATGCATTTCAACTGAATCGTGTAAGGCTCCATCTTTTCAAAATGGCAAATGACGGAGTCCTCCTCGAAACAGTCAAATTGTTAACAATTTTAGATTGGTGAGCAAGCCTGTCTACTTTTATTTGTCAGTCCAATGTCTTAGGCGTGCGGGATACAGGCTTATGTCCTTTGTCCATAACCTTGTACTTTGTGACTATTCAAACAAGTATGTAAGAAAATTTAACGAAGGTGGGACAGTTGGAGGTTTGCATGTGTTCATCTAATCTGATTTCTGATGTCCATTAAAGTCATGAGGTTTTCGCAATAACATTTAAAAAGTGGTAATATGAAAAGGGATTTGAAAGAAATATGGCTGTTTATTGTGGCCTGGGTAGGCCTATAGCAGTCTTTTAAAAGGAAAAGTAAAAAAACAAAAGTGTGTGTGAACAGCAGCACAAAGTGTACTGAAAAGGGTTTTTTTTTAATTTGTATATCAAGCTGTAGGTTTTGTGAACTTAATATTATGTTGATGAATTAAAAAATTTTGAGTCTTCTAAATAAAAAATCTGTATTATTTGGATCACTGTGTATTTTTTTTTTTTATGTAGCTATGTGCCTTTATTTTTTAACAGAAAAAAAAAGATTGACAGCTATATCGTCATCACTCTGTTGGAAACTCATAAACTCAAATTTTAAAATTTTACAAGAGAGACAAGAAAAACTGTCTAACATTGCTAATGTTAACTCAAAGTCTGTCAAAGTCTTGTGAGGGGCTTTAGACAAATTCCTGTAAAAAATGTGTTTTGTCAGAGCGGCTTATTAAGCAATCTGAGTTAGTGACAAAACATCTTTTAATTAGCTAGGTTTTCCGCCTCAAGCATTGTTCCATTGAATCTCGCTAAGGTGTTAGCAAGGATAGAACAAAGCAACATACAGCTGTGGTTGCTCCATATTCTAATCTCGCTATTTTTGGGTTTTCTTTAAAAAAATGCACATGTTTAACATTTACTATGGGTTGTTTTATGATGTCTCGATGGCCGACTAGTGAGCTATTATACGTTTTGTATGGGTGAACATATTTTGTCCATCAACACATCAAATGAAATCAGTAAAGGAAGTGACCACTTGGAGGAACCTCACGATATCACATTAGCGATGTTCAACAGATTTGCTTGTGGTGGGTAGCGAGAGTCGAGCAGAATTTAAAGAGTATTTTTAATCATATGTAATTTTGAATCTGTTTTAATATTTATACACATTGTGTATCAAGGTATCGGGAATTGTTTGTTGCAAAAAGATGATTTTTCGCCAAATTCAAGTAAAAGGGGTTCCATCAGAGCGTCAATGATATATATAATTAATGCTTGAAAGAACAGTCTTGGTAGCTCACAGCAATCTCTAATTAATTCTAAAATATTTTTTGAACAGGTATTTAGACTGGGAGTCACGAACCCCTCTGATTATCACACTCCGGCCAGCGACTACATGACCAAGAGGTCAAGAAAAGCCTGGTTGGAAGAGCGAGCATTCATAGCTCTTTGTCTTGCATCACATAGAGGGCATGAAGAATTAGCAGTTCGACTCATTGAAAATGGTTTGTTGAGCTGAGGAACAAATTTTGATGCTATGATTTTGTGTTCATCTATACTTTCTCTTTTTTTGCGGGGGGGGGGGGGGGGGGGGGGGGAGGGTTAACATAAACACTCTACATTGGGAATCTACACCAAAAAAAACCTGATTGTACCAGAGATGTAAAAGCAAACCGCAGTTATCTTTTTCAATGTTGTATTCTGGGAACCCAATTTTGAAAGATCTTTCTTCTTTTTAATATGAAACTTTCATGGCCTCTGCCTGCCAGAGCCATGCTTCCTTATCTCTAGTTCCATAAAGGCTCTATAGCGATTATTCTATAATTATATATATTATGAGGAGTCAAACTTGAAATTGTTTGGTAATTTAAGAGGGATCTAAATTAATTTCCAACTATTTGAAAATCTTGCTGAGAATGGTATTTTGCATTTCATATTTCAGATTCACATAAAAATATATTTAAAGTGTTTTTGAGGGTCTGAGGATGGAAGTCCATTTTCGTATCTGAAAATATGTATTCTCTGATATCTAGATTGCTCTTAACAGACTAATTGCTGATGCTGAAGAAATTTGATCTTTCGATACCGGATTTGTTAATAATAATGAGCACCAAGCCCATAATCAGTTGGAGAGACATTTAACTGCAAGTCTACTTTGAATAGCTTAAATTTATTGAATGCAGAAAAGTGTCTGTGATGGGTTTGAAGGGGGGTTACTTAGCCATTCCCCCCCATCTTGACCCAGTGCATAGCTAGTCTGTTTTTTTATTTTGAAAAGTTGACAGCTATGGATTCGTCCTTCCAATATAAATGCAGTTGAAGCTTTCTTTTAAGAGGTACTTACTGTTTCTGAGAAGGTGATGTCCACAGGTAGGAGACTTGTATTTCATTATAATGAAAACTTTCTCTTTTTCGTTTTAACTGAAAAGAAGATGCTACCATACTTCCCATAATTTACTCAGTCGTTTGGATATTTCTTAATTTAGATAACATTTTCTTAGATGTAAGATGATATGTTGTTGGAGCCTCAACAGCTCATGTTTTGATATTGAAATTGACTATAGTACGAATGACCTTGGTTCAAATCCCTCTTGGGACATTCTTGAGTATCAGTTGTTTTGAAAGTTTTCAGGGTTCTTCATCCACCTGGCCCGATCCTAACGAAGACAGTAAATCTTGTAATCAGTCAGGTCAAATGCAAAAACTGGATTGTAATTATTGAATAGGATACAACTTAAATGCATGTTCACAGCCCCTTGTGACATTTTTGTAGGTGCAGAGATAAACAGAACAACACCCACTGGCAAGACACCCCTGCACTTAGCCTCAGCAAGGGGACATGGAGAACTAGTTAACACGCTGCTCCAACATGGTGAGTTATGACTACTACAATTGACTTTACTTAAATCGTACTCTGATAACGCTATATTGAAAATTACATGATGTCTTTTTTTAAATCATCTGATCTATTTTTATAAAGTTGGGAAAGTTATGATCTAAATTTAATCATTTAATGTGCATTTTTTAAAACTCTTTAACCTCAAAATCTTTTTCCACGTTTTAACGGAATTTTTTCCACATCTCGTAAAGCAAAGCGTGTTACAAGGAATATATGCAAAGAATTCTTAAAATGGGTAAAATTATGTCAAAGCGAAAGAGGAAGTAGTTTATACATTCATATCTAACACTTCTGGATCAAAATACATCTATTTGAATTCATTAAATATTGCTTTAGCTGTAATGCTTTATGCACCCTGCAATCTGGTCGGATGCTGGGACCGTCAACTCAGAGACTGGGCGAGTTTTACTGGACGCTCCCATCGTCCACTCAGGGTTATGGGAGTTAATGTGTCCCCCAAGTTTTTACCTAAAGCAAAAACTACTTCAATTTGACAAAGCTATTTTTTAATAGCACTGACAGAATGTTACTTTTCCCCAAGTCTTGATGTGTTACTATACAATACTGTATGCTTGGTGCCTTTTTCTGAGGGAAAGTGAAGGACCATGTTTCCCCAGTGCCTCAGTTTATGTCCCCTAGTTTTGTCTCAATGCCTTTCAGTTTTCGTATTTCATGGTGACATGAAGACAGGCTGTAGTCATAGACCTACTGACTTAAAAGTGAAAAATAGTAATTGCCTATAGATTACTGTCAACTTTGTCGACAACTTTTTTGCCATTAGAATTAGAGAATTTTCAAAGTTGTGGGAGAATGACCATGAGGTCAAAGGTCAGGTACAGAATTTCGCTCTTTTTGCTTGTTAGTCTACCGACAGATATTTGAACCCTGTGATCTTGAATGTAATGCAACATTGCACAGTATAAATAGTATTCATCAATTTACTGTGGTGTGGTTACTACAGTGTTACCAGGTACTGATTTTTGTGGAAACAATATTTCAATATAAATATAATAAGAGTCGATAATGTTGGGGTAGATGATAGGTTAAGATAAGATAAGATAAAATACATCTTTATTGTCTAGGTCCTGGCACGTTGGTTTGGTGCCAGGATCTGGACAATGAAGATGTTTCTTATCTTATCTTATCATCTATCCAAACATTATACTTATATATGACTTATTATATATGTGTTTTAGTTTAGACATTATATACAACCAATCTTTTATAGATGTTCAGAAGTGAAGAGACAGGCCAAAGAGCTCAAACTCAGATGGCCCCTATCAGAAAAATAAAGTAAAGAAGAAGTGAATAGAAAATCTTGTAACAGGTGTTTTGAAACATGACTGAGAGCTGTTCAGAGTGCAATTCAAACTGTTTTGAAAGGACCTCATGCAATAAAACTGTGTTACAATAAGAGACAAGCTACATATCCAGTGTCCGCAATCTTTGTACCTCCTGATTTTGCTTCAGATTCAGTTCATCGGGGCAGTAAACACCTTCTGGAAAATATCTTACTTGAATTTTTTAAATCTTGCAACTGTTGTATTATCCAACAATAGCAAAAAACCCTTTCTTCATCCACATCAGGTGCTGACATCAATGCTGAAGATCAAAATGGGAACACAGCCTTATCAGTGGCTGAGAGATTTGGCAGCAAAGTTTGTTCCCGCTACCTCTTCCAATTCCAGTGGCAGGAGAGAGCTAAAGATGTAAAGCCTTCGAAAAAGGTATAGTGGAGGATTCACTTTTTAATTTTTAATCTGTAACAGATTGATGTCTAGAAAACTTTTTATAAAGAGAGATGTGTTTGTCAATGTGTGTGTGTGTATGTAGTTTCTGAGTGTGTGTGTGTGTGTATGTAGTTTCTGAGTGTGTGTGTGTGTGTGTGTGTGTGTGTGAGTGAGTATGTATGTGTGTGTGTGGGAGGGGTGCTTTAACATTGATATGCTTCCTCAAAGGTACTGGCTTTTGAAGTGCTGGAAAATATTTAGCACATGAGTTCTCTACAGTTATGTGTCATCTTGGGGAAATCAGAGCTCTCATCAAAATGAATGAAATCTAAGAAACCGACATTTTTCCTCCTGGTGTTTCTTCTTCTTTTTGTTTTTTTTGCTGAACACCTTTTATGTCAATTTCAAAACAATAACTTGTTTTGAGAAAGTAATTTGTGTCAAGTCCTGCAAAATTATAGTGATGAAATGTTTTACCACAGACCTGTTCTTTGACTGTATGACACTTTGATAAAAAAAAATCAATCTCCTGGTCATAGTGAATTATTTATCACAATTTTTGGAACAGGTGTGATCTACCAGAATTTTTGGAACAGGTGTGATCTACCAGAAGGCTTGCGTTTGTACTCGGTTTTTTTTTCTCTTTTGTTCTTGAGGGGGGGATATTGAAGTTTTTCTCTTCAATTTTACACATTTTGTTACTCTGGGGATGCTTTGTTATAATTCATATTGTGTTGTTTGTTCTCAAAATCTAGCTATGTAACTTCTTAAGTTGATATGAATTAGACAGTTGGCCTGTGAACTGTAAAAGTGTGTGTGTGGGGGGGGAGTGGGGGGTAGTCTAGTAAGGGAGGGGGGGTATTGGTGCCATATTTTGTTTTATTTTTCTTTACTCTGGGGGTGGGAGCTTGGGGTATTCTTTCATTTTTTAATTATTTTTTTTCCAATGGTGTGTTTTCATGTGTGTGGGGGAGGGGGGGGGAGGATTTGTGTGTCCAGGACCTTGACCTTGACCATCAATGATTTATTTAAAGAGGCACCATCCATCCATGTCCAGGTGCTGTTTTAGCCTCTTTTTCCTGTCTGCGGATTAATAATATTTTTTTGCCAATTTATTGGTTCCGCTTAATGTGTGTCCAGGAGGGGGTTATTCCTGTATTTTGTTGTTTTTTTAATTCTATTTTTCCTTCAATTTTGAGCATGGAGGGGGTGGGGATTTTTTATTTCTATATGCTTGAATGTTTTATTTCTGAAGAATACATGGACAATTTAGGTTTGACATGTTGACAGGCACAAACACAAATGATTTGCTGTGGTGTGTCCTTACATTCACTCATACGACTGTCTGTATTAGGTACATATAATTATTTAATTTGTATGCATTCATCATAAACCTGCCCATCTTCATTTAACCCAAAAATACAGAATGCTAAAAGACTTCATTTGTATTAAGATGACCAGAAGTGAGTTCTTGTTTTATTTATATTACATTCATCAGACACCTGGTAAGAAAGAGTCCTTGAAACTGGATTTGAGTGGTAAACTTAAGCAACAGAGTCATAAGCAGGGAGAACCAATACAAAAAAGTTCACTCTTACAAAAACCCGATCAGCAAAGTCCACAGCAGGGACTCCAATCAGTGAGTTTGAAGAAAGATTGTAAAAATGCAAAAAGTGAACATGAAATATACAAAGCAGAACAGACAGTTGAAACACCAAAAGTGAATGAGTCGCATGCAGACAAAGCCACAGGACAGAATACTCAAAGACCCAGGAAGGGACAGGAATCTCAAAATCAAAATATGACAAGGAGTCAAAAAGAAAAGAGAGCAAAGCAGGAACTCAAAAGTCAAAGTCAGAGACAAGTGCGTCGCAGTCACTCGGCAAAGTATTACAAATCTGTGAGTCGGCCCTTGTTCATCTGCTTTGAAAGACAAGTTTTAGTTACATAGAGAGCTGTGTTAGTTTTTTGCCACTACTTATTTTTCTTAATTCTTTTAGAAATTTTGAGTTCTTAAAATATTCGTAACGATCTAATATTTTCAGTTGGTGCTGACTGCTTGATGTCTACATAGCTATAAGTAAACTTAATGTTTTTTCTAAATAATTCTGAAATACAATTGCTTTCAAATTTCACGCACTTTTTCTAATACAATCTGATTTTATTGGAAGCAATTTATTTTCTTTGGATTAATTAGCCTATATTTTGGCATTTTAACTTTGTCTTAAACCTCTTTAACCCCAGAAATGTTTTCCATGTTTTGACGCAATTTTTTCCAGATCGCATGATACATGTAATGGGGTATACACGAAAAATATTATTAAAATGGCTAAAACTGTGTCAAAGTGAAAGCGGAAGTAATATATACACTTCTCTAACACTTCTGAGTGAAAATAAATATATTCAGATTCGTAAGAGATTGCATTGGCAGTTATGCTTCATGCACCGTTTGATCTGACCAGAAGCTGGGACCACCACCCGTGGACTGGGCAACTTTCACTGGATGCTCCCTTTGTCCACTCGAGATTATAGAGTTAATAATACACATTACCTAATTGTTTCATTGTGTGTTAATGTCAGTACGGTAATAGAATATTTACAAGCAAGTGGGTAGCGTTTAGGCAGGGTTTTTTTTGCCTGTGCACCTCTAGGAACATTCACAAATGTGACTTATTTTATAAGTCGTGTGAGAAGCTCAGCGGTCTGCTCCGGCATCTGTGGTGTTGCGGTTAAGCACTTAGCTGTCACATGTAGGAGACCTGTGCTTGATTCCCAAGTGGGGAGAAATTTTAATCGAGTAGGCCTATCTCTGTCTTTCTGCTGGGATGTTGTGTCCCTCTCAGCTCGGGCTGGTCCTGACAGGCAGGACCAGAAGCCTGCCTCCTAAATACAGGGATGTCACTTTTCCATTTTTTTTCTGGTATTTCCGGTATTTTGATCCTGATCCGCTATTCCATTATTGAGATCAAGGAGAATCTATAGTTGAAAAAAAAAAACACGCTGGGTAAGGTTCTGTCATGTTAAGAACATCTTATCTATTTTCCTTTAAATGTTTGTCATTTCTCTCTATGTACACCCATTGTTTTTGTTTGTTTGTCATATCTCTCTATGTACACCCATTGAGTTTAAAATTGATATTCATAATATGTTGGCGAGACCGTGGCGCATGGATTTTCAGCTATTTTCACAAAAGTTGAGTAAATAATCTAAATTGTGTAGATGGGGGTGTGAAACGCCTAACATTTTTTTTAAAAATCTGCAGTCTGTAGTGCTTCATTCCTTCTTTGAAACTGGTTAACAGTGTGTTGAAGAATGGTTACATTTTTTTTCTTTAAAAAGTTATAACAATTTTTTTTTTATAGTTTCAGTATCTTATTTTGTGGGCAAACTGAACATTTTGCCGCCTGCTTTGACTAAACATCAACCTTTTTTTCCCCAGTCTTTTTAGTGCCATGGATTGCTTTAAAGTATTAGCATAGACTATGGCGTGGTTGTGAATTGCACAGGGCTTTGTATCTTTTATGAGGTGTGGGTGGTTAGTGGGTGTTCTGGTGTGCTCTGTTTTTTCTCTTTCTTTTATCAGTTCAATGTTGCCATTGACATTATCTCTTCCTGACATGATGTAGCTGCTGTCTTCTTTTTTTTTTCGTCTCGTGTCCTGATTTGATGCCAGTATAATTTGTAAGTTGCATAAAAATGTGCCAACATGGTACAAGTTGTTATGCTTCAAGGAAAACAAAACGAGAAAAAGGAAAATTGTTTGGCATTTGATGAAGACGATGATGATGATGATGATGATGATGATGATGATGATGATGATGATGATGATGATGATGATGATGATGATGGTGATAATGAGGATGATGATAGCTGCTGTCATCTTACTTGTCCTACCCAACTTCTCAACTGCAACATATCATGTTGTCTCTTCTGTTTTGGGACGTACATAGATCTATGACTCTGTGTAGGAGAGATTCAGTCCTTGAGTGAGATGATTTTGGATGAAGGCCTGCCTGACAATGAGATACATCTTGTTGGAAGGCTGTTGCGTCTTCTCCAGAAATGGCGTGTTCATTTGCAGCGGTTTTGAGAAACAGATTCTAATCTCTGAGCCGAATGTTGTTGGTATTTGTTCAGTGATATGTTTTTGTCTTTCAATTCAATACCATGTACTGCTGTGTGGTTATAATATTATGCCGACTCCACTATCCTTTTGAGGTAATTAAAGCAAATTTTTTCCCTTTTTGTCGCTGAAAACTTTCCCATCACTGTTTAGATATATATATATTCATATTTGATGAGGGATGGGATCTTTGCATGAGTGGGTTTGCTTTTCCCTCTCTTGCTAGGTCTTTTCCCTATAAATCATGCTGACAACCTCTCATGATGTGTTTTGTCCAGTCACGCTTTGTCTCTCAATTCTTTCATGATTTTTTAAAGTATGGACTGTGTAAAATTTACTAAGGTTCTATACTTGGTTAGTTTGTAATATATATTGATTATAATCACCATGGCAGTTTTATCTTCGCTAGTGTTGGGCCATGGTATACATAAATGATTTTTCACACTATTTTGGGATTCCACTGAATTCTTTTGACAAAACTGTTGAGGACGTTGAAGTCAGACAGCTGATGTATCAAGACATCCCCGAAAGCCAAAAAGTTGTGAAATGACATGTACTCGCATTTTTTTATATTGAGATGTCCAGTGGAGCCTAGGAATGGATGCTGAGAAAGATACAGAAAGATTACAAACAAATTAGCACCAATGCTTAATGAACTATGGTTTCACAGAGCCCTCCTCAGAATAAGCTGGAAAAAAACCAACAATAAACAGATACGAGTGAGCTTTGATTCACAAGAAAACTATTTAGTATCACAAAAGGAAAGAAAAATTATTTTTTATGCTCTGTTGAAACCTTAAATGATCATAAATTAAAGATATTGTCTGAGGACAAAGGAGTGTAGAAGAAAAAAAAATTAAAGACCTTGCAATATAACTACATAAAACACATGCTGGCATAGCTCTAAATCATTTTACATTGTTGAGAGAATGATGGAAATAAAAGTGAGATTTGCAGAGCTCAAATGGACTACTCTTCAAAAGGTGATGTTGGATGAGAAAATTAAACCTTTTTTGTTTATGATCATATACATGCACACTTTGATAGTGTGATCTAACGAGATAGGATCAGACTGGCTTATGTTGTTAACCAATTAGGTTTATCAGCGTTTCAACTTTGATTGAACTGAGTGACAAGCGCCACAACCGACTGTAGACATTTATAAGCTGCTTCTTCATATTATTTATTTTTTAAAATCTAGGAAAAATCTTACCTTTACACTGTTGACTTGTCACAACATGCAGCTAAACAAATATTTTGTGTAGATATTCTCAAATACAGTTTGTGGACACAATTCATTTTAGGGTCACTCTCTCATGTATGAAGGACAAAGAAAGGTAAGTTTTTCAGTTGTTGATTTTAAAAAAAATTAAAACGTTGTATGGTATGGCTCATAGTCTGATATGAGAACCTTATATTCTAAAACACAGAGCTGCGCTTTTCTTTCAAAACAAAGAGAACTCACCTATGAGGTGCTGTTTTAAATGTGGAAAAGGGGCTTGAAGCATTGTGTAATCGATTTTCATCTCATGAATCACTTTTTGATTTTTTATTGTTCACTCCACGTCAATATCTGTGAAAGCACTGCATTTTCAACTTTTGCCGCTTACTCTTTCTTGTACGACAGGTGAACACGTCTCTTTTTCTTTGAACATAAGGGACCATTCCCAAATGACGTCAGCTTAGAGGGGGAAGGGGGATCAGTGAACCCATGATGCTCTAAAAGGTTGGGGGGGGGGGGAAGAAAAGAAAGGAAGAAAAAATATTACAGACCATATTTTCTGTGCCTAAAATTAACGCAGTTAATTATTCTGATTGATTGAAGCTGTTAATAAATAATTTGACAGTTCAGGTATTTCTTTGTTGTATTCTTTAATAAACAATAGTTGTTAGCTGGGGATTTTTTACTTAAAATAAAGATCAAAGGTGTAAGTATGTAAAATTCATCCTGAACGGGTTCTATCTAAATGTACATGTACAATTTGGTTGACGTCAACTGGGGCGGGGGGGATGAAAAAAATGACAGAAGATGCAAACGGGGGGGGATTGACAGAAGATGCAAGGCGGGGAGGGATTTTTGGCCAAATTTTAGCTGACGTCATTTGTGAACGGTCCCTTGAATTAGGTGATCTCTAAACATGAACAGCATCAATGGCCTAGCTAAAAGAATATTTTAGCCGAGCACAATTTTTGAATATTTTTGTGCAGATGGTTGTTTTTGATAGAGTTGATCTCTATTTAAAGTATTTTAAACTTTCAGAGAAAACTGCCAATTATTGCAATGCCCTGTGATAATCTGCAGTTGCAAAGGGAATAAATTACAATATTATTGCTCTTTTTATAAAACTGTTAGTCTTCTTTTGATGTCTCTTTCGGATGAAAGCACTGAGACAAAAATGATATATTGTTGTACATGTATCTTTTCTTCCCCAATCTGTTATCACTCATTTTTTGAGAAATCAGAAAG
Source organism: Aplysia californica (assembly GCF_000002075.1). Lineage (NCBI taxonomy): Eukaryota > Metazoa > Mollusca > Gastropoda > Aplysiida > Aplysiidae > Aplysia > Aplysia californica. Next base: position 1,210,784 of record NW_004797319.1, on the reverse strand, counting down.
ATCAAAACACTCAGTTTCTGCCTTACTGTGATTGGGTTTTTTAACTTTTATTTTGTCTTTTCTTGAAGCTTTGTTTAATTCGCAGTTTCATATAATGCATAATATAATGATCGAATTTGTTCCCATATTTTTGCATTATTTTTAGTTTGCTTAAAATAGCTTTTGGTATTGTTTTAAACATCATTCAATACCTGTGTTCTGATGCGCTATATTAGGCCTATATTTCTTGTTGTCAGGTTCAAGCTTTTGAATACATAGTACAATATTTCACTTTTTTTGTTATCTTAAAAAAATTTCTTCATCAACTACTTCTCGTAATCATTTCCACTACTATTATTGCTTATGATTTTTTTTATTATTGATCAAGTACAGAACATGAAATTGCTTTCTGTTGGAAGGAGCTGAAGTATGGCGCTTATTCTTTACCTAAAAACAAAATTTTAACTTTTAGACGTCATCAAGTAAATCTTTTAGAACATTTGATCTACAAATTATACTATTAATGCATTAGTAATCAGTATCATTTAACTTTAAATATTCTTGACACAATAATTTCAAAATTTAAGCTAATTTGTTAAGAATATTTTCTCATAAAAATCTATTCTTCTGTTGTTTATTCAGAGAAAGCAAAATGTTCAAATTTTACAGCCAACCACTTTGACACCTGTTTTTTTTTATGTTATCTCTTTCTAGAGACATTATTGTTGTAAAGTGTACAGATTTATGATCTTGGACTATTATTTTACAATTTGTGAGACTGCCTCTGAGTTCAAAAATGAAAAGGGCTGTTTTATATCTACCTCGTATTACATTTTCGACTCTGTATATTATAATCATATCTACTCTATCCTTGAAAAGAGCTTTATAATGAATGGTTTCATGTGTTTTTGAATCTTTGACTGTGACTTTGAGTGACCTTTCATCTGTGCATTGTCTGGACTAAGATTCAAGCGATGTTGTGAAATGTATTTTACAAATGAAGGATATTGGGAAGGGGAAGAGGGGTAACTTTTGTCTAGAAAAGTATGCATAGATCTCTACCTAAAGTCCTTTGTTAAAGAGGCCATTTCAGTTGAAGTGTTGAGGCCCTTGAAAGATTTGAGAAGTTAGACATGTTTGAGGTATGTTTTTTACTTTGTCATGTGTAATTAAAAGCAATATTGTTGCTGCATACTGTTTCATTATTGTGAATAACTAGATCTATTGCCTTGTGAATGTTATTTTGGTAGGCAGGCCTACTTTATAAACTATTGGTCTCATAAGCTTGTTAGATTCTTTTTATGCACAAAATTTCTAAAGACATAATTGTGAAGGAATATTCTTATTATGAATCATGAACCACATCCCTTTTCCAACAAATTGTTGTATACATGCTAACTCAAGCTGATGTTCTGTAATTATTACAGACGAAATGGTCCAAGATGACCTCTTATTGTTGATAAGAGAAGTGGCTGTTTTAGATAGGTGGATATCATGGACAGTGTCATTATAATATTTTTTTTAATTAAAAAAGAACAAGAAGGAAGTGGGAAGCGGATGTTTGTACAGCTAATTGTCTTGGACAGATAGTCGCTAGTGAAGGATCAACCGTAATTCTTAAATTTTCCTTTCTTTTTTCTTATATAAATATTTATATGGGTCTTTGAAGTCTTGGGTCCAAGTTCAGAGGTATGCATATTGGATGGATAAAGAGTTGGGTTGGACTCTCAAACAAGTCAACCCAATTAATAATAGGCCGTACCTTGCCATGGATAGGTGATCACATCTACAACAACTCTGTCAAATTACACAGCATATGAGATGTAATGAATAGACTCTGCCATATTTATTTGTTTAAAAAAATAGAAGTTTGATTCTCACATTGGGAACAAGTTGTTTTTTTTAGTAAGAATATCAATCTTTTTGCTGGACTGCTGTGTTCTATTCGACCAGGGTGGACCCTGACTGGCAGAGTGGAAGCAGTCCGTCTTCTGAACAGAGTCAATGGGAGAACTTTTACAAGAATCTTTCCCATCTGTTGTCGTCCCCAGGTTCCTCTGTTTGCCCACCAGTACCATGACTCCAGTTTCCCTGTCTGGAAACGAGGTGCTTCAGCTCAGATCTACGTCCAGAAAATACTCAAGCCTGGAGAGTTTGAAGGCACGGCTCTCAGTGCTCCCAAAGGAGGCAAGCATCCTTCTATAGTGAGGAAGCACATCAGAAATGCAACATTTTTCCGTGACTCGCCTGACAGCAATGCCTCTGAGCTAGACGACTACTTCCCTGATGGTAAGCTTAGCATAGATCCATTTTAAAAATAAATCATCGTTGCCGTCCTGATAAGATTGGATAAGTAACATCGGGTAAATTTTTCAGGAGAAGAAAAAATCTGCTTAGAGCTATCCGATTTTCATACTGTTAGAAAAGTCCTCTTTTGGTTGTTTATTTGAAAATACCTTTTTTAAGCAGCTTATGAAACATGCTTTGTGAAATACTTTTCGTGAAAAAAGCAAAATAAAAAAATTTGTGGTTATCCGATCTTATCATCATGGCAATGAAATGTTGTTGGTATTTTATTCTGAAATTTTAGGCGAAGTGACATTCGGGCAAATTTTTCAGGAGAAAAAAACAACTGATTTATTAAAAGGACGACTTAGAGTAATCCGATTTTCATACTGTGAATGTTAAACAAGTCAACTTTTGGTTGTTTATTTGAATATGAAACATGCTTAGTGGGAAACATTTCGTTAAAAAAAAGCAAAATCGAAAATTTTGTAGTTATCCGATCTTATCACCATGGCAGTGAAATGTTGTTGATATACTATTCTGGAATGTAAAGCCATGGGTCCATATTTCAAAATACAATCTATAGATTAGTTTATGTGGGGTTATCAGAACACTGAAAGATGCTGACACCTATGATTTTACACTGTTTTAATTCAGTCTTTTATATATACGGTTTACAGGGCTGTACAAAATCAAATAATGGTCAGCTTTTCCTACATTTTTCACTTTTTGTATATAAAATGTTTTGTCACAAAACCTTTCTTTTGTTTGTAAATTAATCCTGAATGTTCACATGTTTTGTTCCTACAGAGACCGGAGTTTCTCTACCACCCATTCATAAAAAGAAGAAAATGAAGTGAGTTGTACTTGTGGACAAGACCTGCTATTGAATTTTTGGTTCCATAGTGGGACTTTTTTTTTTACTTAATAAAAGTAATTCTTTCTGTTAATTAAAGGGTGGTTTACATTGAATGCTTGTGAATCCTGTGTTCTTTAATTTGATGGTGATATTGGGATACAAAAATTTCTTTGGTTACCAGTAATAGTGTCACCTCAACCTTTAATGCCATATTTTCCCACATATTTACTCTTTTTTTTCTTTCTCCTCCCTCTCCCCCTCCCCCTCCCCCTCCCCTCCTCCTCATCATCATCATCATCATCATCATCATCATCATCATCATCATCATCATCATCATCATTTCTTTCTATGACATTGTGAGATAGCAAGTCTTATTCACCACCACACCACTCACTTTTTTTTTTTTGAGGGGGCACAATAAATACTATCCATGGCTTTGTGTTTACTTTGGAATTAATATGAGAAAGCTTAGAGAACAAACCTTGTACTTCAAATCAGATGTGCAACCCATGTCAAGTTGTATGGGTTCTTTGATTATTTAAAATTTATGACTTTCAGCTTGAAGAGACCTTTGACATATGCTGAATGGCTGGAAAAACAGAGAGAGATTGAGAGAAAGATTGCCCTGGAGAAGAAAATCCAGGATGAAGAAGACATGAAAAAGAAATTGGAGGAGGAAGAGAGGTGAGTAATAGAATTTGTGAAGTTTTTTCACTGTCTGTCAGTTCTTTGATGATAAGAAATTGCGAGTGTAAGGAAATGGTCATATAACTATTATAACTAAACATACTGCAGAGATCACCTACTTCTAAATTAGACAGGAATTATAACTGTTCAAAGGCCTAAACCTATTAACATTGTTTAGAAAAGGGTTTGTTTGGACAATAGAAATTTTGATCAGACTAGCCTATCATCTCTCCCTTCTCTTTGTTCTCCAATTCCCAATTCTTTCTCTGCCCAGTGGGGATAAACCAAATAACAGCCTGTTTGATTCTTAAGTAAATGGTATAGGTTTAACTCCCCTATTACCTCTTTAAGATTATTTAGGAGGGGGGACCTCTGAGTTCAACATCCGTCTTGAAAAGGACTGAACAAAATTGGAAATAAGTTTTAAGTGCCTTTCCCAAGGAGACAACGTTAGACCTTAAGCTGAGGCTCAAACTCAAACCCCTCGACTCACAATTTCACAATTATAGGTCCGGTGGCCTAACTATTAGGCTAAACGGACTAAACCAACATCGTTCAGTTCTGAAGTGTTATTTTCAGGTTTTTTTATTACTGTCTCTGACCATATTCAAATCCACCTCTCCCATTCTCTGCTTTGTGAACTCAGGGTGAATATATTCTGTGTGGTTAAAGGCTTTGTCAGAAATCAAACCCCAACCATACAATTGTCCGTCAAATTATTGCAAGTAATACCTGCCAACATCTTACAACCATCACTTTGCATTAGGCAGGGTTGAAAATTTGGCTACAACATAACTACTGATATATTATTGTTTTCCATGGTGTGTATTGGGCAGCAGCCAAGGACCTCTTCTACCATGTTCTAGATATATCAAATAGATGGCACCAAGGTGAGCTTCAGGGTTTAGCTGATTAGTTTCTGTTTGACATCGCTCTGACCCATGAAAACAAAAGTGTCTTAAATGTCATCACCCTTGTTTTAAGAGAATTTCAATTGAAAATTTTGGCATCTTATAATATGTAAGATAATCACCTGAAAACAATTTTTTTTAAAGATTTATTGAGGGCTACATGGAGATTCAGGGGGTTGTGTATGGATTCAGCTTTCTTTGCATAAAGAGCCCAATCAATTTATGACAGTTTCTTATAGTTCGTTACAAGGTTTCTATCCTGTCTTGATAGCTGACACAGAAAAGATTTTTCATCCCCCAGAAAAAGGAAGAGACAGAAGGGGGTTTTGTGTCTTTGTGCGTGTGTGTGTGGGTGGGAGGGGTTGTTGCCCTTCTCTTCGTATGATGAGCCCAACCCATTACCAAAAGCTTGTGATGATGCAGATTCCTAGGTTTCAATCTTTTCTTGATGGCTCACACAGAAGGAATGGGTTTTTTTCATCCTCAGGAAAAAGGAAGAGACGGAAAAGCTGGGCTATGAGAAGTGGTTGGCTCAGCGCGAACAGGAGAGACTGGAGAAGTCGCCGCGTCACTCGTCCCCGGTGAAGAACCCGTCCACTGTGCCAGACACCAGCAGCATGCTACCCCTGCACCACGACGGCGCCTTGAGACAGTACCTGCGGGGTCTGGGCCGCTCAAAGGCCGGGGTCAACTATGAGGACTGGCTGGACCAGAAAGAAATGGAGATCAACCATCTGGTCCGACAGATGGCAGTACAAGCTCCGGTTTAGAAAAGTTTTGCCATCATGGTCATAACAAAGTTGCTGGTTTCTAGTAAATGGTATGGTAAAAATACTCGTTACTTGTTTCGTATGCTTAATAATAATATAACCAGGCTTTCATTTAGTGAACTAAAATCATGAGCACTGTTTTTTTTAATAAGGTTTCCTCAAAACAACAAATTGAGGCATCATGGTGAAATCAGGCGCTTGTCAAAATAATTAAATCAAAGAAATCTGCCTTTTTCTTACTGTTGTGCAGTTGTTTTTTTTCTTATTTTGGCTCAACACATTTTATGTCCATTTAAAAACATTAATTTCTGTGTAGATTTTACTGAAATCCATTGATCAATGACACAAAAAATGTAAAATTGCAGTTTCCAGCTTCAGACGTCACCGAACTTTGGCAGCCATTTTCTCGCTTATTTTACTTCTGACACTAGGCAACCCCCACCTGCGACAATCGCAAATTTCTCAATTTCTTTTCAAGTTCAAGATAGATGGTCTTTATTTTTACCAAAAGCAAGAAAAATGAACAAGGTTTAGGATGATACCAATAACTTCATATGCCCCAAATTTCACGAGCGTCCGATTCCACTGCATCGTGACACATACATGACTTTCCCCAATTGCGTTATGACCATGATGCTGTGTTTCTCTAAAATACATGACTACTTACAAAAATCTGCAATACTCGAAAGAAATTCTCTCATCATTCAGCTTCCTACTTGTAAGTAAGACAAGCCTCTTAAAACGATGGATTCTGCAATGTCCAGTGTTTTGGAGTCCGTCTCTCATTTTCTCCCACCCTATTTAGAGCAATATGTACCGGTACTCAAAGATTAGATTTAGCAGAAGAGTTTTTACAGCACCTGCAACACGATAAGGTCATATATATATAAGTGCCGAAGATTAGAAGTGTTAGTAATAGTTACAAGAGAATAACAAACACCAAAAAGAGGGAGGAAATATCAGGGCGATAGATGTTTGAATTGGATAAAAAGGAGAAACCATACCAAAGTACCCACCAACCTGCCGCCCACTCTCGAAGATTAATCAGTGTCGAAGTGGCATTATGAAAATGAGTGGTCTAGTGTAAACTGACACAGACAAATTAATTTGGGAGGTTTACGTGATTAGATTCACTGACTTTCCAGTCATGGTGGAGTGAAAGAAGTGTACAGTCCAGTCGGGCACAGGTAACATGAACACAGAAAGCTTAACCCTATCTGTACGTCCTGGGGTCATTTTGTACCCCCGCGGTTGTTTTCTTCACATTTTAAAATACTTCTAGTTGGAAGATCAATTTGAAACTTTCAGTACCGTAGTATTTCTCAAAAAATCATTTTGACAGACTGCTATGCAAAACGTACTGATCGGATTAACGAATAAATTTCCTCTTTGGAAAATGGTGGCACAGAGTTCCCCACGTCGTATGGATACAATAGTAAAACACGTCGTACGGATAGGGTTAAAATCACGGATAGCTCTCATATAGTTTGCTCTTCCCCAACTGATATCTCTTTAATTTTTCACCATACAGTTTACCCAAATCATGGATGTGCCAAACACATGGGTGATCCTCCTCAGCTGTACATACTCATGTGTTCTTCCACCCCATTGTTAAGAGTTTTGTGTACCCTCACCTTGCACAAGTACAAGGCTGCACAGTTGTGTCAATGTAGGCGTAAAAATGCCTACATTACAAAAAGAAAAAAGGGCAGCAGTTTTAACTAAAAAATCTGTATGGCTAGAAGAAGGACAGGCTAAAATTGTGAAGGAATTTTTAAATTATAATTATAATTTATTGCTATGTTTGGTTAACCCTTCTCTATGGCTGTGAATGCTGGACAATCACTAAAGACAGTGAAAATAAAATAGAAGCAACAGAAATGTAGTTTCTTAGGAGACTGCTAAGAGTATCGAGGAAGGAAAAGAAATCAAATGAGGTATTGCTTGATTAAGCCCACGTGGGACGCTCAATGTTAAAAACAATCAGGAAACAACAAATGCAGTTTTTGAGACACATAAATAGACATAAGGGTCTTGAACACCTAGCTCTCACCGGCAAAGTTGAGGGCAAGCGAGGCACGGAAAGGCCCAGAACAATGTACTTGGGGAACCTAAACAAATTAGTAACAGGGAAAGATCAGGGAAACGTAGCTTTTTTGAGAGCATCCGAGCAAAGGAATGAATGGAGAACCATGATCGCCGATGTCTGTCGCAGATCTGGCACTGGATGATGATGATGATAATTTATCAAAATTTGATGTTTGAGAAATACTTTAAGTCCTTAAGGTTTTTGGAGGTTTTAAGACACTCTTGTGTGAATTTGTTGACTACATGTCTTCTGTGTTCATTTCATGTCACATTATTGGGGTGGGAAAGGCACCTGAAAACCAGATTTTTTTATATTTAGAGTTAAAGTTTTACTGTATAATCTCCCTCTTTTATAAGAAAACAGTAAGATTTGTGTGATTTGTTTGGAGTATGTCCCAAGGTGAACTTTGTCAAAGGATGGAAAGAATACCATTTTAAAACAAATAGAGTGACAAAGTTCGCCTTGGGACATACTCCAACATATATACTCCAAATTTCAACTGTTGGATGATTTGGGTTTAGTTTTTTTCCCAAAAGCTCCAGAATAAATGAATACAGTGCGTTGTCATGTTTTACCCACTGACAATGAGTAACAATATCAACAGTGGATAGTTCTTCGTTTCGCTAAAAAAATAAGGGTTCAAAGTCAGAAAGTTTGCTTTTAAAATCATACGAGTATAAGTCAGAGATAAACATCGGCAGATGAATACTCAACATAGTAAACAACACCCCCCCCCCCCCCCCCCCTCCTTTAAAGTTTAGATATAATTATTGTCACAGACGTTCCAAAGCAACTAAACGACATGACTGTTACTTTTAAATTGAAAGAGCTTATGGGGGGTTTTTTTATTGGTCTTTTTTCACTTCAAATTGAAATGATAGTGTTTCATGACAAGGCCTACCAATTAAAGTAACAATGTAATTTAAAGAATCTTTTTTTTTTTCATACATTTTCTCCAAACCATTGATCTAGCCAAAGTTGGGACCAGATCCATCAATTAATTAGTATAAATAATAACCTTCAAGAGCCACCCCCCCCCCCCCCCATCTTTTTCATAAAACATCATCAGTTATTTTTATATTATGTTAGTATTATTAGCAAGGCTTATTAGGTATTTTCTTTTCAAATCATATCCATGCCAAGTCACTTTAATTTTTTTGTCAAACCCACCTTTCACTATATAAACTCGTATGTAAATTGTAACTTATTGTAATTACATTGTACTTCATTTTTCAATTCATGAATACATGAATAGTGAAATAACTTACTTCTGTGATATTTTACACCTTTTACTAGCCTGTATTGCCTTATATATAGTACATGAAAAACGTACTATGCAAAATGTGTTGGCTCCTTAAATTGATGGTTACAGTTATGTAATATATGTGAATACTTTGTATTTGTATAGCATTTGTTGCACCAAGTCATCAATGTGCCCTGTACAAGCTTCAAAAAGCACGCTTTTACTAGTTATTTTTTTAACACACTGTAAGCAATGTCTTTTGTCAATGTCATTTTACTGTTTTAAGTCGGTCAACATTGCAGTATGTCAAAAAAAAATTTTATGAAAATCATGTAGGTTGTAGAGTTTGATGAAGACAATCAACTGGTCCTAATCTCATTCCTCTACTTAAAATAGTTATGGATTTGGACAAATTTAACATTTTGTTGTCAGATAACATTCTGCCCAAAACAGCACAACTTTTTGCCTCTCATGAAAACCTAATATTTTGACATACAACAATGATGAATGACAACAACAAAATGATATGGGTGATTTATTCATTAACTATTTTGCGTATTATAGGACCAGGGGGGTTTCTCATAGAGCATGTTTATACCTCGACTTAAAACATTCCTTATCTCTTCAAATCAGGAACTGTGTATGTGGTACATTTCACCATACATACGGACTTGGAACACAGGAAAACATGCTATGTATGAGCCAAACTTTTGCGTTATCAGAGTACATAGGCCTACCACCAGAGTTTTACTTAAACTGTGACTGATTCATATTCCCAGTGGGTATGCTTTTCTTTTCTCCACATGCAAACTCACTTTATCTGCTTTCTACATTCTTCCACGATATTAGTCAATATTATATATATAGGTATTTTATCTATTCCATTACTTTGGATACAGAAGATCAAATTTTGATGCAGTATTATCTGCTTTCCTTCCAAAATCAATCATTTGACTTTAACATACAAATCTTTTGTTCACAAAGCAACATTTTTAGTTAATATTATATTTGTGATATTCTGCGATATTCTAATAATTTATTGATAGAGTTGAGTTCTGAGTAATGCGATCATTGTGACTGTCGACACTAAGCATTTTCAAGTTTACTGAAATCAAAAACAAAGAAGCTTTGGTTAAAAAAAAACCAGTTTAACTTAAAAGCACACAACTGCAAACAGAAACTGATAAGTAAGCAATAAGTTATTCAGTTTTATGAGGACCAACTTTATGTATATTTTCAATATATTATTCTTCACTCGAGTCAATCTTGGCCTGTTTTTATATTATAAAAGAATTTTCCTTTTATATAAGTTAGGTGAAAGTGGAAAAACAACATTCTCACAATGTGTTTGATATTATATCTTTGTTCAGGTTTGTCCAGTAATGGCTGTTGTATTCCTGAGTGGCAAATTTATTCTACATCTTGCTTAGTGAATAGAATACAGATCATGTCTTGTGAAAAAGATTTTGTGCGTGATAAGTTCAATAAAGATGTCATTTTCTTTTCCATTTGTACATGTTATACTTCCTTTTTTCTATAATGTGTATTACAAATACAGTATAACTACTGAAGATTCGAAATCAAGCATCCATCGAACTGTGCCTGCGTTCCCATTTTTTTCTTCTTTATCTTTGTAAGATATCCCTCGCACTACCGAGGCCGGTCCCAACAAATTTGAGCTATCCGTGTAATACTGTATTAGTTTTTGTCGTTTCATTAAGAGCCCTCGTGAGAAAAAAAAATGGGTAACTTTTATTCAAGGTGTGGTGCAGCCGGTGCTCGCACACAAACATGAAAACTGGAGTAGATTGAGGGCACAGCTTGACAGCTCCATCCAAAGATAGCTAAGTACTCTAATAAAGTATGCATCGAGTCTACACTTTTAAGTTTGTATGAAGATCCAGTCCTACTGCTCGTGAACTTTATGCACTTTCCACCAGCTGGGTTGTTTGAGGAAAGAAAAACTAGTTTGAAAATAAGGGTAAAATTGACTTCTTGAAAGATTCTAATAAATAAAAATTCACAAATTTTTTTTTTACTTTGGTACGGATATTCAGTAGATGAAAATAATTCATGTATAGATGTCTCAAAATTCAATGACTATAACTAGCATTACATAGATTACACATTTTCTTAACGTAAGTTGTAGCTTGATAACCATTTATTTTTCCAGTTTGCAAAACATTATATTGTTAGGAACTAGGTTATAATTCAACACATTATGGAAAATTAGTCTTTCCTCTTTCTCTTGGTCTGTCTTTGTCTCTCTCTCTCCTACAAACATCAACATAAATACAAGATTGTACAATCGTTGTGGTCAACTCCTCACTCCCCAAAGCAAGTACAGTTGAACCTGTGTAAGACGGAATCGCAAGGGAGCGGGAAAAAAATTCCGTCTTAGACAGGGGAATTTAGGGGGGGATGGGGGTTGGGGGGGGGGGGGGGGAATTCAAAGGCCCAGCCGGTGGGATCAAGGATCGCTTGTCCGATCGGCAAGCAGTGGTCAAAACTTCACACCTCTCGGCTGCTATCCTGTCTGATAATGACATGCGTCAGTTTTACTTATCCAATTACCGCCAGTGCTTGCCTTTCATAGGACCACTGTTTGACCTATTAAAAACAGAAACGTTTGAACTCCTCCTTTGCTTCCACCCTTAGCCTCACCCACCAATGCCACCCCTCACTGCCAACATTGTAACAACGATTCGAGGAACTCTTTTCTCGGCTTGCCTTACGATCAGGGCGGCAGGCATTGGTCAATCTAATTTCACACCTCTGGCTTCTGGCTACCCAGGAAAGTTTCCGTAGTGGTTCGCTACTCCAGCACTCTCACAGGCAGTCGTGAGATTTCACACCCACACTACCCTGACCATCTGCATCGCTCAGGGCTCACATGATGGGGTCACATCTTCTACCCCCAAATTGCACCCCTACTCCTCTTCCTCGCCCAGCGGCATGACCATAGCGATAAGTTTAGAGCCGACGGAACCAAATTTGCGCGTTTTGTTTCAAGTCAGGGCTGAGCGGGCAAAGCATTTTCCGTCTTAGGTGAAACCCTCAGAAGGGAGCGGATTTTTCTTTCCGTTTCCGTGTTGGACAGGTTTCCGTTTTATACAGGTAATTAAAGAGGAATATATCAAGGGGGGAGCGGGGAGATTCCGTTAAGCCAGGTTTCCGTTTTATACAGGTTTCCGTTAAGGCAGGTTCGACTGTATATTATTTCAACCTACTGTATAAACAAAACTTACCTTTAGTAATACAAGCAATTTTCCCAAGAGGTATACCCCCCCCACATGATTGTCAGAAATTCACCCATATTATTAGTGCAACCTAAAATGGACCAATTTTGGAGTCAAAGGATAACCCTCCACCCCTATGCAAAGTTGTGTTATAGGAATTTGTTTGCATTAACAATTCTTTTCAAATCAATAACAGCAAGCCGTTACACCTGTCCCCGCCCCCCAACCATAATCACACGCACCATACCCCATTCCAACCTGAAATCAAACAAGGAACCCAATGTCAAGTCTTTTTATTATTTCAAATTTTTATTAAATTGGTCAACATGTGCAGGTAACTGTCCAAGCATTCTTCCAGCAGCATTCATACTAAACACATCCTTACGCATTCACACAATTCCCAGACCACACACCTCCTCTCCAACACTTCCAACCACACTAACTTCATCATTCATTGAATACTTTTGCACTCTTTCCCTTTTTTAAAAATTCAAACCTTCATCTTTCTTCCCCCCGGCATGTGCACAGGCACATTCACAAACAAAACCAACAACATAAACAACAACCACAACATCAAGTATGTGTGGTATTCTGAATTCTCTGAAGTCTCTAAAAAGTAGCCTAGATTCTGAGCACACAATAATAAACATGCAACAGAACGTGACCAACCCACATTCTTTCCAGTGTCATCATTTATTTGACATATTTATTTACAACTTTTTTTTTTTTTAAACCAAGGCTTGTCAAAAAGGTTCATTAAAAAAAACTTTTCTTCGCTCATACAATAAAACCCCACCTTATCAACTGTTCATGTTATGACAATGGCCCTTCTCACCAATTTCCAAATTTTAACCAAACCATTTAGTAGCCATTAGTAAAACACAAACACATTTTACCAAGTTTAGATCGTTAAGGAGGTTCTACCCTGCCTGTTTCAGCCACCTCGGGAGAAAGGTGGAGAGACTCTACTAAATTTATCCACCCAAAGTGAAAACCTAACAGATGCACTTCATCAGTAAAGGAAAACATTTAACATTCCATCAGAGACACCTGTAAAAAGAAACAAATACAAACACTTCTTTGTAGGTCATTGCCCCTTGGTCATGTATAAATTGAGATGAATGTCAGTACCACTCTTCAGTACTTTCAAAGAAATAAAAAAGCCAAATCATTCTCATTGTGTCCTTCCTTCATTACAATTTCAGTTACACTTCATTCAAAGCCAGGCAACAACCTACAATGGCGGCCTGTCTCTATGTTCACACTCTTTCTGTCACTTCATCTGAAAATACTAACCAGAGCAGAATCTGTCCAGCCTAATCACAAATGCGCTTGTGAAGACCAAAACGGTAATTCTTTAAAAAATACTCTACACTTGCATGATCACTTATTCATTAACAGGCTAACAAAGACCAAAAGAGAATTTTCTTTTAACAAATACACTATATTTGCATAACCTGATAAACAATGGTTCATATCATCGGTGTCACAAGCAATCCACATAAGTCTGATTGGGTAGATTTTACACCAGATACAAAAAACATTATTTTGTTGTGTTGTTCCTATCAGGAATCAAGAAAAGCCAGAAAATTGTAAGCCTTGACCATAGCATTGAACTGCATTTTGTTGATGTTGAGAGGTACATCTTTGGTTTAGCTTTGGGACGGTGTAACAATAAAAAATTCTCAAAATTTGGACAAGTGAATTGCTTGTGACAGCGATGATATGCTCACATAAAAATATAGAGCAGCTATTCAACCACACAACTTTCAAATTCCACACACAGAACATGTCGAATCAGCTCCAAGCCTCATAAATGATAATAAAGCTAGACTAAAAAATTTCAAAATTTATTGAAACATTTCTTTCCTTCTTCATATATTGACCGGGGGGGGGGAGGGGGGGGGGATGACACAGGCACCTCCTTTTTTTTCTCTTGAAAATAGTCCCGTTTGGTCACTTGCTGTCGCAACTTACTTGTCAATCATTATCTTAACCACTACAAAATTCTTTGACCTAAACGACACCGCAAAATGAAGCACTTTACCCAACTACACACGGTAATTGTAGTCTACGATCTAAATGCCCCTAACGCTTTCAATCAATACAGTGGCCAATCAAGGAGAACTTGTGCTTTAGTAGTAGCCCGCGGTCAATCAGGCAGACTTACAATAGACTGCTGTATCGCGGCTGACCTTCAACTAAACCCGCACCGAGGAAACCTTGGTGCACAAAGAGAAAAAGGAAAAGGCTGCTCCTCAGAAAGAGAAGAAAGGTGTGCACATGAAAACTGCATACACAACTTTAACCTCCATTGGAAAACTTGACAGTCAAATACAAGCTCTTCAACATTCCCATCCTTCTGGGACATAATGTGGTTGATGAGAATGTTTATATGAATCGAGGATATGAATAGCCCGTACAACTTATTTTTTAGTTCACAAACATGTGGCACATTGAAACGCATACCCTGATGTCAGATCTAAATGTCATCTTCAAGCCATTTTTTAACGCAATAAAGTCACTTACCACACTCTAGGCACAAGGATATAACCCTTTCAAGAAGTGAAAAACTAAAACTTCACAGTACAGCAAACATATAATAAAAGCTCCAATATGGGTGTATGTCGTAAGTCACTTGAAGCATGTCTAGGAGATGATGAAGAAATAGGATGAATAATAGATGAAATGAGCCAACTGTTCACTTAGTGAAGGAGCGTACATGTCTGCCAGGGTCTCGGCGACCTTGAAAACTGCCACCAGCAAAACGTCTGCAAGAAGAGAAAAAAAATATTTTTTAAAATGAAAGCTTAGATGACCTGAAAACAGTTCTTTATCTCTCTCTCTCCCTCTCTGTCTGTCTTTTTCTATCCTCCCCCCCCTCCCCAATTTCTCTTCTCCTCCCTCCCTCCCCTTCTCTCTCTCTCTGACTCTTTCAGACACTCATAATCACATGATTATGTCTTAAAGTTTAATCATTCAAATACACATCTATTTGTAGCCTACTTGATTTGACAGTACGAGGGCTGAGATCACGACGATAGATGTTTGATCGGGAAGAAGGAACAAACCACTCCAGAGCACCCATCCATCACCCACTATTAATGAGCAACATGAAGTCTCTATGTATTCTTTCACAAATGATAAGAACTATGTCAAAGTAACGTCGCTACAAACACTTTAATTCTTTTATAAAACCCCAATCTAATCACAAAAATTTCAACAATTTTCTTCAAAGACCTAGGCCTTTACAGACACGAGTGTGTGCATGCATGAACATACCCCTGATGAATGACTTGATCTATCTTATTCTCTGCAACAGTGCACTATATGTGCAAGTGGCAGGCAAGTGCGAGGGAAAACGAGTTGTGGGAGTGACAGAAACCCAAAACAAAAAACAAATCTGGGTTATAAAAAGATGGAGTGGGCACTCTAGTGTGTCCACAGGGGAGAGAGAGGGTGAAAGAAAGGGCTGGAGAAAGCGGGTGGAGCGAGAAAGAGAGAGAAAAAGAGGGAAGGAGGGAGAAAAAGGGAGGGAGGGAGAAAAGTGGGGGGGGGGGGGGGAGGGAGAAAGAGAGAGAGAGAGGGAAGGATAGGGAGGGAGAGCTAGAGAGAAAGACAGAGACAGAGAAAGACAGAGAGAGAGAGAGAGAGTAAAAAGAAGAGACTCCAAATACTTTGAACTTTGTCCATATCCATTCATTTACAATTATTCAAAGCATCCATTCATTTACAATTATGCAAAAGACGGGGAAAACATTGCAAACATCCTTCACTCTAAGAATCCAAAACATTCATCTCGTCTACACATGAACTAACCCGCCCGGTTCTCCGAGATCACGACCTCTGCCCCATTGCCCTCCTCGACCTCCTCGGCCAGTAGGAGAGAAACGTCCAGTCCGACCACCATGCCTCTCATGGGGAGGGGGCAGCATACGCTCTGGCCTGTTTAGGGAAAGAAAAAGAGAAAACCCCACAAAATACATCACATGTGTGCCATCCACTCATAACCAGTAGGACAAGGAACATGCAATGGCCTGGACGATCGATTAATTGAACACATGTTTTACAGCACTATCAACAAAATTTGGTCAGCCTTGGTCAGGGGCAATGATAGATGATAGAAAGAAATAAACAAATTTTAAAATAGAAAGAAACACCCAAAAAAAAGGGGGGGGGGGGTTTGTTGCATTTTGTTGAGACTGTTCCTTTTTTCTTTTGCTGGTCCAAATGATAACGTATTTATGGTGGCATGAGAGCAGCTCAGACTGAGAGACATTCTTATTTTCCATAAACTGAATACTAGTTCATAAAGTGCAAATAAAAAAGAAATGCTTAAAGTCTAACATCATGATAATGTTTTACAAATTAACCCTTCCGTATTCCGGGCCAGTTCAAGCTTCACCGGTCACAGTTTTGGATCCCCAAATGGGATGAAGAGTAGTGCTAGATTTAGCGGTCGGTTGCTATATTTAGACCTGGTTTGTAATTAATACTATTATCTATCACTTGAAGGAAAAGATTTCCTTGTACAGAAAAAAATATAGCAAAATGTGAATCTGCTTCGGCAGTTTAGTGAAAATTTCAATTGCTTTGAAATACTTTCATTTGAAAGCTCTTGCCTTCATGATCATAAAACAGTTTAAAATTTTGTTGATATCTTTATTAGTTAAAAAAGTTATGGCGATTTTTCATGCCTAAAATCCGGCCAATTTCAGGCCACTTTTAACACTGAGTTTTTGTGACACAAAAATGCAACTTTACAACACAAATGACTATTACTCAACACAAAATGCATATTTTTTAAAGTGTTGTACATCAGTTTGTAAGGAATTTTACACAAAATGCACACAACTACAAACACCTCTTTACAAGGTCACAGAAATATTTTTTTGGTACTTCAAGAGGTTCAGGGTGATAAAAAAATCCCCCGCAAGGATAACCCGAAATGGACAAAATGGTCTATATCTTTGCTGCTAGTTGTCATATTTAGACAAATCATACATCATTCTCTTTGTCTTTATTCACTGTTCATAATTATTAAAGAGTTAAGCCAATTAAGAAATAATTTCCAATTTTTATGGTCATTCTTAAGATTTCAAAACATATTTTTTGTGTTTTTCTAATCGTATAACGGATTCCGTAAAAAAAAACACAACCTCTTAATGACCGCCATAAGTCAGCTCTCTATCCTTCTTTTATAAAGTATTGTAACATACATTTGTGTGAAGCTATATTTTATGCTTTCCAATGTATAAAAGAGCTTATAAATTCAAGAAAAATGCTCTTCAGAGACCTAGTTGTAGACCCACCGGAACATTTAATAAACTGCGGAAAGATGACAAAAAAATAAGTCATTTTGTGATCTTCACACAAGTTGCACTTGCAATTTTTTGGACAAATTATATTTATAGTCTACCTCATTCTATTATTTTTTCACACATGTTTCTTCACTATTCATTACATTTTGAGTTATTATCAACTAGCAATTTTCATTGATGAACATATTTTCTTTTAAATATTGAGTCAGACTCATTGGCCTTATATTATATTTTTTTTAATGGCACAATTTGACAATGTAAATGTAAAAATATCTAGAAAATAACAACATTAAATTATCAGGTACTGAAAGTGAAAGACTGAGAGGAGGGTTAGATAAACTCTGTTCTCTACTACTATACTACTAACTAGCAAGTTTGCGCAAAACTGATTTAAGAAATAGGTTGTCTCATAAAAGCAATTGTTATGATGAGATTTATTATTAACTCTGGAATATATAGCTAGATGCTGAATCTAACATCAAGTAGAACTGTGCAATTCAAGTTTTATTTCAATTCCAAAGCCCAAAGGCAAAAATAGTTAGATATGCTGGCTTTTTGACTGCTTCTAGCCTACTACTGCTGAATTCTAGAAGGGAATCTAGATTTAGCTATCATTTGCACTATTCAAGAGCCAAATATGGTAAAATAAAACCAAAACTGTGAATTTTTTGGTCAGTCCGTTCATAATTTCATAGCCGCACGTATTATTATTATCCGGAGAAACAAGTAAAGCGCAAATAAATGCGATGCCGGCGCAACACGTTATCACAGTGTGCAGGGGAGAGCGGGGGTGCCGGGTCGCTGACCGGCCGATTGGCCGATTCGGCGTTTCGTATGCATTTTTACGGGAAGCCCTGTAGCGTTGTTCGAAGTTCAACCTAAACAACTTGGATGTCAAAAGAAACTAGAATGGATAATCTATAACTTCTGAAAGATTCCTAAATATACAGCCAGTAGTTTTCATTTTATCGCGTTGTAAAAACTGCTTTGTTTTCAGATGCAAATATTTCCAGTTCTACTGAACCGATTTTCACGCGAAGACCGCCATTTTGAAGACCTTTCTTTTCTGTTTAAAAAGATGTATCGGGAGTGGTAGTGCAATTCACAAACGAAATAAAACTGTGAGTTGTTTAGACCCACCGTAGCGCGAGGCTTCACGGCCAGCCACAAAAATCTACGGGGCGTACCGCGGCCGATTCGCCCTGCCGTGAGCGCGTTCACACTAAACAGCCTACTACAATTAGGTTTACGAAGTGCATTTGATAAAAGCAGCATTTGGGTCTGACAACCCTGTAAATACTTCATTCATTCAACTGAATGCTGAGCTACCGAAAAGACTAAAATACAACCAAATCAAACCACATATTAAGTACAGGCAGTTTTACTACTTACCCTCGAGAAAACTGTCGTTGTGCCATGAAGTTAGGCCTGTTCCTCTCCATGGAAATTGGGCCCCCTCTTGGTACTGAGAAGAGGTGAAAATGAGAAACATGGTTGGCACATAAATATGGACATCCTAGTTCACAGAGAGTCTACAACAACAACCATATTAACTTTTGTTAGTTTGTTCGGGTAAAGAAAAGCACATCAACTAAATGACCGTCACTGAATGCCGTGAAAGATCAAGACAGACAGACAGACAGGAACAAAACTGGGAAAGACAAGAAGTAAGACTGACCTCTACCACCTTTGGCAGGCCACCCTCCGTCACACAGAGGAGGTAAACAGTCCAGCAAGTGTCTTCCGTTTCCTCATTTGTCCTTCAACAATGACAATGATCGCAAACCCTATCTCAAGGCTCAAGTGAAGCAGGTCGGAACAAAGCGACAGGAAGAAAAGACCACACTAGAGTGACAATCAGTCAAGAACTGATCCCTAGTAAGTTTTACTTCATTATCTCAATTGTGTTAGAGTAAGTTGAAGCACATGGACACAATAAATATCATCTAATGCTTGGAAAAAGCAAGACAGACCCAGAGAAACCAAAGAGGGAAAGGTAAGAAATAGGACTCACGAGTGGCATATTTTCCAACCATCCACTTACTGACTCAAACTTCCACACATGAACTTATGGAAATAATATTCAACCTCTACAAAAGAGAACCAAATCATTTTCCTTGCCGTCACAGTAAACAAGTAAACATGTTCACACCTTTCTTAGGCTCAATTCCCCATTCTTAAGACACTGCAAAATAATGGTGCTTGGTTGTACACAAAGTTGTAAGTACACAATATCAGTATGGGCATTTGGGTCAGTCAAAAAGAAGCCCTTATTGACAAAATGTATATTTCAATCTTTAGAAATAAAATGAGAAAGTTGCTGGGCAGATCAATGAAGAGGACAAACACACAGGAAAAACATGAAGGGACAAAATGTAGGATGGGGGACATACGCACAGTATGATTTTTTTTTTTTTTTTTTTTTTGGTAAGTGTTTTACGATTCTCACAACAGCATCAGTTTATATGAGCGCGTGGGACACATTAAACCTTTTCAGTTGGTAGGAAATTTTGAATTTTGCGCGGGTGGCCGCCGAAGCCTACTCTTATCGATTTTAGACCACCAAGAGATCTTTAACGTGCGCAACTTGCACACGAGATTTCTCGCCCTTGTCAAAGAAGGCTAGGTGTAGATCTTTCCTACCAGAAGATAACGGGTATGGCTGAAAAACAGCAGTAAGAAGGAGCCAAGGAGTAGCAGTAGCAAGACTGCAGAGAGAGTCAGAAGCCCAGGAGGGGGGCAAAGGAGGTGAGGGGGTGGGGGCAGAAAGTGGAGACGAAAGCAGACGGCAGAATAATGCTAGAGAGCAGGAAAGGAGGTGAAAGAAGACAATTTTAGAGAAAACAAATGTTTCCGTCGCTACCCGGATTCGAACCCGGGACCTTTGAATGAAAGGCAAACACCTTAACCTCTAGGCCATGAGACCCCTCATGGTGTGATTTGATTGATTGGAACAATGGTTGGTTAACTGAATGAAAGAATAGATTGGATGGATGAACTAGCTGATGGACATATGGAACATATTGATTAATTAGAGAACAAACAGGGGATTGGAAGGGCATGCAGGGGGATGGATAATAGGATGAATGGATGGACAATTGAACGGATGCTTTCATTTTAGTAAGCGTTTTACAGCACTTGCAACACAATAGGGTCATATAAGTGCCGCAGATTTGAGGTGTAACAAGAAACAAACACATAAAAGAAGGAGGAGAGTTAAGGATGACAGACGTTTGATAGGAAAGAAGGAACACACCACACCAGAGCACCCACCAATCACTCACAGTTGGATGGAAATGATGGATCGATGGATGGACGGACGGAAAGACGGGCGGACAGATGAATGGATGGATGGATCGTTAGACAGACATACTGATGGGTTGGAATGCTGGCAGGACAAATGTATAATCACATTCGACTGGATTGAACAGCAAAATGAAGGGACAGACATATGGACACATTGAAAGGCAGTCAAGCCAAGATGCATGCCTGTATATATGAAGAATGGACGAACAGATGGATTTCTCCCTGCGAGATGAATAAAGATTGTCATAAAGATTGTCATTGTCTTTGTCATTGTTGAAGTACAAATGAAGAGACAGAAGACACTTGCAAGACTGTTTACCTCCTCTGTGTGACGGAGGGTGGCCTGCCAAAGGTGGTAGAGGATGTGGCTCATGAAGCATGGCTTCCCGTCTGTAAGAGCCCGGCGGAGTGAAGAAGCGGCCTGAAGGGATGGCAAAGCCTCCCATGCGGTCGCCACCTCGCAGTCTTGGACCAAGTTCCTGTACATGCACAGAAGAGAAGAAACGTTACATTATATCTTCAACCAAAAGGAATGTTTTTAACTCTAAGTATAATATATTCAGTTCAGCTTGCGTACGATATCGCTTGATTGCTTACAATCATAACAAAAAAATTTATGATCAGCTAATCCATCATATCTATAATCAAACAGTAGTTCATTACATGGGTTATTCATTTCTACTCAGTTTAGTGTATATTTTATTCAACCAGCTTAAACAGGAACAACAGTGTTTTAGGTAAGTTTGTAATGCCAAAAAATTGGATGGCAAGATTGGTTGCACACAAAGGAGGAACAGCCTTTGGTATACTAAGAGTTACTGAGTGTAACCAGCGAGAAAGCAGTACAATAGTTAAAATGCAAGAGTAAACATTCACATAAGAGAAAAAAACAGTACATTTATCTCTATGGAAAATTTTACTGGGCATGACATATAAGAAGGCAATACCATGATCAAAATACGGAAGTGAATACATGCACATATTGCAATGTTCAAAGAATACAGTCACTGGATTGCAACATTCTCTTTTCAAAAATCCACAGCTTTTTATATTACGAAAACAGAACTGTTCTCATTCCCTCACTAAAACATGTTTATCTGTGACCTTACTTAATTGGAAGAGTAACCATCTTAGAACAGCTGCATCTGCACAAAGATCAAGTTCTGAGCTAAAATACTGGGCCTACTTCAATACGGAAGGTCTGAAACTGCTGATGTCTATGCTCTATTACTAGAGTTCCAACGCTCTCAATCTTGACAGTATGCTGGGAAAACAGTCAAGTTTGAAAGAATGTGATATATTTGAGGTTGTACTATTTAATATAATGCCACTGATCACAAAACTCTGTCCTGTGTGTGTTAACAAAGGGTGAAAGCCAATAAACTGCTGGATCAATAATTGTCGCAACATCCTATTGACCTTTCCAACACCCACAGAAACTGTAAATCATCCATTAGAATTTCATGAACTTGATGCACGGAATAATCAATGCCCCAAACAACTTTCATCAAATTTTTTTTAATTTCATCACTTCTCCAAAGAGGCATAAATCACTGCCTCGAGGTTCTATTTGGGACAACAAATAAGATCAGATACGACAAGATAAGAAAAGATGAGATAAGATAATACTTTATTGTCCAAGAGGGAGAATAGAAAATTGTTATAACAGTAATTGTAAGTGTTTTATGCCTCCACTGACACATTACAAGGCCAACTGTTTTGCCCCTTTCTGACAGGGCCATCCCAAATTGAGTAGGATATGTCCCTGCAAGCAGACAGAGATACTAGACATCAACCTCCCAATATGGGAGTCCGTCTTACATTTTCAACACGCAACAGAAGCTGCTTCAGATGTCAGGAGGAATATGAATAAATAATTCATGTGTCAAAACGCAGCGGAATCGGGCGTTCGTCAACTTTGGGGCATTTAGAGTTATTGGTATAATCTTAAAGCCTGTGCATTGTACATTTTTGTGCCTTTCATCAACATTTTTCTGTAAAATCAACACATGTCGAGCCAAAAAAACAAAATTACCAAAAAATTGCCAGGCCGTCAGAAAAATGCCAATTTCTTTGATTTCAATATTTTGACAGGCGCCTCATTTCACCACAATGCTTTACATATATGCTAATTAATAAAGCAAAAAGGGGATCTCAAGAAGTGCTGACCTTTTCCCTGCTGTCCCTTCCAACAGCCCCAATACTAGGAAGAAGTGGAGGCCGAGATGGCTGCTGAGGCGGTGGTGGTTGCTGCGGCTGTTGCTGCTGCTGTTGCTGCTGTTGTTGGCTGTTCTCCATCTTGACAAAGTCATCCACATGCATGGACGGGGGTCTTGATGTATTGGGTGTCCTTGACCTGAACAGGTCATTCCCACGACCAGACATACCATGTGACATGATTCCTCGACCTCTCATAGGGGCAACTGTTGAGAATGTTGGAACATTTTTCCTTCAATTTCAAAATTCAACAAGAATTTCAAAGAAAACAAGACTTATTTTGAAACAAAATCTTTTAAGTACAACAAAAACACAGCTGTGAAACTAGGCTCACGCACAAATTATTGAATCATTTTCCATTCCATCTAAATTCTCTTCTCTGAGAAAACTGAGGACTTAACAGGTGGCGAAGTAAGACATTAATGATGAGAAGTTTGGGTTTTTTTATTCTGAAATTATAAAATGGCTTTGACTTTATCAGATCTTCATTAGTGCAAGCTTTCAGCACTTGCAACATACAGCATCTGGTTTGTTCTGTTTTTCTGAGTAAGTGTATAACGGCACTATCAACTATATAGCATCTTGTCCTAAGCAATAGTCTCATAAAATGAAAATTTCAGAAGTAATTGCATTATATGAAAATATCATTCACAAAAGGACATACAAACAGAAAAAAGAAATAAAGCCAGGAACTCACCAAAAGGTTTCCTGCCTGGTTTTCCCCTATATATATTTATAACCTCATGAGACTTGCGCCGGTCTCTGAAAAAGATAAAAATCAAATACGAAAGTGAGTTTTACGACATATGAGATATATTGGTGAAGGGCCGACATACTTTTAGTACAATAAGGCTCAAATTAAAGTTGAATTCCCTACGTCTACGTTTGTAAATTTATACAATAAACTGCTTTTGCAAAATAAAAAAAACACAGTTCATCCACTACATATCAAATCCAAACATTAACCATTCATCCTACCTAGTTTCAACTTACCGTTCATCCTACCTATCATCAACGAACTAGTCCAAATGGTTCATCCACTACATATCATTAAACAAATCCAAACGGTTCATCCTAACTATCATCAACAAACAAACCTTAAGATAAACCATTCATTTTTCTTAGCATCAAGAAAAAAAAAATGCAAATGGTTCATCTTGCCTTGCATCAGTGAGCAAGACCAAACATAAATCCTAAATCCCGCCTGGCTAGTACAAGAATATTCAAACATATACTTCATCCTCCCTTGCATCAGCTAGCAAATCCAGACATTCACAATTCACCATACCAAGCATTAGAGTGCAGAATCGTAACACAAAAGGTCCATCATACCTAGCAACAGTGAACAAATCCAGACATTGACACTTCACCCCACCATACATCAACAGCCATATCCAAACATTCACAATTCACCCTACCAAGCATAGAGAGCTGAACTGCAACATAATTAGACAGCAAAACAGTTACAAAAACCGTCCATCCTATCTGGCAACAGCGAACAAATCCAAACATTCACACTTCGCCCTACCAGACGTCAGCAAACAAATCAAAACATTCACAATTCACCCTACCAAGCATTGGGAGCAGAATTGTAACATAAATAAAAAGCAGAATTGTAACAAAAGCAGTCCACCCTACCTAGCAACAGCAAGCAAATCCAAAACATTCACATTTCACCCTACCATATTTCAGCGAACAAATCGAAATATTCATAATTCACCCTACCAAGCATTAGGAGCAGAATTGTAACATAAATAGACAGAAGAATTGTAACATAAAAGAACACACAGCAGAATTGTAACATAAATAGACAGTAGAACTGTAATATAAACAACGATATAACAGCGAACAAATCTAAACATCCCACAGCTCGCCCTACCTGGGCCTCTTGGGCCGCACAATATCCTCCTGCGGGGTGTTGGCGTCTTTCTGCAGCTCTTGCTCCAGGCTGAAGCCCACCAGGTGCTGCTCGCACAGCGCCTGCAGGGAGCACCGCAGCACCTCCGGCTCGGCGTCTGGCTCGTCCAGGGCTGGATTGGCCAGCCAGTAGCTCGGGCTCAGGCGCTCGTCCTCCGCCTCCAGAACCGTGTAGACGGGACGCTGCCGGAACAGCTCCGTGAGCAGGGCTGGGACGGGGAGAAGGACCTCCTCCACATCTGGGGAAGGAGGGTAGGGGAGGGGTGGGGAGGGGGTGAAAGGTGGGGGAGGGGGAACGAGATTTTAAGAGTGGTGTAATGAACATTTCCACACATAAAAGGGTTCATCCATTCTTGCATCAGCGTATATACAGAACATAATAATAGATAGCATTTGTATAGCGCAAATCCCTGCTCAACAGCAAGCTCTATGCGCTTCACAATCTATACTATTACCCCAGCAGACCTGAGAGGATTCTAATGAAACAACCTCAACTCCCTGGGAAGCATACAGTGCAAGCAGCCATTCATAGGCGCTAAAACACAAACATACTGACAAGACATTTCGCTATCTATGGCCGGATACCCGTTCCCACCTGGGTGAAGTGAGGAAAATTCGTATAAAGTGCCTTTCCCAAGGACACAACATCGATCCTGCAGCTCGAACCACAGAACACGCAACCCCATGATTACGAGCCCGGTGCCCTAACCACTAAGCCATGATAAAGACAGGGTTTCAGACTTGACATACAAGGGGGAGCATGCCCACACACAAACCCACACTCTCCTCTCTTCCTCTCTCACATACAAGGGGGAGCATGCCCACACACAAACCCACTCTCCTCTCTTCCTCTCTCACATCCCCCCCGCACATACACATCCACATACTCTCCTCCCTGTCTGCTTCCCTCCCTTCATCTCTCTCTTTCTCCCTTACACCAACCCTCCCCCTACATACACACAACGACAGGCACAAACTATAACACCCACACACATACACGTACACACACACACACAGGCACACACTCACTTGTGTCTCCCTCAGGGGGAGAGTCCGACATGTTCCTCAGCACAGAGGTCAAGGCTGTGATGCTCTCTAGTAAACTCTCCAACGTCTCCTCCTCCCGAGACAGCTCCTGTAAATGGAGAAGAGTTCTCTTTTTAATCGCTCTCTCTCTCCTCTCTCGTTCTTTCTCCCCTCCCCCTCCCCCCTTCTCTCTCCTTCCCTTCTTCTCTCCCCATTTCTTCCCTCCCTCACATCAGTTTAGTTTTGTTTTATTAAGAGGTTTTACGGCACTTGCAGCACATAAGGTCATACAAATGCCGAAGATTAGGGGTGCTACAAGAGTAACAAACACAAAAAAAAGAAGGAGAGAAAAGGACACATGGGTCACATAGGTAGAAGAATGTCATCGACTTACAGCTGATGTATAATCACAAAACATTGAACAATACTTAATACAAAAAATTGTAATTGTGCATGTTTTACTTCCCCCATGGAGACAAATTTTGATATTGCATGTTGGGATTGGAGTATTTCTGCGATGGTGATAAGCAGAAATACTCCAATCCCAACATGCAATATCAAAATCAATGATACCACCCTCAAGCAAGTACAACATTTTAGATATTTGGGGACCATTATATCATCAGATGGTAGATGTCACACCGAAATTAAAAGCCGCATTTGCCAAGCAAAAGCAACCTTCCACAAGATGAAACAGATACTAACAAACATAAATCTGTCACTGGAAATGAGGAAAAGAGTAATGAAAAGCTACATCGAGCCAATCCTATTATACGGGTGCGAAGCATGGACAATCAATAAACAGCTGGAAAAAACAATTGTTGCGGCAGAGTTGTGCTTCATGAGACGCATGCTACGTATCCCATGGACAGCTAGAAAAACAAATGAAGTCCTGGTTGAAGCAAATTATAGAAAACAACTTATCACGAATATAAGAAAACGACAGGCAAATTTTTTCGGACACACAATGCGGAAAGAAGCATTAGAGAACATTGTAACAACAGGAAAGTTTGATGGAAAGAGAGGTAGAGGCAGACAGAGGGAAAAGATACTGGACAAGATGACAACATGGCTGGGAGCAGCAAGAACAACAGACACCATTGCTGCTTCGAAAGACAGATGGAAGTGGAGGTCCATGATCGCCCACGCTAGTCGGCAAGGCACCGGATGATGATGATAGAGACAATAAAGATCATTTAGGAAGCAAGATGTTTCAACCCTGTCTTGTCAGACCCAACCAGGGCTGCCCACCCACCAGCATATGTTTTAGTAATTAACAGGTAGAAAATTAGTAAACTGCCTTAAAAATTCGTCATACGGCCATAGAAAATCTTCTTCCATGGGGTGTCAAGGACAGGGGTTGAATTCCAGTATAGCATTTTTTTTTTATAGTAGAGGGTTTTATGGCGTTCGCAATTACATAAGGTCATATGAGCGCCAACGGGTGGGTGTCAACAGAGAAGTCATTACAGGGAATCAGACTTAGACTGCTCACCTCTCTAGCTTCGACTATCAAGGCACCCCAAAATAGCAGGTCACAAGAGAGTGACAAACATACAAAAAAAGTAGAGGAAAATGACAATAGTAAGGATCAGGAAGGAAAAAGCAGCAGTTCCCTGTTGTAGATCAGGCACAGTTATGAGCGTGACATGAGTCAGCCCATTTACAATTCTACTATGCTTGAACAAGAAATGTCCCGTCCCCCTTTGGGAATGGCCTAAAGACACTTCAGTCAATGGCACTGCCCCCGGGGGTCCAGTATAGTATAAATGTAAGGTAAACAAAAGCATGGTGATACAAAAGGGTAGGACTTTTTTAATAACACCTCGTCAATTTAATTTTTGCCTTACTCCGGGATTTGGCTCTTCTAAAGTCTAATGTTTTTCCAAGGGCAAAGTGACACTGATCACCTACAAGGGTTCAATGCAAAGAGGGTGTTAATACTGTTAAAGTTAAGACACCTGCATGTGCTACAGGCAGTCCGGATCTGGTAGCTTTTCTATTTTTTTCCCCTTATATGCCACGAAGGTTGGCAGTGGGTTCGGGTAGCCAAAATATTTTTTCAAATGAACATCTTGCTCTCACAGAAAAAAACAGACGGTAAAAAAGGTAAAGGAAGACTTACAGAACTTGAACAGAAAGGTGATGGGAAAAGACCAGGACACAGTACGTTTATTGAGAGTATCCAAGCTGAGAAATGAGGGGAGAACCATGATCATTGAGGTTTTTCTCAGATCTGGCACATGAAGAAGAAGAATCAAGAGCACCATCAGCACAAGAGTGCAGTCTGAGGAGATACTGTCCTGCAGACACCACAGCCGAGAGAATGTCTACTCTTTACCTCCAGTTCCTCGAGAGGGTGACTCATATCTGGCCTCCACAACAGAAAGTGTCGCAGCTTGTTGCGGCTGATGACCTTGGTGCGGGTCACGACCTCTTCCTCCCCTGAGTCGATGGTGATGAGGAGTCGGAGAAGCTCCAAGGATGCCGACAGAGTAGACAGGCAGTCTGAGCTGTCCTTACTGAATGTGTTGTTGATGCGATTCAAGAGGCTGTGCATACTCCTTAAATTGCTCTCGAGATTCCTGAAAAATTGACACAACAAAAAGTGTCAAAGACAACAGCAAAACTGATGGATAATATCACTGCTCATTTATCTTCAGGGTGATTGGCAAATCTGAGGCTTCACAGAAGTTCATTCTTTTCATACATCTCTGTACTTATTGCTTTATGTATGATAGCGATAGAAGCCTAAAATCTAGAGCTGAAATCTAAGAATGAACTTTAAAATGCCGACATAATTAGACTACACTCAGCAGCAAAGAATACAAAGGCAAAAAATGCCTAAAGACCTCACCCAAGTAGCTAAACCAGTGAATTGGAATCAGTATCTTTAGATCTCTGTTAACCACTTAAATTAAGCAGGGGAGAAAAAAAACAGGAGCCTTGTGGGTTTTTCTTTTTTCAAGACTCCCATCTATGCTCAAAATTTGAATAAAATTAACTATTGTACAGTAGATGTACACTGAATGTCTACTGCAAAAGATCACATCAAGGCCAAGAATGTATTTGTTTTATATGTCTCCATAGAAATTCCCACCACATAGTTGTGAAACTGTCCCAAAAAATTGCTTCTTGCAATCAAACTTTTTCAAAACTTTAAGTCTTATTGAACGGGAGCAACAAAGTTGAAGGAAGCTTAGAGTAATGTAAAAGTAAAGTATAGCCTCCCATTTCAAACTGCTTGACCTAGTAAGCAATATCAGGGGGTCTCCCTGAGGTTGCAGGTATGCCTTATGAGACCAGGAATTAGTGGCCAGTGATCCTTATGTGTGGAGATGTGAGGGGGGTTTACTTTATTTTTACCCAGACTTTTATAATGTACACTATACCCACATGGTGAGGTGAAAGAAGCCGTAGTCGTGGTCTGTCAGCATGCTCAGGATCCGCAGACAAGGCAAGATGGAGGCGTACGACTGGGCAGAGTTGCCGACGTGCTCTAGGAGTGCAGCCGTCACATCCGCCATCAGGACACTTTCTGGCAAGGAATTGGCCAACTGTGTACAGAATGGAGAAGTATCCTATATACATTTGCAAGCTGCAGTGCTCTAAAACATACATGTTAACTAAACCAAGACTTTTCGTTCTAAAACGGGTCATTTCTGCTGTTTTCAAACGTTCTCCTATGTTGACACGAGGCCACAACACATCAACAAAAGAACGTAATAAGGTTTGAAAACCCACACTCCAGAGGTCTAGAAAGTGAATCAAGTCTGATTCCTTTGATGAAAATCGTGTGTCCTACAAATAATAATAATAATAGATAGCATTTGTATAGCGCACATCCCCGCTCAGCAGCAGGCTCTATGCGCTTTACACTATATTATTACCTCAGCAGACCATAGAACACTCCGAAACATTCTCAGCTTCCCGGGAAGCATACAGTGCGAGCAGCCGATTAAGCGCTCAAACACTAACAAACTGACAAAATCATTCGCTGTCTATAGCCGGGTACCCATTCCCACCTGGGTGAAGTGAGGAAAATTCATGTAAAGTGCCTTTCCCAAGGACACAACGTCGTGCTCTTGACGGGATTCGAACCCACGACCTTACGGTTGCGAGTCCGAGAGCCTAACCACTAGGCCACCGACGCCACAAAATAGAAGCAGAATAACCCGCCTCGAACAACAAAGTCTGTCGAATGAATCAAAAAGAAACACATAGAAGTGCTAAAGGATTTATGTGTCTGAGCAACAAAATAAAAAGCCTTCATAGACTGAAATGAACTTCAAATATGAAATAATTGAGACCTGTAAATAGGTTCCTCCAATCACAAACTCCAATACATCTACTCATCAATACCCTTATCGAATTGGTGAAAAATCACACTTTTTACTGAAAGTAAGCGGGAGGAAATTGAATATGGCTGAGTATAGCTAGTTTTGAATGATGAACAAATTGTAAGAAAATAATAAGTCACTCTTTATGTGGAAATGACGATATGTCTTTGACCATGGCTAACAGCTGTAGAATCTCACAAAGAGGGAGTTGCTGAACATTTTTTAAAAAACAAATTTTAGAAGATCTTGTCCATCAAGACAAACTACGAGAGTCCATTCAGGGTTTTTTTCGGTTTGTGAAAAGAGGAAGGGAAAGACTGAAAAGATTAAGAGCAGATACATAACCATCATACCCCTTGAAAAGTAAGATCTTCACTAGTCTATCAATTACCATTTGACAGCAACCAACTTAAAAACAAAAAACACTCAACTCTACCCATTGGCGGGTCAAGATGGTGGGCACTGATCCTACGAACCCTTCACACACATTTTTTTACATTTAACAAACTCAATCAAACTATTTAACATAGACCTGTTGCAAAAAAATTTCTTAAACTGGTTATCATCTTCTGGGCTTCAATCTCATTATCACTTGCAAATCAGGTTACACACTGGTTGGTAGCTATGCCTCTATGTACCTGAGCACTCGTTTATTACGTACTGGTTGGTAGCTATGCCATGCTGTATCTGAACATCAAAATGATTTGGAGCTCTATCTGCATCACTTACATGTTCAGCCAAAGTGACAGCCATTTCTGTGTTCACCATTGACACCTCCAGATCACACAGACTTTGAATCATCGACTGAAATAGGTTTAAAAGAAAATCTTAAAACATACGACACATGGATATAAGTATTGTATTCCTAAAGACCTTCCAAATTTTTTTCCTACCTCCAATGAAGACAACAAATATTACAGTTCAAGAAAAAAAAAATAAGAGTAGCATTAACAGCATTCCTGCAAACAAGACCAAAAACAAACGCATTTGTGCAGTCCATCATATCTGCTTGCCTGCCAAAACGTATTTGCCAAAGTTGACATCGAACAAATGTAAGTTTACAATACAAGATATTGCCTTTCAAGGAAGATTTACACTTCAGCTTGGTTCTTGATTCACAAATACACATTAAAAAAAAGGGAAAAAAAGAAAGAAAGAAAGAAAGAAAGAACAATGCCCATGTAAAAGAGACCTCGGCAGATACAGTCTGAGAAGAGTGAGCCTGTCCTGGCTGGCTACCGAGATAACTTTGAGATAAATCAATTCCAAAAAACTAAAGAAACTCTGAACAAACAAAAACTACTCAAAACCAAGTACGGTTGCCTGAGAGACAAAGTATCTACATTCAAGAGGGAAAACAAGGCACATAAGTGTCCTTAAACTAAAAAGGTTGTACAACTAGTCGCCAACCCCTGAGATCGATCAGATAAACACAAAATAAGAGGAAAAGGTACAAAGCATGAGCTCAGGAGCCTTTTTCAAGGAAAGGTGCTCATCTCTCATGCTAAAATACCTGGTTTGAATCCTAGTTCAGGTAGGCATGTTGTGTGGACAACTTGCCATGATACCAGAGTATTGGAATTGAAGAGGAGAAGGGAGGGGGGGGCAAGAGGAGAAGGAGGGGGATGACGGAGGAGGCGGGGGGAGTCATGGAGGAGGAAGGGTAGGTAAGGAGTAGAACAAGAAGAAGAAAACAAGATGAAGAAAAAAATACGAAGAACAAGAACGAGATGAATCAGAAGAAAAACCTGACCTACGAAAAAAAAAAAAAAGGAGGAGGAAAAATCAGAGCTACGACAAGAACTACTGACCACAATGCCCTCCTGTGCCTGTATTTCGGCTGGTGTCTCTGCCGTCTGGTTCAACAGCTGGAGCATGATGAGCAAGAAATCCTTGTACTTCACCTCACTGTGTATGCTGCAAATGGGCAAACAAAGTAAAGGGGGTGAGAGATATTGTCTGAGTTAACAGAAGTACATTGACACAAAACCAGTTATTTAGTGCAGGGAAAGTCTGAGAGGCAGAAACAATAACAGAGTGAAAGAACCTACCTGTAGCATCCTTCAACCATTCGTGGAGGGGATGGGGAATGGTCCGCGTTTGAGTTTGGATAAATAGAGGCACACCAGCACAATAAAGAGTAATTTGGTGTGGGGGGGGGCGCGTACGCACGCACACACACACACAACGCACGCACACACACACACAATGTGAGCGTGCACACAAGCACACAAGCACACACACAAATACACACACACACCTGGTGCCAATAAGTTGCAACAAGGCTGCCTTGATGCCTGGGTGGGACAGGAGGTAAGCCAGTAAGTTGAGAGTTTTGGCAGTGTGGATGGACACAGTGCGCACCGCGGTCGTCTCCTCCTCCCCTTCTTTCTTTTCTCCATCTACTGTCTGCGTTGGCCTCTTTGGTTTGAGGTTCACCATAAGTATGTCCAACAAGATTCTGAAGACAAAAGCAAATGTTAACCGTAAGTATAGTTTTAGTAGAGGTTTTACGGCGCTCACAACTGCATAAGTCACCATAAGTATGTCCAACGAGATTCTGAAGACAGAAGTAAATGTTTACAATAAGTTAAGTAGGTCATTTGTTTTAGTAGAGGTTTTACGACGCTCGCAACTGCATAAGGTCATATGAGCGCCAGAATATTAGAAGTGTTACAAGAGAGTAACAAACATAAAAATAAAAGAAGGGGAGATAAGGACGATAGATGTTTGATAGGAAAGAAGGCCCAAACCACACCACAGCCCCCGTCAACGACCCACTAAGTATATCAAACAAGATTCCGAAGACAGAAAGAAAACCAACAAAAGCATGGTCAAAATGGAACAAACAGGAAGAAAAGAAGACAGGCAGAAGTCTCAGTATCAAAGACGAGAACACAAACTGACAAGCATACAAGCACTAATAAATACAAATGGGAAAAACAACCACATCCTCTTTTGTTCCTTACTGCAAATACTAAGTTTATCTTTAATGTCTCTTTAATTCAAAAATGTTTGGTCAAGCATTGCTAAGCATTTTTCCTTTACCTAACAACATTTAGCACCTTTTCTTGTATTAAAAAAAAAAAAGGACACGAGACAAGAACTAAAAAAAAAAAAAAAACCCAAAAAAGGACACGAGACAAGAACTCAATAATATTTGGTCAAACACCGTAATTTTTCAACTGACCACAATTGTTACTTTGAATTACAAAGTATACGGCTGCTGCTGCACTCACTTGGTAATTCTCAGGGCCGAAGGTGCGGCCAGGTCGGCGATCTGCCAACACACACGGCGCATCAGGTGCTGCAACGGCTGGCAGCCAGTCCCAGACAGTGTGTCCAGCACAGCAAACAGCTCGGCTGTTGCTGCCTGCAGGTGGACGCTCCACAACTTTCGTGACACCACTGCTGCTTCCACCTCTTCCTCACTTAATGCCTAAAAATCAGAAAAAAGAACTATTATACGCCACCTGCTATTCGCATGATTTGTTTCTCAACCACAAATTTTTTATGGCTATTTAACAAAACCAGGGAGAGCAAAAACCCTGGGTCAAATAGACATTAAGTCATCAGTCTTGAAAACGCAAATTCCAAAAAGAACAATCCTACACCAACAAGTTGCATGAATACATTTTCATTTTCCAACCAACAATTTTTTGGACTCAAGAACAAAGGCCATACAGAAAAACAGAAGTGTGGAAAAGACAAAATCCACTGACACAGTTGTCTCATCAGCCTTCCCTGAGCCACTTATTGGACAACATCATACTGTTATACAAAACTCATACCATGTCACAGCCTGTCTGAAAAACCTGAGAAATTATTGGGACAGCTTTGTGAGAGTTCCTTTGGTGACAAAAATGTATTTCTTTGTCATGAACCATTTCAGTATTTGGGCACTGATCCATGCGAGAAAATAATCTCACAAATACGTTGTGTGCCAGTTGGTAATCAACGAGGTCATGGAGCACAAGAGAGAATTTCATCAATCCAGTAACAAACTCTTATACAGCCCAAGCATTTCTGGAGTTGAAGAGAAAACATTAGTCTACTGATTAACTCATATGCTGCCCAAGAGTTATGCAAGCTATAGGGAAAATAGAAATCTCCCAATCAACTCTCTTCTGACAGCCCATTTTTTGTTTTAGTAAGCATTTTATGGAACTTGCAACACAATAAGGTCATATAACTGCTGAAGAATAGACGTGTTACAAGAGAGTAACATACACAAAAAAGGAGGAGAGAAAAGAACAAATAGATGTTCGATAGGAAACCCATTTCTAAGTATCTATCATGCAAGTCTTACAAAAGAGGCTCTAAAGTAAAGCAATGAAGAGTATACAACTTTAAAAAAAGAGCTCCAAAGACGTCTCATTTGACAAAGTAACAATGAGATACTGGACAGACTGTGCAAAGCTTGGGAATAAAAAGACAATAATCATCATCATAAATTCCTGCTTTAGCACAAGACAAAGGGTTCATCTCTGATGGAAGATTTTGATCAATCAAAAGGACAAAAATATAAATTTGCAGTTTCCAAGGACACAACAGCTCTGGAAGTCATCAAACCTTGGCAGACATTTTTTCACTAATTTTACCTCAGACACCAGGTAAACCCCACCTCCTTCAATCGTAAATATCTCAACTTGTATTCAAGTAAGACGAGCATTTTTATATTCATCAAAAGCAAGACAAATAAACAGGCTTTAAGATTATACTAAAAACTCCACAAGCCCAAAGACTGATGAGCGCCCGATGACACAAATTACTGACACTAAAAAACATTGGAGACAAAAGGTTAAGAATCAACATGGGAAAACTCATTCACACAATCAGTGGAGGGCGACAAACAGAATAAAACTCAAAGCGCCTTAACCAAGTTTAAAGCAGGAAAAGTAAAACAAACACCCCTGCATTTAAATTTCAAAAGTCCACCGACTTATTTTCAAATGGTGTCAAGCTGTTATCTTATTTTAGCTAGAAGAGCCACAAAACTACAGTACCTCTTTGGTGTGTAAAGGAAAAGGCAAGGGCAACAGCTCTGACAGCACCAGGAGACCACTCATGTAAGTGTACGGTGACTTGATTGTGTAGCGCAACAGTTCTTTTAGCATTAATGTCCACAGGCTTTTGTTGAGAGCTGGAACATACATGTAAATACACAAACATATGTCAACTTTTTTAAAACATTTTTCTAGGAAGTTTGTTTTTGTCTTAGTAAAGGTTTTACGGCATAAGGTCATATGAGCGCCAAAAGATTAGAGGTGTTAAAAGAGAGTAACAAACATAAAAAAGAAGGAGGGGAGATAAGGATGATAGATGTTTGATAGGAAAGAAGAAGCAGACAACACCAGAGCACCCGCCAACCACCCACTTAGGAAGAGTTTTACCCCATTTTCAACACAATTAGGTCATAGGAGTACCAAAGATTAGAAGTGTTATGGAAAGTGATATACAAAGAAAAGAAGGGGGAGAGTAAAGGACAATAGATGTTTGATAGGAAAGAATAAGCAAACCCCACCACAGCACACACCAACTACCCACATGTTTTATCTTTGAGTTGAAAAGAAAATAATTAACTCAAGTAGAGTAACATAATGAGCAGAACATGTAAGACACGAAAAGGAACAAGCGTTACTGAAAAGAAACATGACTGACACATGACTGTGTTCATTTATCAGCACACATCAATGTGATAACATTGATGACAGTCATTTAGTGTTCAGGAAAAGCAAGATTAAAATTAGAAAGCATTTTCATGGCATTTACAACGCAAATATACCATACAAGTGCCAAAGATCAGGTGTCACTAGAAAGCAATATAAAAGAAAAGGAGAAGAGGTATGAATGAAAGATGTTCAATAGGATAAGAAGGAGCAAACCACACCAGCGCACCAGCTAAACACCCACAAGGGAGGAGGGGGGGGGGGGCATGGACTGCACCAGCGTCTGAGGCATAGCCATCAGGATCTTTGCCATTGCACACAGAAGATGTGAACTTGATTTTCAAGTGGGAACATCTTTCATCGAGTACCTCCGTCTGTCGACAGAGATTTTGCATCACACTCAGCTTGGGATCCTCCTGACAGGAGGGGTCGAATCAGCCTGCCTCCAAAAAGATCTAAATTGTGTCAACAACGGAGTTTGTTAAAGCAATGATAGTACATAACAAGATGGGCCACTTCTCTCTTTGAGCCAATTAAAAAAGTGTCCTCAAAATTTGGTGGCGCCCTCTTCACAAAAGCGCACTCTTTGCGAACAGAGTTACCCTACTTGAGTTTTAAAAAATCAAAGTGAAACTAGCATGTTTTGGAAAAATTTCGGAAGAACGCTTTTATTTAATGGTTACGCTGACAAAAAACCTCTTCGGGAGGAAAGGGTGATGGTTTTCTTCGTTTAATTTGACTTTAGAATGAAAGGCGAGAGGTCATTAAAATTTTTAAAAACCTAAAACTACGCACTGAACGTACCCGAACTGCTGATGAACAGCAGTCGATCTGCGCACGCAAGGAGGTGCTATTCCTAATCTTCTTCTGGAAAAACGAAAAAAAGAGCTTCAAAACAGACTGCAGCGCCATCTGAAGCAAAGAGCATA
Organism: Aplysia californica; assembly: GCF_000002075.1. Classification (NCBI taxonomy): domain Eukaryota; kingdom Metazoa; phylum Mollusca; class Gastropoda; order Aplysiida; family Aplysiidae; genus Aplysia; species Aplysia californica. The sequence continues at coordinate 1,173,996 of NW_004797319.1, read as the reverse complement.
CTTCCTGCGGACACTTTTTTGGCTGAGTGGCCCATCTTGTTATTTACTATCTTTGGTTAAAGGAAGTATTTTACAGCCCTTGCAACACAACTAGGTCAAATATAAGTGCTGAAGATAAGAGGTGTAGCAAGAGAGTAACAAACACAAAAGAAGGAGCAAACAACACAAGAGCATCCGCCAACCACACACCAATGAGGGCATAAAACACTTTATGATAAACAATAAATAAATTGACCACCATCAAAACAATAAGTAAACTGACCGTCGTCCGTCTGTGTCGTCTGCGGCTCCTCCTGTGTTAGTGTCAACAGAGTGTCCACCACATCTTGCTGTATCTGTCACACACAGAGACCAAGTCAAAGCTGTTTGTTTAGTAAGAGTTTTACAGCACTTGCAACACAAATAGGCTATATAAGTGCCAAAGACTGGATGAATTACAAGGGAGCAACAAACACCAGAAAAAAAGGAGAAACAAGTTTTGAATTCCAGTTGGTTCACAATAAGTGTAGCTTTACTTTTAGTAAGAGTTTTACGGCACTAGCAATACAAATAGGCCATATAAGTGACGACGGTTAAAGGCGATACTAGAGAATAACATACAAACAAAAAAAAGGAAGAGAGGAGGAGGTTTAGTTTTAGTTTTAGTAAGAGTTTGCAACACAATAAGGTCATTAAAGTGCCGAAGATTAGAGGTGTCACAAGAGAGTAACAAACACAAAAAAGGAGGAGAGATAAGGACGATAGATGTTTGATAGGAAAGAAGGAGCAAACCAAACAAGAGCACCCGCCAATCACCCACAAGTTGTGGTTTATAATAAATCAGCACAGACTTGAGTTACGGTGTAAAGAGGAACATATAGACGCAATAACAGTGATTTACCGCAGCTGAAAAAAAAAGAAAGGCAGAAACAACAGGGGGAACACACAAAAAAATAGAGCATACCACTGCTGCCGTCAAACCATTTGTTAAATAGGCACCACAGTAGCGGCCACAATTCGTTAAGACTAGATCGGGACAATAGAAAACACTGAATAGAAGTAGAAGGAGCAGACCCAATCAAAACATTCACTAACCACCTGCTCACACAAAGACACCACTATGACAGCACTATTACAGGGCTGCCTACCTCAAAGTTCTCATTTCAGGTAAATTCAGGGTCACTTTCAGGTATTTTGGCCCCAAATCAGGTAGTACACAGACAAAGAAGGAAAAAAAAGATGATCGTTGCCCCAGTACACATAATAACAATTGAACAGGGAAATTGTTTTAATCTTAGCATCAGTTTCTTGCACCACCGCCTTATCCTGCTGCGGTAAACTGTATTGATGCAACGCTCCTACTTTGAATGAACTTTGATAACACCAACAACCGCAAGTCCCTTACTCATGCCGATCTCACATGATGCGAATGAACGCAGGTTCACTGACCGGTCACGATGACAGGCCCTGCAATCTTGTGAGGGTGTCAATTTTAAAAGCTTGTGGACTCATAGTTTCATGTGATTGACTAGTGACTTATTGTTATGTTTGTTGAATGGGAAATCAAACAACAATAATCAACCAACGGTTGAACAGAAATACAGTTACGAGTCAACAAGCGTTCAAAAATGATACCCTCATGATTTTCAGTTTGTGACTATGCCCTTTTTCCCCCCTGTGCTCTACACACCTTGACAAGGACACCACTATAACATATGTACATTACTCAGATTGGCCAGAACATCACTATTACTATATACCTGTTTCACTCACCTTGGCTAAGACAGTAATAATACCACGTGTTACCCCCTTGGCAAACACGGCATAATAACACGTGTTACCCCCTTGGCTAAGACAGCATAATACCACATGTGTTATTCACCTTGGCTATGACAAAATTACAACACATGTGTTACTCACTTTGGCTAAGACAGCATAATAACACATGTGCTATTCACCTTGCCTAAGACACCATAATAACACATATGTTATTCACCTTGGTTAATACAGCATAATAACACATGTGTTACTCACTTTGGCTAAGACAGCATAATAACACAAGAGCAGTCCACAGGAAAAATGGGAATAGTCACAAACTGACAATCGTGAGGGCATCAATTTTGAACGCTTGTTGACTCATAACTTTATATCTGTTCAACTGTTGGTTGATTTTTGTTGTTAAGATTTCCCATTCAACAAACATAATAAACCACCAATCAAACAAGTATGAAGGTAGGAGTCCACAAGCTTTTACAATTGACCCCGGTTTGTGGCTATGCCCATTTTTTCCCAAGGACTCCTCACATGAGTTACTCATCTTGGTTGAGACAGCAGTGTTACAAGTATGTCACTTGCCTCGGCTAAATCCCTCATGAACATGTGCATGTCACTCAATTTTTAATCACCTTGGCTAGGCTGCTTCAGAACACACCATCACTGCAGGATTCTAAATGCCTAACTTGTCTGTAAATTTTACTGGCAAATGAAAAAACTAAAAAAAACAAGGCAGTTACAATCATTTCAGCTGTTCAGAATCAACACTGTAGCAACTATTTGGATATGTTAATCTGGCTGAAAGTTATTTACAGAATTCATTATGAGAAGTCAGTCAGAATTCAGGGGGAAAGAACTAAAACTGCATTTTTGGAGTTCGCTGTTTAGGATCCTGCAGCGAAGACAAGTGTGTCACTCAGTACTCACCTTGGCTAGGTCAGCACTATAGAGAGAGGAGGTTGGGACAGAACAAATGACCGTGTGTAGCTCCAGCAGCACAGGGACTGAGGTCAGATCTCTGAACTGAAATAAATCCCAATTTTCTTCATTTATATTTTTCGCTTACTGTAGACAGATTATATGTCTTTTGGCGTAGCTTGAGCTAATAACAGACTATCCCTACAAAAAAATCATCCACATTTTCGCAAAAATATACAATCCAAAACTAGCACAAAGGTATCTTTTTAGATAAAAAACACTTTCATCTGTGTCCTGTTGCCAACCTATAGAGTGTCTCCAAGTGCATTATTTTTTTTATTGTAAAAAAAAAAATATGGAAATAAAAAGTGTTTTGGTATTTGCTTATAATGACAGATTGACATATTGATGGTTTGTCCAGGTTTATAAATAGCAATTTGACAGATGAAAATAACTGGCAAAATCAAGAGATGATTAAATTATTACTGGTACTGTCTGATCCTCAGCTGAAATACATGTATGTCAAAATGCAATGAACTGGTGGTTTCAAACTACTTCCATAAATTTATCCAAAGCGAATTCAAGTGGATAACCAAAAGAAGGCCTTGAAAGTGGGCTTGGTGACAATCGAACATAAATGGTGGGTGGTTGGCGGGGGCTCTGGTGTGGTTTCCTTCTTCTTTCCTATCAAACATCCATCGTCCTTATCTCCCCTACTTCTTTTTTATATTTGTTACTCTCTTGTAGCACCTCTAATCTTCTGGCACTCATATGACCTTATGCAGTTGCGAGCACAGTAATACTTCCACTAAAACAAAACGAACAAAAATGCGACAAAATTGTTAGACAAGGTCCCTGATGATCAAGTGTGGTCAGCAAGTTCAGGCTCACAATAATGTCAAGCTCAAGTCAGTGAGACAACATTTAAGTGTATGATCACTGGAGTGGGTGCGAACAAACACAATAACCAGTAACCCTAGCTCAAAAAGCAGAGCTCTGCACAATGACACCAGCAATGTCCTGTTCGTTGTCAGTATTGAAGTAATATTGTGTATTGTAAAGTCTCTCTCTCTCTCTCTTGCCCTTTTTAACTCCCAGTGGAGCACAGGTCACCAACAACATTACTCCAGCGAAGCCTGTCCTGAGCATCCTTTTCTATCTGTTTCCATGATGTCCCCGCTTTTTCAATTTCCGCTGATACCGCTCGCCTCCATGTCATCTTAGGTCTTCCCTTCTTACGCTTTCCTTGTGGTATTGTAAAGTGCTCATAAATTATTGTACCTATGTATTTTAACAAATTAATGTATGTATGCACGCCATTGTAAAACTTAAGCGCTTGGAAAGTGACACTAGTAAATCCAACTTCTTTCCTTTCCCTTTTCTGTTTCTGTCTGTCTATCTTGCTTTTTCGTAACATTAAATGATCATTATTGTGTTGATATGCCTATTTACTGGGGGTTTTTTTAAATAGATGTTGACCAAATTTCCAAACAAGGACCAGTTGGAAGTGAAATTTTTTATTTCTTTTGTTCATTTTTTTTTAAATTTAAAAGCATAAGTTTATTCATTTTATTTATTATATTTTTCATTTATCTTGTCTATTCTATCTTCCATCCCCTTATTAAAATTCCATTTACCGGATTCAGCAAAAGTGGTTCCTGCTCTGCATCACCAGACCCAACAGCCGCCTTCCCAGCAGCTGCAGCGTCGGCGTCAGCGCGACACTCGGTGGCAAAGGCCTGGATGAGCTGGCCCAGGACCACATGCACCAGGCGCAGTGTGGGCTGGATCAGGGAGAAATAGGTGCACCACTGGTCACTGGTGTACGGGACCCCTTGCTGCCACACCTTCAGCTGGGACTCACTGAATTTCTACAAAAGGGGAAATTGACATTTTTTTTAAAAGACAAAGACTTTACGATCAAATGAAAAGATAAAAGTAAACAAAAGGGGAGAACAATGAAAAAAATAAGCAACACAACAACAACCCCCCCCCCCCATTTTTTAAGGCAAAATATGTTGATCGACAAGATTAGACCAAAGTGATAATAGACATATGTGACATGGTTCTCAATATAAGCCAATCATTCTGCATCAACAATAAATATGGAAATGCGCAAAAGTTCAACTTTTAATTTTGTCCTCTCGATGAAGTGTCAATTAAAAATAGAAAAGTTATTATTAAACGTATGATGTTACTGCAGCTTCTTCTGATCTAGCGTGGCAAATCCAGGCACTGATTTCTACTCAGATGCTCTAAAAAAAAGCCCAATATCATTGGTCTTTCCTCATCATCCATCTGTCCAAATTCTTTAAGTAATTTTCCAGTGACAATGAGACATTCAAGGCCTTTATATGTTGATTCAAGAGTGTCTGAAACTGCGTTTGTCTCTAGCTTATTGCTATTATTAGCAAACATCGTGCACACCTGCAAAATGTTCATGAAGATGGGAAAGCAGTCAGCACTGTAGAGTTCCACCACAAACTGACACTTGGCTTCAACCATGCTGGCTGGAAAAGAAAATATTTGTTCATTTGAGAAGCACATCAACAAACAGGACAGTAATTCAGTGCATTGAAAGAGCAAGACAAACAGACATAAATATTAGCACATTTGAGAAAACAGAAGCACATGGACACAATAACGGTCATCCAGTGAAACCAAAAAAAAAAAAAAAAAAGGCGACAGAAACACTGGAGAGAAAGAAAAGAAGTAGGATCTACCAGTGGTGCTCTTCAACCATCAGCACACTTCAGTTCATAACAACAAAACACAATAAATATCAACACTATCATTTCATGAAGAAAACCTTGACTCAGTACATCATTCTCCAGAGTAAATATTTTAAAATATCCACTTCAACATCCATCTTGTTTAGATCATGCTGGAATCCAGCAGCAAGGAGTCTTCTCTCTCTCTCTCTCCCTCCCTCCCTCTCTCTCTCTCTCTCTCTTTCTCTCTCTCTCTCTCTTTCTCTCTCTATCACTGTCTCTCTATCACTGTCTCTCTGTCTGTCCCTCTTTCTGTCTCTCTGTCTGTCCCTCTGTCTGTCTCTGTCTGTCTCTGTCTTTCTCTCTCCCTCTCTCACATGTAGTTTCCACCCCGGCAGAGATGGAATCCAACAGCGAGGAAATAATCCTGAGCACAGTGATCAGTCCAGGAGGCACCTTCTTCACATCATCGGCAAACAGCTTCATCTGAGCAATCATAGCCGGCAGCCCGTCCAAGTCATAGCTAGTCAGGGACTTTGTGGGCAGCAACCACTCCTGCAACTGGGTCAGCTTGGTACTAGAACCTAAAATTTGAGTCAGGGGCTTCCGTTATGATTTGAGTTCAAGAAACATTTATCATTTAAGTTCAAGCATTTAAACAAAAAAATTAATTAAATAAAATACAATAAAACACAGCTTTCATTGATTTCCTAGGAAAATTCGATATTCAATGGTGCGTGCGCATGCACACACATGCACGCGCACACATATAAGCACGCGCGCGCATACACACAATTATTCATCAATATCCCACAATACACAATACCACACTAATATAGACATTCTTAGAAATATGCTATTGCTGGTCGCCACGATGCAGCACCAGTGTTTCAGCTTGAGTGCTAGTCTCTTGCTCAAGGACACACCCAAAACGCCAAGACACTGACGTAGGCTTGACATAACTGTGAGACAGCTCACACACCACAGAGCCACACAGTACTCAGTTCATTAGGCGAAAGAAAGAGAAAAGTCACAGGGACATCACTAGTAAATGTTTGGCCATTTAAAACTGACATATCAACTGCTTGGTGTAAGACTCTTCCATAGGCAAATTTGAAAAGTGGCGAATGGCGGAGTCTTACACTGAACGGCAGATATAGACATAGCTAAAGAGTTTTGCCAAGTTTGGGAGTCACTGGAATTTCACAGACAAATCGCTAACTTAGAATTACAAAGTTCTATCTGATGTTTTTGGCCGTTTGGAGTTATTAATTAGGACCATGAGGTCAGAAACAAAATGATCTACCTGATCTATCAAAATCGTAAGATTATTCGGAGTCATTATCAAGATATTCAAAGAATTGCATTCGAAAAAGCTTGACATATTGTGAAGCTCAAAATTTTTAAAGTCAAATTTCTCAAAACCAGGTACTGAGCAGATAGAAATGTGTGACAACGTGGTGGAATCAGGCGCTCATCAATTTTTGGGCATATGGGGTTATTGGTACCATTTTAAAGCCTGTTCATTTGCCTTTCTTTTGGTGAAAAAAATATCCATCTATGTTGAATAGAAGTCGAAATGTTTGAGATTGAATGAGGTCAGGGTTGCCTGGTTTCAGAGGTAAAATTAGCGAGAAAATAGGCGCTAAAATTTTGTACCTTCTTTAGCTTGAGAGTCCTTGTTAACCGAAAATCTACATTTTTTGCCTTTAATCAATGTTTTTAAGTTAAATCCACACAGAAAAGTGTTTTTCAATGGAACTGAAAGGTGTTGAGCGAAAAAAAGAAAATAAGAAAAAAAATTACGTCGGGCAAAAAAATGCCGATTTCTTTGTTTTCAATATTTTGACGAGCGTCACCATGATGCCTCACAAATGTGTAATTCTAAGGTAGCGAAATCCTTATTCACCAATATTGAAACATAAACATGGCTATTTAGTTTTGCCCAAAGAGAGAGTTGCTGGAATTTCACAAGTTAATGTTTACTTGCCAATATTGGCATATAAATGTGACTACTACTTGCTCAAGATAATCACCTGTTGTCAAGAAGAAAAGTGGCCATCTTAAACAGCTGGTCACCTTGGACAGTGTTATTACAATGTAATAAAAATGCCAGGGGAGAAGTTGGAAGTGGTTAATTATTAGTACAAGTGGTCTTAGGTGAAGGAATGACTATATTTAGTTCTGCCCAAAGAGGATATCACTGGAATTTTACAAGTAAACATTCACTCACCAACAGTGGCATCCAAATGTGATTATTTAGTTTTGCCTATAAAGGATGTCACTGGAATTATTCAGACAGTATTGGCATATAATCAAAGCTATCTAAATGTAACCCAAGTAAATGTTTATTAGTCAATATAGTCAAATAAATTCAGCCATTCGAATTTCGCAAGTAAATGTTTACTCGCCAATATTGTCATACGAGGGAAGTCATTCAAGCTTCATAGACATATCTATTCTATTCTGCCCAGGAAGGACGAAAATAGAAATAGTTGGTCTCTGCTACAGGTAGATGTTTACTTGCAAATATTGGCATATAGACCTAGCTAGACCTCCTCAAGAAGAATTTAACTCTTTATCTCCGAGGGGGGTAAACCCACTATGCCAGGGCCCTCTTTTGGTACGAAATCTAAAAAGTGACATTTACATCATTAAATTGGTCCTTAAATTAAAACAAGTGAACCTAGTTTGATAGTTCTTCATCTACTGAATGAACTGCCAATAAAAGAGACTTGCAATGGCCGAAAAGTAATTTGACGTCAAAGTCGTCGTCAAGGAATGTGCCCGAACCACTGCCAGCAGCTCACCAGCACAGCGATTCCGACCATGAGCCGCTGGGAGCAGCTTGCCGGAGATAAGGGGTTACGGATCTCAACTCACTGTCTTGGCACAAAGCCAGCATGCGAGGGGCGTAGTGCTCCAGCATGCTCGCGTTGCTGCTCGTCTTGACCAGCATCAGCAGAAGCTGCACTGTGTAGTTGGCGCTGACCGACTTTCGCAGCTGACCATCAAATACCTCCTCACCTGGGGAGAGTTAACATAGAAAAATAGGCCAGGGGAGTCAAAAACTTCTCACAGAGCAGGAAAATGCAAGAGTTTTGTTTTTAAGTTTTAGTAAAAGTTCTAGGGCGCCTGCAACACAAATAGGTCATATAAGTGCCAAAGTTTAGAGGTGTTACTAGAAAGTACCATACAAGGAAAAGAAAGAGGAGAGATAAGGACGATAGACATTTGATGGGAAAGAAGGAGCAAGCTGCACCAGAGCACCTGCCAACAACCCAGAGGAAAACAGTTTGAGTTTCAGCAGACATGTTTACTTGTTTGTTTGTGTGAGTAAAGAAGCAAATCGTCAAAATAATGAGTTTTCAGTGCTGGAAAAAAGGTCACACAGACATAATCAACAGATGGAAAGTAATGAAGTAGGACCTAACACTTACAGCCTTCCAACCAGCCACGCCCATTTACACTAAAATATGGTCATTTTGTGCTGATAAAAAGCAAAACAGTTTGTTTATTTGAGTACAGAGAAGCACATGGATACAATTAGGGTCTCTTTAATCTTGAAAAGAGCAGGAAAGACAGGTAAAGAATAGAAACATGAGCTACCAGTGGCAGCCCTTGACAACCAGAGCAATCAACAACTTCTCACAGAGCAGGAAAATCACAGACGAAACTTTTTTGGACTGTGTGTTTTTATGCCCCCATCGACACAGTTTAGATCATTTAGGCAGCAGACTTTCAACCCTGTCTGTCAGAGCCATTCCAGGCTGAAAGGGATACAATATCCCAGCAGAAAGACCGAGATAATGGATCCAAATTTTCTCCCTGCTCGGGAATCTAAATCAGGTCTCCTGACCGCTGCACCACAAACGCCAGTCCAAAAACTGTCAGTCGGTCAGTCAGTGGCGGGAAAAGACAGGCAAGAACATTTAAGGTAAAGAATAGAAATAGGAGCTGCTTGTTTTGTCATTCATAAAACTATTATTACTTTGAGCAGATTTCAGTACAGTACAAGAATACCAAGGAAAATATCCAAGTGTTGTTTTCCCCTTGGTTGCTATTCTGTGAAGAGAAGGAAAGCCTGCTTTGACAAGGAATACAAGATTAACCTTTGTCAAACTTGCAAGTCAAGGCTCATACAGAGTGACGCAACACAAGTAACAAATACTGCCCAAAGAGTTGAAAGGGAAATAGTCATTTCATTGCACAGCATTTAGAAGTCCAAGCCACAGGCAGACATAAGTGACCGCTCTTTCCACAGTAGACATATATGCTGCAGACAAACCCAGTTGATGCCCCAGTCTACAGTGTACGATACACAAACAGACTCAAAGGACACCCTTTCCCAGAGAGTATGCTGCAAAAATTGAGACGTATGATTCCACAGTGTACGATCCAGGTAAACCCACATAATGCTCCTTTCCACGACAATTTCGAGTTTATCACTCTTTCTTAGCCAACATAAGTAATTAAATACCTGCCACCCAAAGAGTTAAAAAGCAAATCAACATTTGGCAGCATTAAGCATAAGATCAAAGGGAAAAAGCCCACACATCAACTGACTGATAACAAAAACAAGAGTTTCCAGCTTACCACTCTTCTCATAGAGGGGCAACTTAAGTAACGCCTACTGCCTAAAGAATTTTAAAAAAACAAATCATCATCATTCAGCATTAAACATTAGATCAAAAGCAAAAATCCCCCAAAATCAAGGGATCAACACCAAAAACAATTACAGTATCCAGCTTACCACTCTTTTCCAAGAAAGGCAACAATGCCTCCAAATTCTTGTCCAGAGCAATGACCTTAGCTGTGATGTGCCGACCCATGAGTGGGTCTCGACTCACTGAACTGAAGGACATGGTGTGCAAACCATGCAGTGCCGTGATCACATCAGCATCATCTATGACCTTGGACCCTGATACAAAAGCACACAAGATCATTATTGTCACTTTTCTAGAGGCTAGTCCCTAGCAATAAAAAGCTCACAATCAAAAGGATATCACAGGGTAGGATGTTGTATCATTGGGAAATCAACTTTACCTCGGGTACCTTAGTCTACCAAACCGAAATGAAATACTTGTCAACAGAAAGAGAAGAAATTGAGAACACATGAATGACAGAGGAGCACTTCTAGCAGGCATCAAAACAGTACGTCCCTTGGGAGATTGAGACAGTATTGGAGCTACCTGGCACGCCAGGGGAGCTATTGTGAAAATGCTTGAGCCTTTCATGGAAGCGGATACTTGACTATAAATAATCATTCTATCTTTTCATTCCTGATTTCTGTATCCAATCTGACCTGCTCACCATATCTTACCAATCTCAGCTTGCCTGACTTTATCCTTTTAAGCTATCCATATTATCTTATCTTATCTGCCCGCCAAATTATCTATTTTGCTGAGTTCCTAACCAATAAGAGATTTTCAAAAACAAAACTTCAGGACTCACCTGAATTGTGCCAGGTCAGTAGCTGGTCCACATAGGCAAGCACTTGTAGATGATAGACCATCTCCATGCCCAGCTGCCTGGAGGGGACCTCTTCTCCCGACTCTTCAGTATCTTCCTGTGGTTTGGTTGAGACAGGCGTAGGAGTATGGTGCTCATTAACATCCATTCCCCTTAACTTTTTCCACAGCAAAAAATCGGTAAATGAACCCAATTACTCCTTTGGGAGAGGTGTATTTACATAAATGCATTTGAAGGAAACGCATTCATGATGCTCGCACATATAAACACACTTTATGTCTGCACTTGAAATCATGTGTTTCAGCCTTCCCACAGAAAGTCCACCTTTCGCTACTGGACGAAGAAAAGGAAGAATATACTGTGTCATTTTAAGGTAAAAAATGTGCTAAAACCATTTGCAGGACAAGAGACAGAAACTGTCCTGAGTTAAGTGAAAAATATTAGCATGAAAGTAAAGGAAGGATAGTCCAGAAGTAGAACCTACCAGCCATGCCTTCCAAACACCCTCTCACATAATCAAAACATCATCCTTTAATACTAACCACAGTCTGCAGTAGGCACCGCAAGATTCCATTTGAAGTGTCTGGGTGAGACCCCAAGAACAGAAGACCATCTTGTTTCTCCAGCAGTCTCTGGAGCAAGGTTTGGACAGCCAGATACACACTGGGACGACTCACCATGGCTGGGGTGGCCAGCAGTGCGAGAACACTTTCTAATAGACAGCTGCGCAACGGGGAAACAAAAGTTCTTTCACAACAGAAACTGACAAGAATATCAATGCTATAATACAAACTTTGTTGATGGTTACGTTATGCTAAAACAAAGACAACCACAATTGCACAATACCTGTCATTTTGTGCGGGAACAGTAATACACACAAACTGAAACAACGGAGAGAAAGAAAAGAAAGACCTAGCAGTGGCCACCTCAAATCTTTCACACATCACAGATAGAGAAAACAAAACACAAGAAAGTAGACAAATGGGAAAGAGAAAGGGAAGTTTGTTTGAATTAAAGAGAAACATGTACGCATGATTATGACTAATAACAAGAAAAAGATAAGCGTCAATACAACGGATCAAAAGGAAAGAACACCTGACAGATTGTTTGCTTATTTCTTTGAGTAAAGAGAAGCACATCATACAAAAAATAATGGTCATTTTTAGTGCTGGGAAAAAAGTAAGACAGTTAATTTAGTTTTAGTAGAGGTTTTACGGCTCTCGCAACTGCATAAGGTCACATGAGCGCCAGAAGATAAGAGGTGTTACAAGAGAGTAACTAACATAAAAAAGGAGGGGAGATAAGGACGATAGATGTTTGAAAGGAAAAAAGAAGCAGACAGACAGACAAAAATGACAGAGGGAAAGTAAAAAAGTAGGACCTACCAGTGGCATCCTCCAACCACCCGCTGACCTAACCAAAGACTCTCAATATAATTTAAAAAACAGGAAAGAGAAGGTAGAGAAGAGTTGACAAATCCAGGGGGAAACTGACTCTGGTCATACAGAAAGCACAAAATTCACACGTTTTTCACACTAAGCAGACCATGAGCTATGTTGAGATGGGCTTTCTCAAAAGTACGAGTCACATTAGATTCTATGTATGTTAAACAAAAAGTGTCTCTAAGAAAGCAGGCAAATGCTGAAAGCCAAGGGGCCTTTAAGACAAGGGGATAACTGTACATATCAGGGAAAATTAGCACAACATCAAGGCCTTAATTACCACTTACCCTACACCTGACACAGAACCAAGAGGCTCAGCGCTTACAAGTTTGTCAGGTGACAGGAAGACACCACAGGTAGAATTTACTTTTTTATCAGTGCCCATTTCTGTTTTGAAATTGAATAACGAAGAGAACATCTATATAATAATGGTTATTTAAGTGCAGGGAAAGAGTAAGATAGAGGACAGATGAAAAAAAAGGAGACGGAAAGAAAAGGAGTAGAACCTACCAGTGGTACCCTCCAATTACCTGCTTGAAAATTCAAGGACTGAAACATACCAGCAACATAATCCTAAAAACGTTATGGCAGAAACATACCGTCAGTAATGTAACACTGAAGAATGGAGGAAAGAAACATACCAAGCACTCGCCACATTGTAGACGGCTGGTCCCGTGTCTGGAGAGCACAACTTGGTGTCCACCAACAAATTGTAAGGGTTGGCATTGGGAGCTTGGCCCTGAGTACAGATTTATTGTTCAATATGAGGAAAGAATGCCAAGAGAAATTTGTTTTTGTTTGTAGGTTTGGGTAAGCAGAGGAACATCAACAACAACAGTCATTTAGTGCAGGGAAAACGGTAGGACAGACAGAAACTCCAGGTGGAGAGGAAAGAGGTAGGACCTGTCAGAGGTGCCCTCCAACCATACAATGGTCTCGCTACCCTCCTATTTTTTATTTCTTCATTTCCCACACCTGCACAAAGATACATACAAGCGCACAAATGGAGACACAAACAAACAAATAGGCAAGTCTGCACTTGCACACATGCACCAATACATATTGAAACAAAATGTTTGATACAATAATAAAGGAAGACATATTCACTTTTTATCACATGCCTCCTATTAACATATTTTCATGTGAGAATTACCAAGACTTCTGAACCTCTAAATATTCCAAGAAAAGCTACAAACCCATACGCTGAATGACTTTTCAATGTACTACAACCAAAAATCGTTGGGTACTGAATAGCTTCAAGAAGACTGGATTGTCTCTGCTCACTGAGTGTCATGGTCAATGTGACGGCTGCATATGGCCTCACATTATAAAAAGATTAATACTTGAAAGAAAGACAAAACACAGCCGCTCTCTTGCCTACCTGCCGGTGAACTGATTTTATTTAGTTTAGTTTACGCTGAAATTTCGTGTGGATTCCAAAACGAGACAAAATGTGACGTATCAAGAAGGGGAAATAATTGTGATATTAAAGAATCATTATTTCAACATTCGCAAAATAGTTCCTTCCCATTTTTACATTTCAGACATCAGACATACATTACAGTCAACATATCCAATTGCCCTACAACAATCCCAATACAGCAAGACTTCCACTTGTGTTTGCACACTGGGGAAGACAGGAAATCCAGAGACTGGCTCTAGCCAACATTACAACCCACACGACTATCAGTTTTGACCACCACAAACCTGTCAAGGATTATGATACCAGTCCTGAAATATGTTTCATTTTCGGATGTTGAGAGACAAAAAATTAGCAAAGAGCCCACTGAGGGTCCTATTCTGTCATTTGAAAGGTCAAGCAATTCTATTTCTTTTCTCATAAAGTCCTTTAGAGACAAACCCATGTACCTTTAGCCTAAATCATAGCACTTTGAAACATCATGTCTCTAAAATTAGGTTTTGCTTTTAAGTGAGTTACATAATATATAAATATTATATATATATATATATATATATATATATATATATATATATATATATATATATAAGCACCGAGACAAAAATGAATACATTTGTGCATGCACAGATGCACACAGTGAAGCAGACACACAGAGAGGAACATGGTAAGGCACACATACACACAGAAGAACACAGTGAGGAAGACACACACATACAGAAAAATACAGAGAAGTACACATCTACAGAAAAGACACTGTGAAGTGCACACAGAGGAACACGGCGACACATACACACACAGATGAAAACTGAGAGCCTCTCGCTCTCTCTCTTTCTCTCTCTCTCTCTCTCTTTCTTTCTCTTTCTCTCTCTCTCTCTCTCTCTCACACACACACACACACACACATGCACATACGCACGCACGCACACACGCACGCACGCACGCACGCACACACGCACGCACGCACACACACACACACACACGCACAGGAGCTGCCTACCCATGAGAGAGCCTATCACCAATGCCAATTATCAGTACCTTTCCCTACTTTTTCAGTAAGTTTCAGTACTCTTTCGTGTGACTTTAAGAAAACTACGTACCTACTTATTTGGGAAGTCTTTTTAACCAATAATGCCCAGGCCTACTGCCAGGATGTAAACAGTAAGAAAGAAATTCATTTCCAGTTCCATCGTAGTTTTTGATATTCATATAATTTTAAAATCGAACCTTTCGATCCTGTTGGTCGACGAACAGCGGAGAAGCTATTATCAACGATTAGACGAAAACCCATATTTTTTCGAAGTTTCCGTACTTTTGTATTATGAAGCTGATTTCCGTACTAAACACGAAAAATCCGTAATGGTAGGCAGCTCTGCACACACACACACACACACACACACACACACACACACTCACAAACACACAAAGACACACACACACACACACAGTCAGTGAACGTACAATGAGCTCATGGGCATTGGACAGCACATTGGTCACTTCCTCCAGATTGGCCAGAATTTTGTTCTCATCTTCCTCTCTGAGTAAAAAAGTCTCGTCCTCCTCCTCTTCCTCCTTGTCCTGAAGCTCTTCAATGGATGGCAGTAGATCCATGACTCTGAGGTCAGAGACACAAAATGTTGTTTTTTTGGTTTTAGTAAGTGATTTACGGCACTTACAACACAATAAGGTCATACGAGTGCCGAAGGATAGAGGTGTTACAAAAGAGTAACAAACACAAAAAAAGAGGGAGGGGAGATAAGGACGATAGACGTTTGATATAAAAGAAAGAGCAAACCACACCTGAGCACCCACCAGCCACCCGCAGAGACACAGCGAGGACGAGAAAGATAAAAACAAAAGTCAAAATATCTAATATTTTAAGTAATACTCCATGCCGTTTCAATGCAGATTACCATAACAACATTATATTTTGTTTTAGTAGTGTTTTAGGGCACTTGCAACACAATAAGGTCATATAAGTGCCGAAGATTAGAGGTGTTACAAGAGAGTAACAAACACAAAAAAGAAGGTGGGGAGATAAAGACGAGAGATTTTTTGTTTTAGTAGAGGTTTTACGGCGCTCGCAACTGCCTAAGGTCATATGAGCGTCAGAAGATTAGAGGCGTTACAAGAGAGTAACAAACATAAAAAAAGAAGGAGGGGAGATAAGGACGATAGATGTTTGATAGGAAAGAAGAAGCAAACCACACCAGAGCAACAGCCAACCACTCACATAACAACATTTTAAAGATAGAAAAACAGAAATATGCGAGAAAAAAAGAAGGGAAAATCTTTGGGGTTTTTTTGGAAAATTTTTTAAGATATTATTTCTTAAAAATGACAAAAATGTGACTTTGTTGAGTATTCCTATGAAACCTTCAAATATTTTACTAGTCAAAAGAAAAAAAAACACATTGAGGCTACTTTTGTAGTCAAACTAGTCTTGGAAACTTGGATCAGATCAAACAGCTGTTTCTTCATCCTAAATTGACAGAAATTTATCGTATGCTTTCACTAGCTTGTAAGACTTTAAGTATAAATCCAGTAATCTCCGCCTAAGATCACGGTGCTCGGGAGCAAGGAAAATGCTGGATCTTAGGCAAACCGGGATCTTAGCCCAATGGCCAGGGGGAAGAATCCACAGTAACTCACGTCAGGCCCAAAATCTGTACAATGATCTTCCTTTACTTTAAAATAAAGTGACGTGACTCCTGGGCACTAAAAGTTCTTTTCAGAAGTAAATTTTTCCTTTTTTTTGTTTGGGGACGGGGGGTGGGGCTTTTAAAAAAATACTACTTCGCCAGATGGGAACCAGTTGGCTTCAAACAATGCCCCACATCAAAAATGTATTGCTTTCCATCTCTAATGGAGTTCCCCGCCCATGTCATGATGCATCATAAATCGTTGTGCTGTGACCAAACTGACCAAATTTTTAAAAAATGAAAGGCAGGTTCACTGCCAACAGATGACCCCATTACGCAAAGGCGATCGGACAGTCCAAGAGAATGGGCGCTAGTCTGTCTAGGAAGTTAAAGCACAAAACTAAAAGATGAGAGTGATGGTCGAGAAAACGTAAGCGTCCACGAGTTCACAGTTTCGTCTGCTGGGACATTTCAGTAACCCACTTTCAGCACTTTTTAAGGACCCCAGGGCAAGTGTTGAGTTCCTGCGTGGTGTCGGCATCGCTGACCGTTTATGAAGCCACAGCGCCAGAAGAGAGAGAGAGTTCACAGTTTGATGGAATGCAGTCAGACGCTTGCTTGTAGGCCCTCCCCACCTAGTGTGTGATGTAAGGTCAGGCGGACGGCTCGGGTGACAGGGGAAAGCAAGGCATCCACGAGTTCACACCTTGGTGCAATCCCGTCTGGGACAAACATTGTAACCACTTATTGAGATTTACACCAGAGGTGTGATCGCATTCATGAGAGTGGATGATCCGCGACGTGACGGACTGGATAAGGATCGCAAATCTTTGCTACTTGGTTGATCAGCTGAGCGCGCCCAGGTTTTTTTCTTCTTTTTTTTTTTGGTCTTAAATAAAGAAGAAGAAAAAACTAAATTATGACCTGAAAACCTGAAAAGCGGGATCTTAGCAGACAGTAGCTCCTTCAGTGCGGGATCTTAGGCGAAACAGCCGGATCTTAGGCGAAACAGCCGGATCTTAGGCGAAACAGCCGGATCTAAGGCGAAGCGGGATCCTAAGCGGTGGGATCTTAGGCGGAGACCACTGTACATAGCTTGGTATCAACACAAAGTCACTAGCATACATAGACGCAAACCACATCAGCACTTGAGTTTCCAACAGTTTATGATGACTTAGGCTTCTCTTTTTCAACTGTCACCGTTAGTCGTCGTACTACTAGATCTAGTATTAGTAAAAGACTACTGCTGTCGACAGGTGATCTATCTCTTTCTCTCTTCTCTAACTACCATCACTACTATTATTTTGCACTTCATTATCTGAATCTGAGTTCATTGAATCATATGGATTCAGAATCTCTAAAATTATGAGCCATTTTCAATTCATACCAGCATGAGCATCACGTTAGCGTTTGTCGATTTTGGCCGTGCGACGTTCAAAACAAAACCCAGAAATAGGACAAAGGGAACTCCCGTTTCAAAAATAGGCAGAACTTCAAGGGAAACCATTCTAATAAAGTGAAAATGCTCTCAATGGTCAAAGGGACGTTACTCTAGTAATTGGGCTATGCCGATGCCGCATATGTGTCGATAATTAGTAGAAATAAAGAGGAAAATACGCGACCGACAGGGGTACGGCAGCAGTGGTGAGCGGTCGTCGCCTATTGACCGACACAGGTGCGGCAATGGCGGTGAGTGAGTTAACACAGTTGATATCAGGCCCGACTACAATATCATTTTATTTTTTTAGTAAGTGTTTTACAGCACTTGCATCACAATAAGGTCGTATGAGTGCCGAAGATTAGAGGTGTTACAAGAGAAAAACATACACAAAAAAGAAGAAGGGGCGATGCAGACGACCCGACTACAATGCAGGTCCAAATCTCCAGAGGGGAACGTCTTGAACTAGGGTCATTTGAGGACACTCCAAAGTTTTATCTTATAGGAGATGAATGTTAAATTCAGAATTCCCAACTCCAAAATACCTCAACAGTATTCAAATGGGAATTAAACTCGTGCAATACTCTAGAGGAAAACGTAAGAAGGGAAGACCAAAGATGACATAGAGGCAAGCGGTACCAGCGGAAATTGAAAAAGCGGGGACATCATGGAAACAGCTAGAAAAGGATGCTCAGGACAGGCTTCGCAGGAGTAATGTCGTTGATAGCCTGTGCTCCACTGGGAGTTAAAAAGGGCAAGAGAATACTCTAGAACACATAAAATTTGGAAACGAACCTTTTCATTAACTCACAAAGTGAGCTAAATTTCATGGACCTTTTCCAGTCTCCTCATCCTATATGTGCTTGGAACAGTGAAAGAGCTCACATGTTTGGTGATATTTATTCTGAAAACATCATGAGCTGCTGCAAAGCTTACCTTTCAATGGTACTGTACAAGTCTGTTAGGGCCTCGTAAAAATGAATCTTTCGTAACAGAGCTGATGCAGACATGGTCAGCTTGCTGATCTATTCAAGGGAGATGCCAAACAAAAACCAAGATTTTAAAAAGAAATACTTACTAATAGGTTTCATTGTGAAACAGCAACTTTACACCCCCATTAAGAGGCCCACAGGCCTTCATACATGTATGTGTTTGGAGAAAGATCCCCGTTGTCAGAAATTTTGCATTTTGAGCTAAGGACATATTCTTGTAGGAAATTCAATGCAGAAGAAGCTGGGTTTTTTATTGTAATATTTTGAATAATTTTTAGAATATGCTTGATTGTGTAAGACAAAGTACAAAACCAAATTTTAGAAATAAGGCTTCAAAGTTTGTTTGTTTATTTATAAACACATAGCATTTGTTATCTACAGCTTATATAACACAAAAATGACATATTTTCATCATAAAATCAATGCTAAACATACTGGCTTCTAAACATTTCAATATTTTGATTGTTTTAAGAAAAGTGGCACATTATGTGACACAGAGTTGTATTAAAGTCAAATTAGCATGGAATGTTATATATTAGCAAATAGAACTTATACACAACCTTTTGTGGATAATATATTCAAATTACTTTGATGTACACCAGTCAGGGTCCCCACCAAATCCTGGAAAAAATTTTCAAGACCCCTATTCGAGGGAAAAATCAGGCCGCTGCGCGTCAAGAATGATCCCCCAAAAAGCCAATCTATCAATGATAAAAAGTCAAAATGTCTTTAAATGAATGCAAATGTACATTTTGTAGTATAGTCTTCGAACAATAGATGACTATAATACTGGGCGACTGCCAAGCCAGCTTCGCAATTTTCCAAGGGAGGGGCCTCATCCATATTCCAGGAACACGTTACATAACAATGAAAGCGTGTGCTCCATTTATATCTAATATAATACATGTATATGTTTGTGAATACACACACACACACATGTAGGTACATTATATCCAGTCAACAACATGTCAGTGTGGCACTGGGATCTTGAGAGACTTTGGTATTTCAGTCTGTTCTTACTTATTTATATTTTCCCCTCATCATATTAGCCAACATAACAAACTATAGGCCCTATAAATAAAAAATTAATCCTGTTTTGAGCCTGAGAAAAGACCTAGAACTAGAATATCGACTGTCAATAACCAGTCTGGGTGTCATGATTCATATAATAAACGTGAAGACGAAAACCATTGCTGCAACTCAAAGTAGAGTAATATTAGTAATAACTAGAATGGCTCAAGTACACCTATTCAGTGTGAGAGGTGTAAGAACTGGGGGGGGGGGGGGGGGGCAAAGATGCAGTGACACTGAAAATCTGCCAATCTTGAACAGAAAGCTAAAATATAAATATAAATTACAATCACCCATCCTATGAAATGCGAACACTTAAGTTCAATAACAAGGCATGACGGATCCCGATTCCACACAAGGCCTGCACCAACGCGCGCTTTGCAGAGAGCTCTAAAGTAGTTATCAAAATGCTAAAAATTTGCTTCCAAGTTCAGTTTTTGTCCTCTAGCGTTGCCTTCATCCCCCCCCCCCCCAATCCCCTTCCACAAGAAGTGTATCTTATAAAGGAGTCCTTACTTCACAGCGCTCGGACCACCGGTACTCACAGGTTCATTGACCGGTCACGAGGGCGAATCTGACAAGACGTTTGAAAAGTTCTTTTTCTTTTTTTTTTCCACAAGCGACAGAAGAGGGCAATTTTTAATACTGATTTATTTTCAAGGCGACACAGAGTTCATAATGCACAACCTGCATGCTACAAATGTTGCGTTATCTATCAGACTATTACCGGAAAATTTCTGGGTAGTAACGAAAGCGAAAGTAGATCTTGATTCTTCCCGATCGAGCCTCGGTGTCACACATACACTTCCGCCACAGCGGTTCAATTACGTTTCCTCTTCAGGATTCATCAACCATACAGTCTAGACAGCTACACATTACACAGGCCCTATCCTTTCCCGACTTACCGACCCATCACAAAATTCCCGACTTTTTCCCGACCTCCCGACCCATCTCAAAATTCCCGACTTTTTCCCCGATTTCCTGACCTGGTGGGGACCCTGACCAGTCCTCGACTCAGTCTTGTACTGTACAGCTAGTCCTCAACTTAATATTCCACCATCCAGCCATCCAGCTAGTCCTCAACTCACTTTTGCCCTGCACAGCTAGTCCTCTACTCATTCTCTGAGATAGCTAATTTTCAGCACTTTTCAAAGAACAGCTTATTCTCAAGATTCCCAAAGACTGCTAGTCCTCAGCACGTCATCAGACAGCTTCTTTTTTACGTTCCCTTGCTAGATCTCAGGGGTAGTCAACTGGTGGTTCTTCAACGTGCAGTGCAACTGATTTTTACATATGTGACTGTTTTTCCTACTTAGTATGGTCCCTTGCCTTCAGGCAACAACATTCCGATTTCGAAGGTACTCTGTATGTTTTTATATTGACTAGAAAATTTGCAATTCTAAATTTTGCCAGAGTGATGGCTGAAGTCTACACTTATTAATTTTAACCCTCGTCCTGCGGGAGCCGGGTTTATGTCGCCCGATAAGCCTATTTCGGCACCTCGCCTACGTTCTGGTCCCGAATCAGTGTAGCCCCTGGCTCAGCGCACGCTCAGCGCACGCGCAGCGCGCATCCTCTTACGTGTCATTCAGGTCCCGAGTCGGATCCCCATTCACGCAGGTCAAGTGTGTGTGCGTCAGTCTGCTTGAGTTTGTGTGCGTTTGTGGCCTTCTTCTACAACTGCCTGCGTTGGTTCGTAATCGAGGCATACGTCTCATTCAAAACATGCCAAGTTGGAAGCTCTAGATGTTCGTCCAATAAAATTACAGAAGAAATTGACCCACTTAGACATGAGGAGCTCGAAAGGATAATCAGGAAACAAGACTTCCATTTTTCTATACAAAAATCTTTCAAAGGAGCTTGATTTTGTATGAAATGATACTACCTGATAAAAAATAAGCTTGTTTGATAGTTTTGAATACCATTGTGCAGGCACAAAGAACAATTTGAGTGTAAAACATTCGGAAATTTACCTATATTATCCCCTTTCGAACCTCAGGTCAGTCATAACAACAAGAGCGTCCAGAAAGGTTATTCAAATGGGCGTAACTACTTGTAATGTCTTATCAGCTTGTGAGAGGGGGTTATTCATGTGTTTGTAACACTTTATAAATAGAAAGCTATGAAAGATAGAGCGTTATTTTCATCATCGATTAACACACTCCCGCGGTATTCATGGCGAAAACACACGTTTCCTGGCGCGCGCGCTGTACACCAACAGTACACACTAAGTGACCCCGGCAGCCTGCCCGGCACGTCCAACGTAATCGGTTGTTGATAAGATTCGCATTTCGGCACAGACGCAGGACAAGAGTTAAGATCACCAAGGGATCTTTAACAAGCGCAACTTTCACACGAGATCTCCGAGATTTTTCGCTCTTATCCTTACCATGGGCTTAAGTAAGCTTTTCACAAGACGTTGATATCCCGTGTCTTCCTGCCCTTCTCCTGGGGGGCTCTGCTCAGAGTGGCGGCCGACGAACCAAAGAATGCCAGCGGGAAAGTGAGTGGTGCGTGATAAAGCCCTCAGTGCCTGGTGCTTGAAACTGAACATAATGAACTGGCTCTCCAGTAGAGACAAGAGGCGAGCCTGGACACCCCGACGCTGTGGAGGGAGAACAGGAAGATTGAAAGCAGGGTGGGTTTGCTACGAGGGGGGGGGGGTGTTTGTAACAGGAGCAATATATGTGAGCGGATGGTTCATTAGAAACATGGCAGAAGGGGATGGGAAGGAAGTAACAAGACTTCAAGAGGTATGAGGGGTAGAAGTGTAATGTGATGGACTGGGTTACAGGAGGAATGAGGGTGATAGCACAACAGGGCAAAGGATAACAGGAGGGCTACGGAGAGAAAGAGGGAGAGAGAGAGAAAGAGAGAGGGAAGTACAACAACAACAAAAATCAGCATTCTGAAATATTGACCAGAAAAAAAAGATAGATCAAGCAATATGAAGTAGAACCTACCAGTGGCGCTTACAAACAGACCCTGATTGAATTTTGTTTATAAAAACACTAGACCTTGAGTGGAGGATACGCAGAGCTCAAGCGATGGTCGTGAGATAGAAAGTGCAAGTATGGGTGACAAGACAGATCATATATGTAAAACGGGGACTGAATTGAAATGAATTGAACTTTATTTGCTGGGCTACTAGCTTTTCACACAGAAAATATATGGTTTCAGTTTCAATTTAGTTTGATCAAAGAGCCACTTAGTGTAAAGAAAAAGTTAGACAAAAAACCACCTCAGGGGAAACAAAACAAGAAGAAGAAAAAAAAAGAAAGTGATACCTAATAATGGCGCATCTATTCGCATAATATACCCAAACACAAAATAACAATACGTACAAATAGCACTCGATTGAGAAAGATTGTCCACTCACCAACAGACCCAGAGCAATCTCCTCGTCGCTAGTACACAACAGCCCTGCTAGCTTGATGCCCACTTTCAGGTGCCGCACTTTGATAGCTGCGTCTGGTTGAGTCATGGCCAGGTCTGGATCGCAACCTTCCATCACCCAAGACATCAGCGTCGAAAGCACATCTACGCAAGACAGACCATTATATAATTGTAATTGTAAGGGCAGCATGAAGGGGAGAGGGATGGCAAGAGGGACGATTAGCAATCTCGATCATGCAATGGGGTTCCAAATATTTATAACTTTTTCCCGAGAGAAAGCCAACTCTTTCAGTTCTCTGTTTCTTATGCAAGCTTGTTAAGTTTTGTCCCATAATCTTTATACTATACTTTTCCTTTTTGTACATTTTTAATTGTATCATGTCCACAACTGTTACCTTGTGGAAACTTGTTGTGTGCTGCAAAGTATGGCCTCAAACTCACATACTGTCAGTATTTTCAAAAGAGCATAACATCAAAATTATTTCGTTTGGGTGCCTCAAAGTATGAAGACAAGTCAAATTATCCTCAAAACACTGGGACAGTAATCTGATTGCGGTACAAGTTTTTTGTTTAGAACATCTCGTCCTAAAGAGTCTAGAATTCTAAAGAATAATGACTTCACTTTTGAGCTAGTATAATAATGGCCATATCTATCCAAGGACTGAACAGGAAAAAAGCAATGCTCAGAGAAGTAGAATTAGACGAGCACAAACCAAAATGTTTCTAGAAGGAATTATTTTTAAAATCTTAACCTTAGACACTTAAGACAGTGAAAAAAATACTGAGTCCCTCAAAGACCTGGCTGACATACCATCTCTTTTCTCTAGTCCAACTAAGTAGGGCAGGCCTTTGTCAAGAAGAGCTGGGATTTCCTCCATAGCCATTACCCATCTGAGGAAGAAATAGAAAATATTCACTATCTAATTGTATACTCTTTTTAAAAAACTAACTGTTTCTAAAGGCAAAGATGTTTATTTTAAAAGTTTTTAAAGCAGGCCCATTCGACTTTCATAAGGATATACATACATGTTAAAAGTAAGTACAAAAATTACAATGTTTAATCAGTGGTACATCTGTCAACAAGACTTAGCAGATGACAAACAAACAATACGTAGCTCCACAATGAGTAGTAGAGGTAGACGTAAGAGCTATTGTAGCTAATTAGGCAAGCATCCCACTCAGATTTGTCCCAAATTCCACATAGTTTAACGGTATCTCCAAAGTGGTATAAAAATAGAGGTTTGGGGCATTTTATCAGGGCTCAAAACCAAAGGCTGAAAGCCAAACCATACAAACTTAAATGGGGAGCCGTAAATTTACATGATATTCTATACATAACAAGGCAAATACTCAGAGGGATGTACAGTCAAACTTGTGTAAAACTGCCACCCATTGTCATAGAGAAAAGTGGCCATATAACACAGGTGGTCGTCTTAGGCAGGACTTGATCAGTCCTAAGAAAGCAAATCATTCTCTTTTGAGGTCCAAACCGGGGCTGATCTCAGGCTTTGGACTGCCGTAAGGCTAATTCAAAAAGGTTTTTGTTTTCTTTGGAAAGAGGGGAGAGGGTGGTGTAAGAAGGGTTTTTTGTGTTGTTTTGTTGGGTTTGTTTATTGGTTAGCTTTCTTTTTGTTGCTGATTTTTAACATGTGTAAAATAAACAAAATATTATGTAAGTGTAGACGATGAAGATCGAGTGCCATGGTAAAACAAACACACGGGTCACCACCACTCGGAGAACTAGCGACGCGTAAGTCGCAAGTTCACGTTAACGTCCATTGTAACTTTGTTATAGATTAGGTAAACAAAACAGTGACCAGTCACCTCACACATGATTTGTGCACGAGTTGTGGGCGGGGCTTTTTATAGGTTATGACGGATCACACGCTTCCCTCACTAGCAGTTGAAAATTTATTGTTAGGCCTTCCTATAGGTCACATTGGGTAAACAGTCATTGGAGGGACTAACAATAATAAAAGGTGAATGAATTAAGACGGGGCCCGTCCACAGCGTCAGGGGCAGATTCAAAATTTATGACAAAGCATCGGGCCATGAGTGACCACGCCTGGCCGCTTGAGACAGATAAGTTTAACCGTGAGATAAAATAAGGTGGCCGCAGCCGCGTTGGACAGGTGCCCATTTTACACTGTTAAATTATAAAGAAAAAACGCAAGGGGGGAAATGGAAACTGGCAGTTTGTACAGGTGGCCGTCTTATTCAGGTGGCCGTCATGACAGGTTCGACCGTATATAAAAAGAGGCACAAGAAGCTGAGATAGACCAAGAATGATCTACTTAGAGAACTTGAACAGATGGGTCAAGGAAAAAGACCTGGATGATATTGATTTTTTTTTAGGAACCTTCAGGCTGAGAAATCAGCTGCAAGCCATGATCGGCCATGTCTGTTTCAGGCCTGGTACTAGTAGAAGAAGATGATGTGTGTAAAAGATAGCCTTAATAAGGACAGAAAAAAATTCTCAAAGAATCTTTCTTTACCACTCAGACACACACACCATCATCACGACTCCCACCTTCTATCCCTTACCTGTCCTGATGTTCCACATTATCAAACTTTGACAAAATATCCAACAAAGCAAGGGCTTCCCGCGGGGTGTCGCCGTGACTTCCGGATGCTTCCAACTGTGACAGCTCCACTTGATAACATGACATGGCTGGACTGTTCAAAGCCTGAAATATAACAAATCATTGTTTCTAAATTAACATCCACATGGGGTTTTTTTTGTAGAATAAAGAGGCAAAAGAGACATAGGCGGACAAGGAATAACTTACTGAGACAACTGGAACAGATGGACGACAGAAAAATATCATGATAATATGGATTTTTTTTAGAGCATTCAAGCCAAGAAATAAGTGGCAAACCATGACGGTGCCGATGTCTGTTTCAGATCTGGAATTTTTTAGGAAGAAATAGAAGAAATTTGACAGGCACATCAATAATAAAAATCATTTAGTGCTAATGAAAGAATAAGACACACAGATAGAAACAAAAGAGGGGAAAGAAAAAGAAAAGAAGTTTTTTTGGTAAGTGGTTGGTTTTTGGGGGTTTTTTAAGCTTTGGGTTTGTACAAAGCAAGATAAAAAAAATTAAAAAACGAGTAGAAATAGTGGAGATAGTAAAGACAGTAAAGAAGATACCAATGGTAGGATTCTCCAACCACTCACATAGTTTCTCACATATTAATATATCAGGACGTTTTAAAATTAAGAAAATAAAGATTAACACAACGAAACTGTCTACAACAATACATTTTTATCCTTTTATCCATTTTATATTTTATATTAAAATGAAAATAAACACAAAAAAAGGAAGGAAGCACCACAACTTCGGATGTGTACAATACGACAGGAAAATTTACAAACAGGCTAGGTAAAAAAAAAAGAAAGAGAATCTGAGAAAAAACAAAGCAGCAAAGAACAAAAGCAAAAACTATTATACAAATAAATCATCACCAACATTGCAAATATCATTCTCAAAAAAAAAAAAGAAAAAGAAAAAGAAAATATCTATCAAGTTTCCACAATGATATTGACGGAGAAATTGAAATAGAGAAACATAAAAACAGGCACAGCCATTCATTCATACTGTGAGTGGCGTCAAGTAAAAGTCTAAAGGGTTGCCCGGAGCTCCACCAGTAGGCCAGCTTTCCTCTTCCAGCTCGTACATATCCAACACCTGATGAACAAAAACATGTTCATTATAAGGATATTCCAGTGTTACCATGCACACAGTTTTCTTACCAACTTCAGTTACTGCACAATGTGTGTGTGCCTGAAGAAGGTTCCACTTGTTGACAAAGCTATTTTTGAGCCACGGAGATAAAAAGGCCAAAAAAGTCGTAGCAGGTCAAAAATGTAGTTCCATCAGAAAACAAACATTTAACCATTTCTTAATAACAAATTGAAAGCTCAAAATAGTCCAAACATTTGTTATTAGTTTTGCAATATTTTGTTCTTCACCAAAGGTTAAAACGTACTAAACATTGGAAAATGTTGCATATCTTTAAAACTACTCAAAATATTTGAATTTCTTTTAATCAGCGTGTTCAGCATTGAATTTGCTACAAAAATATGCCCTTACTTCTCAATATCCAGTATTTCCAACAACTGGGACCTTTTTCCAGGGACGCACACAAATAGTTGTCTTCAAAGCCTTGAAAACAACACAACAATTACAGAAGAGTCCTCCTAAATCAAACGTGGTTAATCCTAAAATAACGGTAAACCGAAAGAAAATAGAATCCCTGATTTTTCTTCTTTGTCTTTGTAATAAAATTACCAATTAGCCAAAACGCAAATATTTCTGAACCAAACAAAATGTTAATGGTTACGTCGTCTAAATCTTCAAAATCATTCCTCAAGTATTGCAAATCCTCAAGCCTTATGTGCTTTAAGAAAGGGAAAGAGAAGACAGATACAAAAAAACACATACGTATAAATAGCAGGTAAGAAAGCGGCATCATCAGTGTACTGTTTGCGTACGTTTATCTTACACATCAATAGACCTACACTCTGTATATCAGCCTTGTAACACAAGGATAGTGAAAGTACATGTCACACTGAATTCAGCTGGTAATGGCCTATTGTCTCTGCAAAGTAAGTTCACATAAGCCCTACATATGAGCACATGACAGCACTTGGTGTGTTTCATGACGACACTAGCATTGGGCTTTCTCACTTCTCTAGTGCAGTAGAGTGTGTATGCTGATCTATGCTTTCATCTGTTCTGTGTGACTGTTTGGCTGACAATGTTAAAGAGAAAGCACAATATGCAGTCTGCAACTCAAATGACAGTAACTAAAAGAGATAGAGGGGAAAAAAACCTTTCAAATAGTGAAATTTGCCAAGAGCATGGCATTCCTAACTCTACACTGTCAACAATCAATGTTAAATGAGCTATCTCTCTAAACCAAAGCCACAGTTAGACGAAAGAAAATCTGGCTGTCCTGCAGATTTCCATTTAAGTGGATTCCATTTCAAACCCCAAACACTTCAGGTATAACTCATTTTCAACTGACACACACCAAATGACCCATTGTCACAGAATATGCCCAAAATATTTAACAAATATTTCATTAGTCAATTTAGAGGTTTCAAATACAACTATTTTGTGATTCCTTAAGTGATCCAACTTCCTGCAGTTTAAGCAGTTTGCTACAAGCTTCAAATTGGCACCAGATGGCCTTGATACTTTCTAGTCATAGTGTGATGGCCTGGGAAAAAACAAATTACATTCTAAAAACAACTTATTTCATTAAAGTTAGTCATTTGCAACCAAAGTAACACAACCTGAACATGATAGAACTGCAAAAAAAAAAAATTTAAATTGGTGTTTATCTTATCCTCTTAGAACCTTAAATTCAAACAAGAAAAGCTGTCTGCTACATTAGACTGAATTATATAACAATTTGTAAGTTGGTTTTTTTTAGGGTTACACTTGCATCGAAACATAGCCATATATATATGAATGGGACCATAATTATGACTTGCATCGAATGAGAGTAAGGTGAGAAAATCTATACGTCTCCATCGAGGGTCAGAAAGACTTGAAACATCTGATGATTATTTCATTTAAATAACATAAAGTAAACAAGTGTTACACATGCATCGTTAATGAGCATGAAAGGTGCTTCATACACACCTCACCACTATTTGTCAGTTTTGCAATTCTGACTCCAATCCCAATCAGTTGGAGTTAGTTGAGCCGCAAATGACTGACTATAACAAGATAATAAACCAAAAGGCTCTGAAAAACTATCAATTTTGAGAGCAATGGTCAGATGAATACAAATCTCATTTTCAAATGTTCAATTGCTTTTTCCTTTGCCATCACACTTAGAACAAAGGCCCATAACCCTAGCTGCCTGGTTTACCCAGCTTTTCTCTACAGTCCAGTCCAATAAACCAAGATAACATCCCTTCATTTAATATTGTAAAAAGTCAGAGGGTGGAAGCCCTCTCATAATCTCATTAGTCAGGACCTTAGATGTTGCTTATAAAAAGAAAAAGGAGGTAAATGACCAACCTGCATCATGTTAGGAACATCCATGACACCCATTTCCTCATCAGAGGATATGTCCTCATAGCCTTCTGTCTCCTACAAGTACAAATAACATGTTTTAGCTGAAGAAAGAATTTTACCGCACTCACAACACAAATAGGTCATATAAGTGCCAAAGATTAGAGGTATTACTACTAATACTAAAGACAAACATACTAAGAAAAGAAAGAGGACAGTTAACAATGATAGATATTTGATAGGAAACAAGGAGCAAACCACATCAGAGCACCCGCCAACTAACCAGAAGCAAGATGTAAAGGTGAAGCCGACATCCTCATATATAAAGAGGAACAAAAGACCTGATATTTCTTGAAACCCAATTTTGGCCTCTAGACTCGTACAAGAATATTTTTTTTTTTAATAGTAGAGGGTTTTACGGCGCTTGCAATTGCATAAGGTCATATGAGCGCCAAGGGGTGGGTGTCAACAGAGAAGTCTTTACAGGAATCAGACTTACTCTGCTTACCTCTCTAGCTTCAACAGAACAAAGTCTGCTTTACCTGAGCCTCAGCATCGTCTACTTGCCCCCGGGGTCGCCGAGAGTTTGAACGATCTGACATCACATCCTCCATGTCCTCTTCCTCCTCAATTCCAACCTCTTCCAAGTCAGCCTCATCACCTGCAGGTAGCAATTAATTTAGAAGCAGTCCAAATTTGAAATAAAAGTCTAAAAAGTCATAAACACAAACATTATTTAAAACAAGGCCTTCTATGCTTACTCCCTTCATTGGGCTGAAAATTCAATGAGATATCAAAGTATCTAAAAAAGATACTTTTGTCTAAAGGCTTCCGTCTGTATTTCTACATATTTCTAAAAATCTGTCCGAGCCTTCAGGTAAAATTATATAAAGTCTTTCAGAATAGACAGTTTCAACAGATAGTCACAGAGACTTATGATGAATAAACCAAAAGTTTGTTAACAAAAATTTTGAGGATCATATGAACAAACAATAATGAGGAAGAAAGTTTTTACTTAGGTAAATTTTTAATTTCGTTTTTCATTAAAAAGAGGATGAACCAGACCTTCACTACGAACACAACCTTCCAGTTTGTTATGGCAGTCAGGAAAGTAACTACAGAATGTTACTAGACCACTCTCACCTCCCTCAGCCCCCCTTCCTCACCTCTTTTTATCACCATCATTATTATTTTTATCATTATTATTATTGTTCTTGTCATTATAATCATTATTATTTTGAAGACAACGAAGTTGATTATTACTATTATTAGATGATTATTATTTTTCTATTATCATATTATCGTGTTTTTCATTATCAATATTATAGCTTTTGTTACAATTTTATTATCATCACTCAAGTTCACTTTTCCAGCCTACCTTCTTTCGTAATTGTACTGTTAAAGCAATTATGTCAATCACAGAAAAATATTTTCCCACTTTCTCTGGTACGTACTTAGATGTAGTTCTGGAGGATGGTCCACCTCCTCTGATGGTAGTGCTGGCTGGTTCCGTGGAGCAGATCTAGACCTTGACCTCTGTCTAGAACGTGATCTCTTCCGTGACCTTGATCCTGATCGAGAGCGAGAACGATCCACACTAGACCTACGAGGGGAAGTTTTGGGTCTGCCACGCCTTTCATGCTCAGGCCGAGTTTTCTTCTCTTTTTCTTTCAATAAATCCCTGTCTCTGTCCCTTTCTTTTTCCCTCTCTCTTTCCTGCTCTTTTTCTCGAAGCTCATGATCTCGTTCCCTCTCTCTCTCCTTTTCTATCTCCATTTCACGCTCCCTGTCTCTTTCTCTATCCCTCTGAATTTCTTTTTCTCTCTCCCGTTCATGCTCTCTCTGCAGCTCTTTCTCCCGCTCTTTGATCTCTCTCTCTTTCAGTTCCTGCTCCCTCTTTAACTTTTCCTTAGCATCATATTCACGCTGTTCTCTTTCCTCCTTCTCTCTCTGTCTCTCTCGTTCTTTCTCAGCATCTCTCTCCCTCTCTTTCTCCCTGTGCAGTTCATCCCTCCCAAGGTCTCTGTCTAAAATGTCTTTGTCTTTGTGTGCTCTTGACTCTCTAGAGCTGTCAAGAGAATCTGAAACCATTCGAACGTCATGCCCTTCATTTTCCCGCGAACTGTGACGCAACGACTTATCTCTCCGTCCTATTTCCCTGTCCCGTTCCTTGGAACGTGGTCGATCATCTTCTCTACTTTCTCGCCCACTAAACTCTCTGTCTCTCTCACGAGACCCTGGAACTTCCTCATCTCTGCTAGATCTGAAAGCAAAGTCTCTGTCTCTCGTGTCTCTTTCTCGAGACACTGACCTCTCAAAATCACTGAAATCTTTTTCCCTACTGGAGTCATATGGTTCCTTGGGTTCCGGAGGAAAGGTGTAATCACGTCGGAGCTCTAAGTCATGAGAGTCTTGACTGGAGGCACGGACACGGTCCCCACTAGAGCCCCGATCCCGACTGGAAGGATGATCACGGTCTCGACTCATGGGATGGTCCTGCTCACGGCTGGAGGGACGTTCTCGATCATGGCTGGGGCGATCTCGATCACGACTGCCCGGACGGTCCCGGTCTCGACTGGCCGGGCGATCACGCTCTCTGCTGTTGGCATGGTCCCGATCACGACTGCTTGGACGATCCCGATCACGACTACTAGGACGATCCCTATCATGACTGCTGGGGTGACCCCGGTCCCTGTGAGGTGACGGTTTTCTCAGCACCTCCGAGAAGGCTTCCTCTATAGGAGCAGCCCGGGCTAAGCCTGTGGGGGAGGGGGAGGTCTGAGCCGTGGATACTAGCTGTTGTTTCTGCCTCTGCTGTTGCAGCTGTGCATTTATGTAATCCAAAGGATGCTGTTGTTTGTGGCTCTCTTCTTCTCCAACATCCATTCCTGAAAGAAGATTTAAAAATAAATACATGTTATCTTTCTGTGGTATGCAAATTTTTTTTGGGGGGGGTTGTTAAGGGGTGGCTGTTACCTCTTTCATGTGAGATCTGAACAGTGCAGATGGCCAGGGAGGCAGAGGTGTAAAATCTCAACTGCTTGTGAAAGTGCTCAAGTGGCGCGCCAGCACGGAAACTTTCCTGGGTAGCCAGAAGTGTGAAATTAATTTCACCACTGCCTGCTGCCCTGATCATATGATCAGGCGAGGAAAAAGTTCCTTGAATAGTTGTTACAACAGGGGAGAGGTGGCATTGATTAATTACATTGATGGTGGAGCTAAGGATGAAAACAATCATTTCCGTTTTTAATTGGTCAAAAAATGGTCCTATGATATGAAAGCACTGGTGGCAATGGCTAAAAAAGATAAAATGCATGCCATTTACAGGGAG
Organism: Aplysia californica; assembly: GCF_000002075.1. Lineage (NCBI taxonomy): Eukaryota > Metazoa > Mollusca > Gastropoda > Aplysiida > Aplysiidae > Aplysia > Aplysia californica. The sequence continues at coordinate 1,141,378 of NW_004797319.1, read as the reverse complement.
GCTAGGACAGCACTTGGGAGGTATGAAATTTTGACCGCTTGCAGACTAGACAGATGACCCTTAATCCCACCGCTTACAGGCTGGCCCATTGAAACCCCCTCCATCCAAGACGGTGATTCCGTCTTGAACAGGTTCGAATACACTTAGCAATTTTTTTTTTTTTCTTTGGTTTTTTTGTAAGATTTTAACGGCACTTGCAACACAGTTAGGTCATATAAGTGCCGAAGATTAGAGGTGATAAATGTTTGATAGGAAAGAAGGAACAAACCACACCAGAGCACCTGCCAACCACCCACTTTCAATTTTTAGCAGAATTTCAGACAGATAAAGCAGAAACGAAAGGAAAATTATACACTGGGGTTTTAGGGGCAGCATAGCATAGACAACACCCCCTCCCCCCCCCAACCAATACAGGGTTCAAGAACAGCAACTCAGAGGAGATTCAGGGTGCAAACCCATAATGTGGTACTTTCTTTTTTCACCAAGAGTTTGTCTTGTTTTATCTGATTTCTTCATCTACATATACCCATGCTATCTTGCTGGCAATATCTAAACCAAATTCCTCTTTCCACTGCCATTGTAATTTAATTTGTCATTGCGCCATTGACAGTAGTGTACGTACAGCCAGGAACATTAATCTTGACAAGGTAGTCATTAAGTCTGTAATTTCCTCCATTTTTGCATCAGAATGTCGAATGCCACAACCTTATTGTATCACTTCCACTTATTTTAGATTTTAGTAATTTTATCAAGTTTTTCACTGTCCACGGAATTATCCTGCTCCTGTAGAATCCTCCAACTGACAATTTTTCTAAGTCTAGAAAGATTTGAGAGAGTACCTTTCTGACAACAATTTTTTCTCTAAAATCACATTTCAATCTTCTTGATAAACATACATATTTTCTAGCCCAATAAGGATTCGAAAGAGAGACAGAAAGAATGAGTAACTGAAAGAAAGGAGAATGCCGCACAAAAATAGCATTATCGGGACTAGCCAGATATTAGACGATTTGAGAGAGAAAATGTATTGCCAACCAACCCCCCAAAGGATACACAGAGGGGCAATGGCAGAGTGTATGAAATGCACAACTAGCAGGTTTAAAATATGCTAACAACTTATCGAGAGTTACCGTTAACATTCAAACTTAACCAAGAAGATAGGGAGGCAGCTACAGATCCTTTGCTATGGAATACCAATAGACCACAGCTATTGAAATTTTTTTTAATGGATTGAGTTGATATGATGAGGCAGCATGTACAGAACTTTCAGAAAATACGCTTTTCCATACTAATAAAAAAGATTGGAAGCACTGCTTCATTAGTGCAAGTAATGCCCTTAAAATTCAACAAACTTACCCACCCTTTGAGGTGGGTACAAAACCACGCTTTCAAAATATAAGTAACTACAGTCGAACCTGTGTAAGACGGAATCGCAAGGGAGCGGGAAAAAAATTCAGTCTTAGACAGGGGAATTTAGGGGGGGATGGGGGTGGGGGGGTTCAAAGGCCCAGCCGGTGAGATCAAGGATCGCTTGTCCGATCGGCAAGCAGTGGTCAAAACTTCACACCTCTCAGCTGCTATCCTATCTGATAGTGACATGCGTCAGTCTTACTTATCCAATTACCACCAGTGCTTGCCTTTCATAGGACCACTGTTTGACCTATTAAAACAGAAATGTTTGAACACCTCCTTTGCTTCCACCCTTAGTCCCACCCACCAATGCCACCCCTCACTGTCATCATTGTACAGCAATGCCAATCGGGCTTTCCCGCGAGGCGAAAATTTGGTCCCCGTTTACGGGCGATTTTCCGGACCCGTTCATTGGTCACTTGAAATAGGGCAATGGCGGGCGCGCGCATCCGGTTGTTTTTCTCTCTATTCCCCTGTAACATCGCAATGGGGGTATTCCGAGGCGAGGTTATCTCGTCTCGGGGTGTCCGCGTCTCAACGGGGAAAAAGAATTTTTAATTGTACGGCATGCTAGATTGAATTAACTTATCTTTTACGGTTGGCATGGTCTAAAGTCATCATAAAAAGCTTTGCAATTATTTAGTCACGCTGCCGACATATATTCTGAAAGATCCCATGTTGTGATACGATGCTATAAATAAAATGGACTCATCCCGACACCCCTTTTTCGCAAAATCGTAATATGTACACCACAATTTTAATTATAACAAAATAACTACGAAATTGGTAGTAAATCTGACTGCAGAAATGATTTCTACACTCAAAAACACATCGGGTAGCCAAGTTTCTCTCGAACACTCGGATTAGTTACCGAGATATCGTCGATTTTCTTACAGAATCTGCTACTGCGTGGTCCACTTTTTAGGAGTATTTTCCTATATGTGGGTCATCCATATTTTGCCGACCTTTACAACCCCATAACTTTTTTATTTATGAACCGATTCTCAAAATTCAAGAAGCATGATTATTAGAATTGAAAATTCTTTCTTAGGTACCAAAAAAAAGGGGGTAAAAGTGAAAATTTAAATTTTCATTGGCATTGCTACATTGTAACAAAGATTCGAGGAACTCTTTTCTCAGCAGGCCATACGATCAGGGCAGCAGGCATTGGTCAATCTAATTTCACACCTCTGGCTTCTGGCTACCCAGGAAAGTTTCCGTAGTGGCTGGCTACTCGAGCACTCTCACGGGCAGTCGTGAGATATCTCACCCACACTACACTGATTATCTGCTGTAGCGCTCAGTGCTCACATGACGGGGAAACATAGGGTAACTTCTACTCTATCCCCATTGCACCCCTACTCCCCTTCCTCGCCCAGTGGCATGGCCATGGCGTTAAGTTTAGAGCCGGCGGAATCAAACTTGCGAGTTTTGTTTCAAATCAGGGCTGAGCGGGCAAAGCATTTTCCGTCTTAGACAGGTGAAACCCTCGGAAGGGAGCGGATTTTTCTTTCCATTTCCGCGTTGGACAGGTTTCCGTTTTATACAGGTAATTAAAGAGGAATATATCAAGAGGGGAGCGGGGAGATTCCGTTAAGACAGGTTTCCGTTTTACACAGGTTTCCGTTAAGGCAGGTTCGACTGTACTCCAAACTAAAAAGATAAACAACCATTTGACACCAAAACCGATCAAAAAATTCACAGGTACTCCACGCCTATTTATAGGACATAAACAACAACTTTTCTCGTAATAACATCAACATACCTTGGTGTGCAGGCAATGGAGGAGGGGGGGGAGGTGGTGAGTCCTGGGGGGGCTTTACCACTGTGACCCGGCCGTAGACTGCAAAGGTCACAATGCGGTACCATCCTTTTAGGATGAGACCATCAGTGGGAACCTGAAGCAATTTTTCAAGGGTGGTGGGATAGTACAGGGAGAGAAGTAGACATTTAAACTGAATGCATAGAAAGCTTTACCACACCTTTTCATAAACCAAACTAATCCAATATGGACACTATCCAACAAAATAAAAGTTGCGAGAGAAAATGTGAACTAAATTTGACAAATTCAGCAGGATTGCCACATCATATTTTCTAACCTTGAATGGAAGCTAATATAATCCAAAAGAATAAAAAACTGCAACAATATTATTTTCATGGAATAATCAAAACATCTAAGAACTACAGGTAAATGTAAAATTTTCCATGACCATTCCGAAATAGAATCACAAAAGATCCAGGAGGGCTATTATTCAACAATTTTTGTAAAACTCAATTTCTGTCTCTGTCATTTGAGAAACAGAAGACTGTACTAACTCAAAATAAGAAAGGAATTTTAAAAATGTCCTTGAATTTCACAGACACTGAAGTATACAACTTACTTCCTTCTCCGGCTTCAACTGGATGTTGGTATTTTCTTTATAGTCTAGCCTGAAAAAAGAAAAAAGTAATTACAGACACCTCCTTTCCCTAGATCTTGAACGGAAGCTATACAAATGTGCAAATGGAAGAAGGGTGAGGGATGCTTTTGACAGTAAGTATATCTGTTTCAATTCTTATTTTTATACCTACACATGCTAGCTGCAGCCCAGTTAACGAGATGGCACAAAGCTAAGCTTTCCACATTTCCCTGAAATGTTTGTCAGTTTGCTAATTTGAAAAAAAAGTTCATCCATTTAACTTGACCCAAATATGTGTTTGAGGAAAGAGCAGCACATCGACACAATAACAGTCATTAAGTGAAGGAAAAAAGCAAAATGAAACAACAGGAAGAAAAGAAATGAAGTAGAGCCTATCAATGCGAACCACTGGCTCAAAATGAGGGTGTCAATATCATTCTTAAAAAGGTGAACCCGATGAGCATGCAAATATTAATGCCCCAAGAGGTTACATACCACATGGTCCATATTCTTTTCACAAATAAAAAACATCTTAAGACCTAATTCTTACATTATCCCCCTGTGAATAAAGAGAAGCACATAAACACAATAAAAGCCATTTTAGTTTCGGGAAAGGGGGGGGGGGGGGTAAGAAAGAGACAAAAGCAACAGAAAGAAAAGAAGCAAAGATGAATGACTCACTTGCGGTACTCTCCAACCACCGTATTATTCCCTTCACACATCTCAAAGAATATTTTTAATCCTTTTTTTTTCCCCTTAACAGAAGGCAAGTTATTTCTTTCTAGCACTCACCTGCCAAGTTTTTCAAATGTAGAAGCAGTGGGCTTGTTCAGGTTGTTCACAAATATATCAAGCTTGAACTCAGATGGGAGGGTTCCTCTGCAAACAGTCATATAAAATTCATGATCTGAATCAAATAGAACAAGCATGAATACAAGCCACAGCAACTCATATAAAGAATATATTTACTAAAAATACATGAATCTTTCTTGACGAAAATATCAGGAAAATAAAATCAAAATGACATCTTCAAACTAGAAGCCATGAAGACAAGACAAAAGATTCTTCCAAAAATTAAAACTCAAAACAATGAAGCAGAGGAATGGGAAAGTAGAGAATTTTTCCATATTAAAGTTAACTTAAGACTGCCCTCAAACTTAAAGACATGCCAAGGACTTCACGCCCCATGAATAAAAAAGAAACATCAAGGATAAAAACATGACATGGATATACATGGCCCACTAAATGGTGATCTACGGCCTGAAGAGAAATACTACCCATTGGGATGACCTTTTTTATGTGAGACCCCAAGGAAATACAACAAAGACTTAAACTTCTGATTCACTCAAATATAAATACCAATGACAATGTCCAAATAGCAAAACGCATATTTATCAGAAACAATCTATCTTATAATTTGCTGGTCATGATAATTAGTGTGCACTCTCATGTAATCTTTTTAGCATGAATATTTCAGGTATCAGTGTATGGAGATAGTATGAGTTCTAGTGTGACTAATCTTAGATAAAAGTTTAAGGGTTTCAAGAGTTCCTTGGACAACAACAAAAAAGCAAGAGAACTGTTATGTATAAAAAATCAAACAAAAAGAGACCAAATGAGTAAAATCAGATACAGATCTATATAGATGGCTGTGCTGCTACTGCCCTCACTATTCTATTGCTCAAAAGGAAAATCTGCAAACAAATTAATCAAATAGAATTGATGGATGGAAAAAGAAGCAGAGTCTATACAGACAAAAGAAGATTTTGGAAATCCTTAAAACATGGCTGGAGATGCAGAGAGTCAGATTTACTTGAAACTACCAATTAAAGAATAGACAGTGGTACACAGATCAGTTCTATTGAATCTAAACATAAAACACAGCTAACTGTTTTTTATTAAGGCAAACTGGCAAAAAAAAGAATGAAAAAGCATGGATAATTTCTAGAAGCTAAGATTTCCTTCAAAACACACTACTGATAAAATAATCGACTTACCCAAGTCGAAATCCTTTTCCAAGGTTTGTTTCAACTTGAGTCTTCAATGGAATTACACGTACTTCATACACCACGACTGGTTGTGAGAACTGTATCAGGTCAATATTAAGCTCCTAAAATAGAATGAAAAACAAATAATATGTTTAAAGAGTAGAAACAAAGCTGAAAACATGCATGACACAAGATAAAAGACTGCAGATATCTCAAATAAGATCACAGCAAGCAAAAGGGAAACACAATGCAAAACTTGCACAGTATAGTATACCAACAACATCTCATCTAAATCCTTCTTTCACCACTAGATCAAGGTCAACCAACAGGTGTCCAGTTCAAGAACGGGACTGCCATCCTTGCTCCAGTAATACTTTCCTGGGTAAATTGTACGCTTAAACTAAACATGACATCCCAAAGTTTTGTTTAGTCACTAGCCTACAGTACAAGCACTATAGTGCTGTGTCATGCAGAGTTGTGCACAAAGTGGCAAATTAATAAATGAGAGCTAGAATTTTTTTAACACGAACAAACGAGACAGACGAGAATGTGAACAAGACAATGCAAGGCAATCTCCAGTTTTAGCCCCAAGATACCTGACTTTAATACTCGGTATCGATGTTTATCCAAATGAGAGAGGGATGCGCTGTTTGTGCACAGTTCTTTGCCACAATGCAGGCGATCAATAAAAATTGGGGCCAAACTCGGACGGGGGGGGCAGAACTGGAAGTGGAAGAGAGGCCGGGGTGGCCTAGTCTGCTACTTTTTAATTGTACAAAATGAGCAATAATATTCCATTTAAAAACAAAGGGCCATGGGGGTTTCAGGGAGGCATGTCCCAATGACCTAATAAAAATTATAAATATGTGGAGGGGGGATTTTTTTATACGTTAACATTTGATGTTTTTCAATTAGGTTTGATATTTTTCTCTCCGCCCGTCAAACATCGTATCAGCATGCACAGCGCAAAAGAATCGCCTCATTTTAAACCAGAAGTAATTGTTCAGATATAACCCTGGTCCATGCCCCCCTGAATTTGACCATAATTTGATGTTCTGCAATTAGGTTTGATAGGCTATCTCTCCATATCGGCACGTGCATTAAAAAGTAATCGCTTAGAACTAGAAGTAATTGTTGGTGGGGTCAAAACTAGTATCCCCAAACAGGACCAAGATTATTAAGTTGTACCGGACATCAATACTGACCTAAATACTCGGTATCGATCTTTTATCTGAAAGAGAGAGATATGCGCTGCTATTTTTCAGTAATAATATTTCACATATTTTAAACACGGGGGGGTAAGGGGGCTTGACCATGATTTGATGTTCTGCAATTTAATTAGGTTTGAAAGGACATGGAGGTAACGAGAAAACACTACACCGGCGTCTGATTGGCTGTACATAGTGACGTATGTACCCATGACATAGCAAATTTGGTAATTATATTACTATGGCCTTAGGCCAAGGGGAATGTAGTCGGAAATCTAGGTCATCATTGAGCGAGCGAGTGTCTGCTGGTGATCTCAATTGTAGAGCAAATGCCAGGCAAAGATCAGTCCAGATAAAAACTGCAATGAGTAGTTCACTAGTTGCTACCCCCTGTGTTAACTATGAAGGACATATTGTTCTAGTGCCTTGTCCTTGTTAATCAAGTCATTGTAAAATAGATATGTGTAGTCTAGTTTAGTTTTAGTTTAGTACGGGGTTTTACGGCGCTCGCAACTAACTGCATAAGGTCATGAGCGCGCTACGCGTAGTCTAAATGACTCTAGATCTAGATCTAGTAACATTTTAGCCAATCAGAAGCCGGTGCAGGCTATCGTCCTCATGACGTCGTTTCATTGATATATTTTAGCCCAAAAAAGCCAGTGTAGTGTGCTCTCATTAGCTCCATCATCCATGTTTTAAAGGCTATCTGGCACTACTTGGATATGGTGGTCCCGACTTGTGTGTAGGCCTAATGAAATATTGATACTGATTTAAATAGTCAGTATCAATGTTAATGTTTTATCAGTAGCCTAGATCTAAATCTAGCCTACAAAATGAGCAGTAAAATTTCACTTGTAAGTTTTTCACAAGGCAAGGGGGGTTGCCCCCCCCTGACTTTAAAAAAACAAAACATTGGGTGTTCCTGAATTTGACCACGATTTGATGTTTTGCAAATTAGGTTTGAAAGGCTATCTCTCCATATTGGCACGCAAATCAAAAAGTTTATAACCGTTTAGACTTAAATCTAGAGTAAAATTACCGGTTCGGTCAAAATAAGGACGAAAACAGGCACGTCGACTTTAAAGCTTTATAAATATCTCCTATCTGCCTTGCCCTAGAGACAAACCGAAACCAGCTACAGGAAGCCCTGTGATTGGATGACCCCAGGAATGAGCTGTTTCAGCTTGTACTCATATTTGAGGCCCTTACTGGGTGCAAAAGTGACGCCCGATTTATTTACGTGTTCGGTCACAATTTTTTTGTTTTCTCAAGGATTCGGGCAGTATTTTGACATTCGGTCATTTTCAATTATTATCACATTTGTTTCTTTGCAAGCTTAATAACATGATTTTTAATGCTTGTTATCAACACTTGGACACAATGATAGTTTGTCTAAAGTGGTTTTCACCATTTACAGCTATTTTGATGAGTATGTATCTGACCCACTCTACTACGTGGTATCTGACTCTACCACACCAGCATCTGGCTCACTCAACTACACTAGATTCTGACTCTCCTACACTGATATCCGACTGTATTACACACTGGTATCTGACTCTACTACCCTGGTGTCTGACTGAGCTAATATGCTGTATCTGACTCTACTATTATTTAAATTATGCACAAATTCTTGATTCTTTATTATATTATAACCATTGGCACTGTATTATCTTATGTGCCCGAAGGATGAGAAACTATGGATTTTATGTTACAATCCGGGCACCCCCCCCTTTGGGCAAAAACGGCGAGGCTGAACAGCAAATTCTCTTTCATCCTTGATGGGGCCTCATATGCAAATAACTCTCCAGCTTTCAGAGTTTACCAAAACGTAGAATCTAGGCCACAGGCTCCTTCATCCACAACCAATGTTAACTCTTCCGGGGAAACAGCTTCATGCTGTTTTGCTCAGTTGATGAAGAAAAAGCTGTCTTAAGGACTATTTTTAGCAAAATATCGCCGTAACTAGTTTCAACGAAAGTAAGGGAGGTTGCTTTAGGTTTGTGTGCCACTCTTTTGGGGCTAGATTTAAAAACAAAGTTTTAAACGATCTTTTTGTACTCCAGTGCCCGACAGCTAGAAAAAAAATTGCTGCCCGACCCGGTACGATTACTCTAGATCTAGAACCAGAAGTAATCATCGTTGGGGTCAAAATGAAATTCTAGATTTTCTCTGGGTTATATTTCCTTGTCACAAAAGTCGGGACCACCATATCCAAGTAGTGCCGGCTATCTCTCCGCTATATCGGCACGCGCATCAAAAAGTAAGTCGGCCTAATCGTTTAGAACCACGAGCCCCCCTGAAACCCCCCTACTCTTGATTCTTTGGGCCCAAACCGGCAAATAATAATTGGGGGTAGGAACTGCCGAAAATCGGCCATTCTTTGCTTGAATTTTGATTTTCTCCTCATCGATTACCTGGCAATTCAGGGATTTTGGTGTTCAGCTTTGGACTTTGGCTGGATTGTACTTTACCGGACCACCCGTCTCGGCCCGTGATTACTACGCAAGCCTAGCCTAACTACGCACTCATAGTACTCTGCTTGCCCCCTGGAAACTATATTTTAAAGACAATAACATGAGCGGACAGTCGTGTTTACATATCAATGTAACAACAGTGGGGGGAGGGGGGGCTTCAGGGGCCTGGCAACAATAATTTAAAGACACTCACACACGTACACATATTATAAACAATAGCATGAGCGGACAATCGGGGTAGATACTCGCCAAGTCGCGAGCAGGGCCGAGGGGGTTGCAATTATGCAAATGAGCTCTCGTACACATCTCTAGCCCTCCATTGTACTTTGCCGGACCAGAAGTAGGCCAAGCCAGCAGAGTCGCGGGCAAATAAGAATAGTGGACCGAGTGATTAGATTGGCCAATTAGCCTCAAGGTGTCAGGTTCGAGGGTCAAAGGGCACAGTGGCATGGTCGTGATGACCGCAATTGTACAGGAGAGCCTAGATTACATCTAAAAATCTATCTAGGTAAGATTGAAGAATACCGGACCAGCGGACTGGGACTACTTTTGCCTATATGTCTCAACCGCTGGTATTTTAGGAGTTCAGCACAGTTAAAAGAGCAGTTAATGGCTTTTTTTATAGTAGTAATGCTATTTTTATAATGTATGGAAGGGAAATTGAGATGAAAAACAATTACAAAATCATTTTTACTTTTACTGGAATTTAGCAGGAACTAATTTGTGTAGTACAGCATCCTTCTCTCAACCGTACCGTGGTCCGGGATACTTCATTAGACAACAACGTAGGCCTACCTAGTCCGGGAAACTTCACCTAAGGCTAAACCAAGAGCGTGCATTCACGGCGAAGCATTCCGGACCACGGATCATGTGCCTGCAGGGCGGGGCCTAAAGAACACAGCGTGTGGAACATTGTGAGACCGAGCGCGCGAGCCACCGCCTCTCCCTTCCCCGCGCGGTCCAGCATTCTTCGTTCTAACATCGATTTTAATATCTCTCAATGAAGAATCCCGGACCGTTGTCAGGGGGGAAACCCCCCAAACAACTTCCCTCTTCTTACAACCGGAATGAAGAATTTCGGACCGATATATATATATCTGTTCGTTAGTGGTTTGTCAGGGGGGGAGACCCCCCCAGAACCCCCCCCCACCCCTCCAAGATTTGAATTGTCAGGGGGAGACCCCCTTCCAAGATGTGTGTGTGAATGAAAAAATGTCGGACCATCCAATGCTAGCCTTCCTCCTCTCGCGAATTGAAGCGCGTGCGGCAGAGCGGTGGGTGCTTTTTCGGTAATTCCCACCCCCCCTTATTTGAGCCTGACCTATTTCTAGATCTAGATCTATACACGTTTGATTCGCGGTGAGCTAAGATATCAAACCTAACAACAGCAAAACATTAAATTGTGGTAAAATTCAGGGGGGCATGCCCCCCTGAAACCCCCATTCCTATTTTTGTTAGGAAGCCCCCCTGAAACCCCCTACTCTTGGGGCCAAAACCCGTGAATAACAATTGCGGGGTGGGAACTACCGAAAAAGCACCGAGCGGTGTTGTTATGGAAGTAATCTGGCTCACGCAAGGCGCAACAATACAAGTGGTCCGGTATTGTTCAATCTTCCCGATATCCAGATCTAGATATATCTGTATCTCGGCTACCGCTGTGTCTTTCCACTTCCGTGCCGTAACGAGCGACCACCCCATCAAACACAATAAAGAAGAGACCTAGACCTCAATTCTGCTCTGTCTCATAGTGGTCGCTCCTTACGGAAGTCCTCCCAAAGCCACCATGGACCATCCATACACTACACCAACAAACCATGACTGCCTTGAAACCGTGCCGTGGGGAAAAAAACCTCGAAAAACTATTCTTGCTAATTAAAATCAAATAGATCTAAATCTAGATCTAGAATCTAGATCTAAATCTAGAATCTAGTGCATTGAGCTTATATTACCAGCACCAATAATTATTAATATTACATTATAGATGCATATACCTCTTTATTTTGGTCGTGGTAAAATGTATCAAAAAACAACAATTTCACTTCTTCCTCCGAAGACGCCATTATTGTTGGCTCGCTCAGTTCACTGCTCAGAAATTAAGTAAGAAAGAATTATTTCCCTTGCCATTGGCAATAATTAGACCAGACTACTTTCGGTTTTTTACCGTATGGATGCATGGAATTATGGACCAGAATGTCTGACCGCCGGTGGACGTCCGCACGTCGAAGAAGAAGAATCGGAGGAACGAAAATCTGAATAGCTATAATATCCTTCAGCCTAGTTTTTATTTGGATAGACTGTTAGGGATGCTGACTGATCGATAACATTAATGTGTTCTGCTATTGTTGGGAATAACAACACCTTGAAAAATGTGTGGGACGACCCAGGGCGAGACAGTCTATTGCCTCAAAGGGGAGAAAAAGAATTGCATATAATCCAAAACTGAAATAGGGCCTATGCAAATGGTATGTTGTCCTGCTCTACACTTTGTCATGAAGACACTTACCGTACATAGAGAAAATCCAAGTTAATCTATATCTCAAATCTAAGAAGACCGAACAAACAAACAAAATTTTTTTTTTTTACGGAAGGGGTCACAAGCAGGGATCATGAACGGCTATGTCAACAAAGAATAAATACAATGTAGATCTAAAGATGTCTTGCAATCAAAGATTCTCTACTGCACGATCTTTTTTGTAATGCCAAAACGAACGTTGAAAGATCATTGGCTGAGTCTAATATAAACAAAGATCAAAAGAATCTCAAGTTTAATTATTTGTAATGTATTTTCTATAATTGCCATATACGGTTGTGAATCACAGACGATTAAATACATTAATAACACCAAAAAAGACATAAAACTGTGGGAAAATACATATTTATATTTTTAGGAAATGATTATGGAAGATGTTTAAGTATAATTATAGCAGGTGACGTGCAAAAAGAACAATGTACCCTGTTATCCTAATGATGAGTTATGCCCAGAAAGATATGTCGTTATGGCACACGAAAGGAGTGTAGTAAGGTAAGGTACAGCGCTCGGTATCGCGTGGCTGTAGCATAAGGGGTTATCAGGAGCTGGGCCTGGATAGAAGCGACTGATCATGATTTGCAACTAATTTCTCTGCTTGTGTTCTAAAAAAAACACAAAAAATGATAATAAAACAACCTAGGGTGTTTTTATCCTGGCTACCATATAGCGCCGGCCTAGTAATAGGCGCGTGTTGGTGCCGATTTAGCTGGATTGCTTCATTTTGCGGTGCCGTCTAGATTTTCAAAAACAACAACAACAAACAAACAAAAATATGGTGGTAGATCTCGAGATCATAATCCGGATAAGCAAGTGACCAGACGGGACTATTTTCGAGAAATCCTCCCACTCCCTTCCCCACCTCTGCTTTGGCCTAACCAGACGCACCACGTCAATCATGTTGCATCAGTTTGGACATAGCCTAAACCTCAAATGTACAGAAAGATCATTTCGAGCATCACATATATGTATGTTGCTCAATCCTGGAATCATCGGGTTGGGGGGCGGGG